>NW_028262291.1:28696617-28999648 GCF_047370975.1 Nipponia nippon | reverse complement strand
GCTGGGAGTGTCGTATCTACTGCGTAAAATCAATATGTGTTTATGGATCAGGTATGTGAGATAAGGGAATGACAGGCAAACACAGATACATAACTGTCGCTTAAGCCGCTATAGTACAGGTTTCTTAGTGACCTGCTGTGCCTTTCTCATTTTAGCATGAACTAATGAAAAAAGACTGAGGAGCAACGAAAATACTTGAAAGGTGTTTTTACTGAGATGGTTTCATCTGTTGGACTAGATGGCTGCAATTGCACAATAACTAATTTAGGCTTTCTTAGCAGCTCTTTCAAGGCTGAGAGCTGTGGCGGGACAAGTATTGTGCATAATAAAATGCATTCTGCATTTTATCCCATTTTAGGCACATCCTGTATCAAGCCTGATTTCTCCAAGTATCCCTCATCTACACTAATCTAACTGAACTCCGTGCCCCGTGCTGTCTTTGCCTCAGCACAGTCCTGCGGCATGTTGTCTCAGCACCAGTGGGTGCTATAAGTTACGGGTATATCCCGGCATCTGTTTCCCCTCATCAGCGGACTGTTTAAAGAGGTAAATGATGAAGGGCTGGAGCCGAACATGGAACAACTCAAGCTAAGCCCCGCATGGAGCAGCACCCTTCTCGCTCAATCCAGCTCTGAAATTGTTTAGACTGAAGGGCTCTGTGTGGCTGCAAAATAGTTTCTATCAGGTGCTAATACAAGGAAGCACCAAAGAGTTTCCTCAGAGTCAGGAGTCCATTCTTAAAATTGTTGTTTTGTCACATTGCTTTTAAGTGAGTTTGTGCAGCCTTTTGAAACGGAAAGCCAAGTTTAGGTGCAGTCAAAATCTGTAATCTTGCCACAGTTGGTGCAAATTATGCTGAGAGAAGTTAGTGGTACAGTTGGGTCTGAGAACTCTATAAGCTTGTTAAGAGAAAAGGCATTATTTGTCGGTACATTTACGGTCCTGGCATCACCTGTGGTCCTCAAGAGGAATCTTTGAAATTCAGGTTGAGTCTTTGCAGCCCAGAAGGATCTCAGAGCTCCTCCTAGTGAGTTCATACACTGCGGCTCCGAGATGCACTCGCTTGGCGGGGCGGGCTGGTGAGCAGTCAGTGCGCAGCAGCCCTCGGGTAAGGAAATTTTTGGCCAAAGATGTGGGTTAAATCCAGGTCATATTATGTGTTCAGCTAATTTGCTTGTAGTTTCTTTGGCAAGGACTTGGGGATGTGCACACGTGCATAGATTCACATATGCTTTCCATCTCCTCCTGTGTGGAAGCAGGCACCGCTCCTGTTTTTCCTGTGTAGGATCTGTGATCTATTCTGGTAGCTGCATAGTGCAGTACTGCCTCCAGTAAATATTCACAGATTTCCTTGCAAGCTGATGCTTTTTTTTCTTTCCTCTCTCCTGTGTGGATACACAAAGGCATGTGTTGTACCTGCTTTACCCTGTGGGATCTACATAATCAGGTCCACGGGTTTTAATGGATTTCAGCTCCCTTCTGTCTACGGATACGGTTTCCTGTCTCGTTTTGAGCAGGAAGAGCCAAGTCTTTTTTGGTCTTAGCATTCCTGCTTGCCTGGGCTTTGGGAAGAGTTCTCTGGCTATTTTCCTGTTTGATTTTTGTGTGTGTTTTGTTTTAAGCAGGACAGAGTGCATGTGTGTATGTAATCCATGTGCTCAATTAAGAGAGGCATCTGTTGGGTTTATTTCACATTGCCGAGGAAGGACTGCAAGCAGGGAGCATCTGCTCGGCTTTTTGTCAATGGCTTGTTTTTCATAATTTGCTCTACAGGGTGAATGTTTGGGGAGGGGGAGGTGGCTTTTTATTTCTGAGTTTCATCTTAAATTTATTTTTATGTTAGCCAGGGAAATTGGCTGGGATTCGAAAGTTAATTTCGCTAAGAAAAGAACTGAAGAGGGAGAAACAAAACCATCCAAAGTAAATAGTACTTATGTAACCTTAATAATACACTCAGAAGGACCCTTATAAACCATTATTTGCAGTATTTTAATGACACAGTAAAAATAATTTGTTATGGTGCTTTTTTAACACCAGTGGGGTTTTTTTGTTTTGTATTTTTTTTAAAAAACAGCAAATTTTGGTTAGATTTTATGTTGGGGAAAGATAGGAAAGGCATCCAACACTAAGATGCTTTTTTTGGCATTTTGTCAACAACAACAACAACAAAAAAAAGTCTGGTTTTAAAATAGAGTAGCAGTGGTTTCCTGTTCTTATAGTTTTTGCTTTTGTGCATTCAGATGTTGGCTCTGTCGCACCTAGCTGATCCAGTGAGGGATTTAATTGTCTGTAAATGTATGTATGTGCTCCAAAGGCTACTAAACCTGCTGGGTGTATGTTACACAAGTGTGCTTTTTAGACTTTTTTTGTGGAAATGTCCTCCAAAAGGGCTGTGGGGGATGATGACTCTGTGACGCCCTGGGAGGACACGGCTGCTGGTGTTAGCGTGGGGAACTCAGGAGGAGAAAGCCTGAAACTCCCCCTAATCCCACAAGTGAAAGACAAATCTTTCTTACCCATCACCATCAAACAGGGATACAGTCTTGCAGGTGTAGATGTAGATGCTGTGCAAGAGTAACCTCAGCAGGGCAAGATTTGGGTCTTGCTGAAAGTATTTAAAGAAATGGGATAAAAAAAAAAAGGTAATGATATCTTGTTCTGTAAGTGAAGCCCAAGCCAGCACATTTATTAAGCCACAAGCCACTCCGAAATGGTATTAAATCTGTATCTTCCATTCCACAAGTTGTCATGGAAGAGGAAGAGTGAAGCGTTAATAAAAATAACTTTCCTGACAGTTCAGTCCCACTCCATAGCAAGAGAATATATATATGTGGATATATAATTTAAATATTATATAATATATCACAATATAAATATGTGTAACTTTTCTGTCAGATGAATGCCACTCAGCTGAACAACTTTGTTGACATCAGTTAACGGTTATAAAAGCAGCCGACAGCAGTTGGTGTCCAAAATGTAAATGTAGGCGTGACTGCAGGGACCAGGCAGACATGCTTACTTCTGGGGCTTCAAGTAACCTTGGCTGTCACATAATCACGGACCCTGAAGTGTAAAAGGACAAACCACAGTAAACTTCGTAGTAGCAGGAAAGTATTTTCATTGCTTGAAAAAAAAAATAAAATTCAAACTTTGTCATCACATTAAAAACATTACATGAGAAGTAATAAACATATTTACACTTCTGTTTTGATTATAAATATACATTATATACAAAATAATGTTATAAAACGTAGAAAGTTCAGTGCTTCTGATTTTTTTTAAATTACTGAAATACTAGTCTTCAAAATAAACTACAAACAGACAAACTAAAACCCATATTATTGATTTCTGAAGGTCATCTTCAAAATGGTCCTATGTGGTCAGAGCAGAAGGTCAGTAGTGGACATTGTGAAGGGGTCTTGTCTGCACAGTTCAGGGCAGTAGATGGGCTAGGCCAACAACAGGATTTACAAGAGCAGGAATATCGCTGTCCGAGAGATAGCACAGTCCAGGTTTCTTCAAAGAGATCTTGTTTCCTCCCTCCTCATTCTGCCCCACGCCACAGTCTCATCTCATCAGTGTCACAGCACTTTCCACTGGGTATTATTGCTGTAAATATGTGTATAAGAAAAGAGCTTCTACACACCTCTGGTGTCCAGGGGCAGGCTTCCCCTTTTCTGTGTAGCAGTGGGTGGGCATGAAAGAAACAGGACGAGCCTAGAACCTTCTAACTCTAATCTCCACCCATCTTGGCAGAGGGCGTCTCAGTGGGTGTTTCGCTGTTGGGCATTTGGAACCGGGATGAAGGACAGGAGTTGGAGTTTTTTGCAACCAGATGGAGAAGTGTGTGGGGGGGGTCACACTGCTGCTTCTCCTTCAGAAAGTAACAGCTGCAATTTTGAGACTATCTGCAGTAGAAGGTGGCACTTAATTCAGAAACACGACATAAACCCCCAAGTTTGTGTCAAAATAAGGCCGGGGGGAGAGAATGAGGAAGGAGAAGAACAAAATAATGTCTATTCACAATCACTGGTAGTGCAAAGAGCATGAAAACAGCTGAGACAGCTCAGCACATAAAGGTTCTAGGAGCTGATTGATTTTAAACGCATTTGTAAGGCTTTAAATAGAGCTGGGATCACGCCTCCTCCTTATCAATGGGGAAGAGGCAGTACACATTCCTTATGACAACTTTTCCTTCTCCAATGTTTAAATCCACAAAAATCCTGTCCCATATTGTGGCTTGGGTCAATCAGTTCTCCAAAGCATCACCAAATGAGATGACACGTAAATTCGGTATTCCTCTTTCCTTCCTCCTCTCGCCCCTTACGCAGTCTCCAGTACATGCAGCAGGAGAGAGGCGACGCAAATAGATGTGTAGCAGGAAGTATCAACCACCCCTGCCCAATACTGTTCAGGTAACTGCAAAAAGAGCAGCCAAGTCTCTGTTTGGGCTTGTTAGACTCTCTCGACACATTTTAGGCACTTTTAAACCCAGAAAAAAAAAATGGAGACCTCATTTATACTGTATCCATTATCTGCATAGCCATGTGTCTTTCTTCACACCTTCCGTGGCAACATCTGTGATAGTTAAGTGCCTCCTCATCTACCGGCACCTCCCATAACCAGAGTTCTGGAAAGCCAGGGGTTTGTCCATAAGGAACTGGCCTCAGTATCTTTTAAAAACAAATCAGAACAACAACATTTTAAACCCCTCTCTCTTCCCTCTGCCTCCCCTCTTCTATAGCCAATGAGATTTCTGGTATCAAACTTCTGGTATCAAACAAGGGCAGTAAGAACAAAAAGGTGTATTGCATCTTTCAGTAAATTCACAGTCTGTCCAGTTCACCCAGTTCCATCCTCCGCCTGAGAGCAGCACGTTGCATGTAATTAAAAACAGTCCAATCCAGTTCTGAATTGTAAACAATGCAGCAGGAACGTCCATCTACTGGCATTACCAAATCTGAGGTGCAAATGGGCTGATCTTCAGTCTTATACCTGTCAGAATATAAAATAATACCAGGAATGAGAAGGAAGCACAGCATAGAGAGTACTGCAGAACTAACAAACTGTAATTCGAGTATGTCAGGCCAAAGCAATTTAAGCCAGACATTACTGCAGTTTAACTATCCGCGTTCAATGTTTTTGGCTGGGTCCAGAGACAGAGAGTCACCAGCACAAAAAGTCATCTCTATGATGAGTAGCCTCTCTACCTGGTCTGAGGGGAAGAATGCTTACAGGTCTGGGTGCTTACCATTAGGTCTCTGTAAAAAGCATATGGTATGGTTAAATAGCTTGTGTTCAGAAGCCTGAATGATGAGAGGAGAGGTTTCAGGGGCTGCCATCCTGAAAACAAAAACACTTCTGGAGATGCCTGATGTAAATCTGGGAGTCTAGCTTTGGTCAGCAAGATCTTCAAAGGAGGATATGGTATTTAGGTCAGTTAATGGGAATGAAGCATCTAGCTGTCATTTGTATCTTTGAAAATGCTTTCACTTAGTCTTAAACGTTTCATATTGTTGGTTGACTTGTGTTCCAGCTTGCCTTCAGGAGGAAATCTGATATCCACCTGGCAAGGGAGACAGAATCCTGCAGATCTGACTTCACAGATCACTGCTATACAGCACAGCAAGCTTCTCTTGCCTGGAGTCTGAAACTAGTCCTAAAGATGGCTACACGGAAGAAGGCAGGTATTGGTTAGTGTCAAATTGCCTTTTACTTTCATTAAGCCTTTTTCCAAAAGGTCAGTAATCCTTCAGGAACTGGCTGGTTCCTCAGTAGCTGCTTTTTAAGTCTTTAAAGTTCAATGCCAGGCCCTTCCTTTTTCGTGTATCTGTCCTCTGACTTTTCAATATAACATCAAAATCTAGATGTGTTTACCAATAACAGCGTTAACTTCTGTTAGAGAATATATAGTTGGAGCTTAAATGCCAAGAGGCTGAAATCACCTTATTACAGACTTCCTAAACGGCTGTTACGCCTGTCCACTCACACACTCAGCTACCTTCCATCTTCTGCTGGAAATCTACAGCTTTGCCTGTTTCCACAGAACACAGAGGAAAAAACGTGGCTTTACACCAATGGGCCTATGAATGATTATTGTTTCCATTTTTGCTGACTACCTATTTAAGAGGAAATAATCCTACAATGTGCTGAATTTTTATGGGCTGATGTTCTGTGCTTTCGTCTCCTGCTGACTTATCTAAGCTCAAAATCTCTGGTTTAACAAAATCAGAGCTGATAATTTCTTTATTTCCCCCCCCCGTATGTTCTGCGTGGGCCACAGAAGAGGAGAGGTGAACGCTGGGAAGCATCGGGATCCCTGGAAATAACCTTCTCAGATGCAATTCTAAAGGATAATTTACCGCTTTACTTTGTGAATTTATGCCTGCCCACCTGTGTACTTACTTACCTCTGTGGCTATGATGCACTCATTCCTTTCTTCTGTTATCACAAAGACGGACTGGTACATTGAATCCCTCGGAGAGCATATCGCTGATATTCTACATTCCGGCTTTTCACTAAGGCAGGGCAGAGAGAAAAGAACGTTAGTTAACTAGTAACAAGCCTGACTCTCAAAATCTACCACAAATATGGAAGGGTGGAATGAGATAGCCGTGAAGGTGTGGGAGGGAAGTGCAGAGGATGAAGTTTTGCATGTCCTTATGATGACAGGACATTCTACTAGAAAAGTGGAAGTAAGGAATAGCTACTGTCTTCCTATGCTTCTGCCATGTCCAAGCTAACAGCGTTCTCCTCAGCTCCCTCAGTGTAACGGCCACAAGCAGATCCCAGACCAGACTTTCAGTACACGTATCAGAAGACTGATGAGGCAGTGAATACCTGCCCTTTTCTTCTTTTGAAAAAGAGAGTTATTTTTACTCTATTGTTCTTCTCAGTAAGCAGATCAATTTGCCTTCTTAATAAGCAAAATACTTATTTTTAATCACTATGTGCCTTAACTGTTCGTCCTCCAAGATCTATTGAGGAAAGACAGACACTTCTTACTTTCACCGCTGACCTAGCCACTCCCGTTCCCCTTCACAGTAGCCATGCTAGCAGCACCCTGCAAAAACTCTCAATTTAATTGACTTTAACTAAGGATACCACTTGGCCGTGACACACATACTCCAGTATAAAGATTCCTGGCTTTGCTCTGGTTTGTTTTGTATATTATCTGCTCGAGGTTTCTTTTTTCCCCATATTTTCTCATCTGCTTCTAGATCGGTATGAAGATGAGGGGCCTTAAGAAAGACTAGAAGGAAGACTGCATTCTCACCTGTGTAGTCGGAGGGGAGACTTTTCTCCTAAACACTTTTCACTTTTGTAATATTTATCTTCCTGTGTCCCTCTACTTGTCAGGTCTTTTACCAGATTGTAGTCCAGTTTATGATTCTTGGGTTTGTAGTTTGATTTCTCCAGCCCACAGTCCACTTCAAGGTCTTTATTTTTATTGGTGTTTTTGAGCTGGGAAGCTGGAATGAGATTGTCCTTCTGGAAGTCAGACAGGTTGTTCATTGTCTCCAAGTCCTGCTCCGGGTGCATCCTCATCTGCCTGATGACCATTGCTATCATGCAGAACAGTATGAGCAAAGCCACCAGCCCCACTCCCATGGATATGGCAATCCAGGGGACTGGTTTAGGAGGAAGTGTAACGGGCACTGAATAAACTGGCAATTCGCAACGGTTGCCCATGAAGCCAGAAGGACAGTAGCAGACAAAGTTGGCACTGTAAAGTCCGCTGTAGCATGTGCCTCCATTCTCACATGGGCTAGAAGCGCATTCATCTCTGGTTTTGATGTCACAGTTCCTGCCACTGTAGCCTGGCAAGCAAGTGCAGGTGTAATCGTTGATCAGGTCATGACAAGTTCCTCCATTGGAACATGGGTTTCTGGCACAATCATTGATGTTTATCTCACATTTCTGACCAGAGAAACCAGCCCGACAACGACACACACGAATCTGACCAAGGTAAAAGCAATTGCCATCTGAGGAAAAAAAAGTAAAATTAAAAAAAATTAGTCTGCGACGCACTTCACTCGGAAACCTAAACCTCTCCCCGGTTAGCATTATACTATTATACTATTTATACTATTTCAAGAAGAGGGAGGTTATTTTACAAAACAACCACACATCTAGTAGTTCCTTCTAGTTTACCTAATTGTATCACCATGCCTTAAAAATATGCCCCTTCTAAATATGTAATAAAGTTAATTTAATTTACTTAATTCTGCCATCTTCCCCATCACATGATAAACCTTGTGCATTGTTTTGTTGCACAGAAAATGCCAGTGAAAGACAACCCCCCCGGCCCGAGACTAAAATTAGGGTAGATGTGGAATACAGCGGGGGAGAGGGATGAATGTATTAGAGGAAGAGTAGAGGTCAGATTGGATTTCTATCACTTCTGCACTGAAAAGCACAAATGAGTCAGAGACACAAGATTTTTTGATAAAAAGACTCACCATTTGCACACGGGTTGCTTGTGCACCTGTCTACTTTTTTTTCACAGTTTGACCCTGTGAAGCCGAAAGGGCAAACGCAAGTGTAGCTGGCCCCTTGTTCTTTTTCCAAGCATGTGCCACCATTAAAGCACGGAGAATCTATACACGTCAAAGCGCTGTGCTCACAGTGAGTGCCGTAGTAGCCAGGGGGGCACAGGCAGTGATAACCGTTCTCCATATCCTGCAAAACACATTAGGCCACTGTTATTTGAGGGCACCAAATGATAGCTGCTTGCATGCTTCTTTTTGGTCAGCCGTGAGCGCTATTCAGTCCGTTCTCATCCACGCTCTGATGTGGCAAAAGCAACATTTGTAGAGTAAACAACTGCAGGCTGGACTGTGAGGGACAGAGCTGTGAATCGGCCCTACTCAGCGTGTAGGAAGTAATCATGCAGCTACACAAGCAGAGCAGATGCAGTTGTAGGGAGCCTACAGGCAGCTAGACAAAAACATTACTAACACCACTACTGTCTAATGGGATCCCTGAGGTCCTCCCAGAGCAGAATGGCATGTGTCGACCTACACAGCTGTGATCAGGCCAGTTATCCTCAGCACGAGAGCCCTTTTTTTCTTTACAAGGGCTTACGCTGCTTTGCCATGGATAAGTCCCACCACTTAGATCACAACAAAACTGTTTCTTCTTTCCAAGTACTGTATGTCCAAGGCCTTGGGAGAAGGGAGCTAGGGTCTTGCGCCATTAGCTTTAATCTAAACGTGCATCAGATTACATTTGATATCTATAATCAATGAGTCTTTATCAACAGGTAGCATCAATTGTCGACTGGGTCCAAAAACACACCGAAACACTAGACTGCAGGAAACTAAAAATGCAGAACCCTGTTTCACAGAAAGTGTTTCAGCTGATTGCCCTTATAGTGTCTGACACTACACTCCCATAGCAGAAAGCAGAAGTTTTCTTTTATTTGCTATTAAAATACAGACTTAGCGTGTTTCTGTATGAACCTTGATTTGAGAAGCTTCTTTTTTACAGCTCTACTCCCTCACCAGCCTTGGGTCTTGCCAAGCTCTCATAATGACTGCCACAGAAACCTAAGGATCAGTTGACTAGTTCTAATCTAGATGATGCATCTCCTCCTGTAACAGACTTCCTCCCCTGACACCTCTCGGGAAGGGTTCAATATGATAGTTGTGAGCGTCAGTAATGAACCTGTGTACTATCGAATTCCCATTATGTTGTTACAGAACCATTTCTGAAAACGTATACTGGGGCTTGCTTCACACAAAGGCTTTACATTTAAAACGCCCTTACCGTGCAACTACCGCCATTCCTACAGGGATTGCTGTCACACTCGCTGATCTCATGTTCGCAGTCAACGCCGGTGAAGCCGGGTTTGCATGAGCACGTATAGCTGCCCTGGCCAGTGTTCATGCAAGTTGCTCCATTTTTGCATGGTCTGTGGTGAGTGCAGTAGTTCAGATCTGCAAAGATACCGGGAGTTAGAGAGAACGTCTTTGACAGCGGGGAAAAGACACTCATACAAAAACACTTTAGGCAACAAAAAAGTCAAAATCAAGTATTTCATTTTGCTATCAACAGGAATACTGGAGATGATTATCCACATTATTATCAGTAATAATCAGATGTTTCAGATGATCATCGACTTTAGCTATTTCTTTACATCCATCACTGTAATACGTGAGCTCTAAATTTTGAGAGACCTGGCAAAAATTTAACTTTCTTAGTGCTTTGGTATACTCTCCCTTTTTTGTGTGCATAAACTCATTAGCTGCAATGGGATTTAGATGCCAAGTTGGAAAACATACTTCCTAAGCGTGTGTTCTCCGAAAGACTACAGACACTGTGCACAACATGCCACATACTAAAACAGCGAGCCCCATCTATAAAAGGTGTCCTCCGAGGCACATTCTGGGGAGGCAGGGTGGAAATAAAAATGTTTTGGCTTGAAGATTTAAACAAACACTAGAAATGTTTTATTGTTTATTTACCGTGCTCTCTTCTTATGAATGTTAGTAGTTTAAACTGTCTAAATGCTCTGTCAAGCTTGACGGTCCTTTTTTTTTTTTTTCCTTTAAATTTGAGACAGAGGTTAAGCACACAAGTTCATAGGACATTAAGTAGAAAATCTTTATTATCTCTATAAATACCATAGAGTAATTGTAATACAACTGGTTAATAGATAACTACAAGCAGAAAAAAATCTGCAACTTTACTGCTGCTTAATTCAGACTTCGCCATCTTAATCCTATAACTGTCTTGAAAACACTTAGCTTGCTTTGAGCACTTAAGGATCTCAGTGCCAGCAGTGCATATATGGCCTTGAGGACATGACTGCTCAGCTGGCTACGGTTCAGTGATTCAACGGGTTGAATAGGTGGAAGTGGTCTGCTGTACCTTAAAATGGAACCTGTACTTTTCATTCTTGCTTACATGATTTTTCTCTCATGCTCCAGACTTATCACATGAGTTAACTTCCTTGTATGCAAAATAAGGAAGGCTTAAATGATGGTGTTTACTGCTGCTGGAAACTGTTTAGTAAATTGTTATAGTTGTACAGGGAATAAGTTAAGCTTAGCTTGAGCAGGCAGAAAACTTGCCTGTTCAACACTCATCCAGGTGGTTGGTTATTTTTCCAGGAGAAAAACTGCTGGTACCAAAAAGGTTTGCTTGTTTTCAACCAAAATTACTACAAATACCAGTATGTAAGACAGCCGTGATACAAACCAATGCCTACGAACATGTTCCTTGCAGAAATTTAATGCGAGATCCGATGGGTCAGATCCCTTAGTCCAGTGCTGAGGAATACCCAATCTAGAGCCATAAGCACAACCTTCAGAACTAACCTTGATCACAGAAGAGGCCACCCCATCCTTCATCACATATGCACTGCCATTGTGTTTTACAAGTCCCGTGGCGGCAGCCTATATGGGGAATGCATTCATCACAGTAGCGGCCTTGCCAACCAGGACGACAGCTAAAAGAAAATTAAAACATTAATGACATGGAAAAAAGTTTAAGTTTCTATTACAAGGTGACATTTTAAGTGAAGTTCAGATTGCGATTGCCATCTACTCACATGCACTCTCCAGGCTTGTTGCAATATCCGTTCTGTTCAGTACATCCAGACAGACAGATGGCTGTAAAGAGAACATAAAAAAGCAGAAATGTTTAGGTAAATACACATGGTGCTACAGAATACATTTTTAAAAAGGGGCAATGCCAGCTTTAAAAAAAAAATACTTTGAAAACCAGTTTTGCACTTTCAAAGCTTTGTTTTAAAAATTCTCAGTACAGGGAGTTCTGGAGCAGGAGGAAGTGAACAAGGAGAGCCAACATTTGACAAGTTGTGCTTTAGTTTTTCTGTTTATACAACAAACATGAACTCTTGCAACTCCTGCTAGAAAAGGAGCAAGAGGAGGCGGCTTTGGCCTGTGCTAGAGAAAGACTGAAAAAACCTAACGGGACCCTAAGCCTACAGTAAAGATTCCCACTACCACACCGCAACACCTGTCTCCTCTCTGGCAGCAGGAAGGGTGGAAGCATTTGTGTGGGCAAGGTGCTAGCATTTTAACTTGGAATCGATATCGCCGATTCAGGGATACCAGCCAAGAACCTTTCCCTGTGAGCTCACTCTTTGCTGCTAACGCTCGCAGAGGTGAAGCACAGCATTGGTAGTTGCAGCCAAAGGGGCCAAAGTCCTCAGCGTGGAGCTTTCTCTCTCCAGGCGGGGAGTAGAAAGGTCAGCATGGAAACACGGCCCCAAGCACCGACTGGGTAACCGTCCACAATGCGTCGTTACAGCGTTATCGCAGCCACCCTGTTTGAAGCACTGACCGCAATGGCAGCTACGGCCAGGGTCAGGCCAGCTGGCGGGACTGGACAAGGGGACACACGCTTTTGGGCCCCGTTGTCACACAAGCTCCCTGATGGCTCGGGGGGGCCGCATGTTCTCAAAGGCCTCCAGCATCATCCCTCTCCCCGCCACTAACGCCCCGTTAGCGCAGAGGAGGGCCTAGGGCAGCCGGAGCGGGTGATGCTCCCCACCGCACTGAGGCCTCCGGCAGCTTTACCGTCCCGACCGATGCCCACGGGGGGGGCCCCGCTTCTCACCCCCCGCCCTCCCCCGCGCCCAGCGGCCGCCCACCGGCGGGGCACTTACGCTCGGTGCAGTACTCGCCGGTCCAGCCGGGCAGGCAGGCCAGGCTGCCGTCCGCCTCGCAGACGTAGTGTCCGAAGCGGTCGTCGCGACGCTTGCAGAGGCGGGAGCAGCTCTCGCCGTAGTAGTTCTCGCTGCAGACCACCCGGTAGGAGTAGCGCAGCTGGGTCAGCGGGCCGCTCTGCACGTCCTGCGACCAGTCCTCGCCCACCGACAGCGACCGCTGGATCGACATCTGGCTGATGAGCCAGTCCTCCGAGGGCGGCCGGGAGCCTGCGGGAGAGCAGGCACCCCGTCAGCGGCCGGCGGCCAGCGCCCGCCACGTCCCCCCGCCGCAAAAACCACCCACCCCGGAGAGGAGGGGAGCAGGGACCCCTGCCCGCAGAGCTATAGATATATAGATGTATAGATATCGATACATGTGGGTGCGTGCATAGGGGTACGGCCCGCGTACAAGGGTGGCCAGCGGGGCGCACAGGGCGGGAGCGCTCACCCCGGCCGAGGGGGGCTCAGCGGAGGGGCCTTTGAAAGCGAGGGCTGCCGTGAAATATCCTTTTCCTCTCCGCTCAGAAAAACATCCCAAAGCCATTATTCCTTTCCAAAGGGCGGAATTCGAGCAAGGTGTAAAATACAGGAAAAGGCGGCCGGGGCTCGCTGGCAGCCTCCCGGCTTTCTCACCGCAGCCCGCCTCGCTTTCCCACGCCAAAAATAAACCGGAGGAAACGCAATTGTGTTGGGAGATTGGGCCGGGGCAGAATCAAAGCGGCCCCTGATGGATATCGTTGGGGGACCGGCTCCTGACGGCGGGATGAAGCCGGCCCTCCCGTTATCGTATAAACAGCTGAGCGGGGGCGGCCGTCGGCCGGGCCGGGATGGGGGCGGGGGGAGGCCGGGACCGCGAGGGGCGCTCCCGCCGCGCGGGCGCCCCCTGCCGGCGGCGGGCGGCCGTAGTCACCTTCCGGCAGGTAGTTGGCGGGCGCGTGCCAGGCCTGGATGATCAGCGAGAAGGTCCCCTGCGGGGAGAAACCACCGTCAGCCCCGCCGCCACCGCCGCCACCGCCACCGCCACCGCCACCGCCCTCCCCCGCACCCGCCCCAGCCTCTCCGCGGCGCTGCGCGCTGCCCTCCCTCCCGCAGACCGCGGATCCGCAACACCCCCCCCCACCCCGCCCCCCGCCTTTGCTTTCATTTCTCTTAACAACATCGATTATCCCCAGCGCTTCGGGGCTGGATGCGCCTCTTCATCGCCTTTTTTTTTTTTTTTTTTTTTCCCCTTTCTTTTTCTTTAAAGGAAGTTCTGGAAATAAGTCTACAGGCGAAAGTAGTTTGTTTACGTTACAGGTTAGCAGCGCGCCGCGATTAGCCTTCCCGTGCCGCCCTCCTGCCCCACCGCCGCAATCGGGTTTAAAGTGGAATCTCACCGGCCACGTGAAGTTAAAGGGCAACTTAATGGGGCTGTCAAATCTCTCTGTATCCTTGATGCTGAAGGAGTTTATTCCCAGAACCGGGGTGATGATGCTGCCGAAAGTGCAGGAGCCCGGGGAGACCACCGCCTGAAAATGCTTCAAACAGACGCGAAAGAAGGTCCTGCACTGGGGGGAGCAGGGCTTCCCGCTGGCCAGGGACCCGTGGCTGTTCACGAATTCGTGCAGCTCCAGCTGGAAGACGCCAGAGCCGGACACCCTCTGCACAAAGAGGAGACACACAAAATAGCCAAATCAGACCCTACCCCGGCTTTGCCATGCAAACTTGCTTCCATCACCCACTTTACATTTCGCGAACCCTTTTTTTTTTTTTTTTTTTTTTCCGATGTGCGATTACCTGCTGCAAAATCATTAACAGAAACGTCAAGCCAAAGATGCGCGAGGCTGTCATCCTTGTGTTATTCAAGCTTCCAGCTCTTAGTGAGTTTAGTTTTCCTCCTGTATTCCTCAAATGGTCCAAGCGAGCGCCTCTCGGTCGAGGGAGAAAAGAGAGGCGTCGCGGCGATCCTCCCGGGGCAACCTGCTCTTCCAAATATTCCCCGAGCGCCAGCAGAAATCGGAAGGTAAAATCCAGGTGTCGGTCCGTCCCCTTCTGGGAATTAATCCTGCAGCCAACCGCCGACCTCTGGTCGCTGTCGTCGCCTTTATAAACTCCAAAGCCGGGTGGGTTTGGTGAGAGACGCGGAGGGGAGTGCTTAGTGTGGAACCGCTCCTCCTTTAACCGGTGCTAACAGCGCTCAGTAAATGGAAAACTTGCTTCCCTTCGAGCTGTTTATATAGTTGCCTCGCATCCTCACAAGCTCATTATGTAAACTGTCAGTCAGACTCACGGCCGATCCCTCCCCTTTTCCATCTTTCCTTTCTGGAAAAAGGAACCAAATGTTGCGGAGAGCCCTCATATCCAGAATTAATACCCTGCTGCCGCCGCCGCCGCTGCCGCGCTGACCGCCGAGGAGCCGAGCTGATTACCAGCGAGCCGAGCATCTGTTGAGATATTTACGGCGCTCGCACTGGGAGAGTTCCCTCGAAAATCAGACGCCTCTCCACAGAGCAGCCTTCCAGAGCCCCCGAACAATAGAGGATGAAATGTTTAAAAAACACGCCTGCTTGTTTGCTTGTTTGCTCCTTGCCCCCCCCCCCCCCCCCCCGGCTCCGATCGCTCCGTGCCCGCTCCCCGGGGCGGCGGGACGGGGCGGCCCGGCGCTGCGCCCCCCGTCGCGGCCGGGGGCAGGCGGGCAGGCGCTGCCCTGCCGGGCGAGGGCCGGCCCCAGGTGGAAAGTAAAAGTAAAAGGGCGCTCGCTGGCCAGGCGGGCACCCGGGACGGCCCCGCCGCCGCCCCCGGGGCGCAGCAGCCTGCTCCGGGGGCGCCGTGCCGCCGCCCCCGCCTTGCTCCCGACCCCGGCGAACGGCGACGCGCCGAAACCCACCCGAGGAAGGGGGCAAGCGGGGCGGGTGCGGGCGGGGGGACGGGCGCGGCGGGGGTCTGCAGAAAACCGGTGGCGAACGGGCGCTGAAGCGAGGCGGCCGAGGCCGGCGGCGGGGAGGGAGCCCGGCTGGCCTGCTGCTGCCCCGGCCCCCCAAAAACACGGGCAGGGGGGAGACTGGGGCGCTTGCAGGCGGGCGGGAGCGGGGGCGGCGGGGGGCCGCGGGCCGTGTCGAGCTGCCTGGCAGAGGCCGGTGCCGGGCTGCGGTCTGGCGTGTGCCAGTAAAGCCCTTGGCCTGATTGCAGCGTGCGCTTATTGTTGGGTCGCGTGTCCCTCATTAAAGCCAAGCACAGAGAAGGCCTTTCATGTGGCTTTTTATTTCAGCTTGTTAAATGGATGGGAGGCCGGAGGGGGGGAGGGAGAGATAAACCCTCAGCTGTATGATAATGAGGTCTTGCCACCTTTGTGCCAGCGCCCGGCTCCCGGGGCTGCGGACCTCTCCGGCGTGGATCACCTGGGGAGCAGCGCCCGGGCGCAGCGCCCTGCCAGCCGCCCCCGAGCCCCTGCGCTCTCCCAAAGGCTCTCTTCCCGCAGCGATAACTCCCCAGCTCTTTTGGGGGGAGGGAAAGAAGGAAAGCCGAGGTTCTGGCTTGTTTGGAGGCGAGGCAGCGTGGGGAGGGCGCACCCCAGCTAAACTTCCCCGGCCGTCCCGCTTCCCCGCAGATTTCCAGGAAAGCGGCCGCGTTTCCCAGAGCCCGGCTTTGGTCCGGGATGCGGTCAGGGCCCACGGGCGGCCGAGCGCCCTGGGTCGGGCCGGGAGGGCCGGGCACGGCTTCCGCGGGGAACGGCCGAGCTCTCCGCGGGGCAAAGCCACGGGCAGGGCCGCCGGCGGGAACGGTGCCGCCGCACCGACGCGCGTGGGGCGGGGGCCAGGCCAGGAATCGGGGTCGCCGCCAAAAGGGGGATTAAAACTTCTCCTGGTCCCCGCCGCGGCGGGGGAGGCCGGAGCCGGGGGGCAGAAGCGCTGGCAATGTCGGGGGGCTGCAGCCGGGGCCGGGCGCCCCTGGCTTGGCTCCGTCCGCAGCGGCCCGCGGGTGCGGGTGCGGGTGCGCGGCCCCGGCGGGCACGGACGGGAGCCGTGTCCGCGACGGAGATAAACCGCAAGGCAGAGGCACAGGCGAGGAGCTCTTTTGTCTCGGCCTCGTAAACAAGTGGGAAGGAGGAATGTGTCGCCGCTGATGAACTCGGAATTTTGCAGCGATCCGCCCGGCCAGATCCCGGCTTTACCAGCAGCAGCGTCAACTGTCAAAATCAAATCTGATGCTAATAGCTTCGGTACTAAATAAAATGAGAGGCCAGATAACATCAGTGCTTGATAAATGGTAATGAGTGTCTAACCTAGGGGAACAGAAGGGCTGTGGGGCTCTTTAATTCAGTATTGAAAGGCTAGCTGGGTACTGCAGGCTCTAGCAGATGTTAGTATGTGTGTGTTTTGATTTTTGACTTGTATTGGACGTTTATTAGGCTAACCAGAGCCACCCCACGCATGGCCACTTGGTCCAGGCACCATCTGGCACAAGCAGGGCGGCGTGCAAGAATAGGGCCTCGCTTTGGTGCTGAGGATCCACAGGCAGCATCTACCATATGGACCCGGAGCTAATGTAGGTTAAAGCAAGACAAGCTGATCTCTGCTTTTCACAGCTCCGCCAAACCTCTCTGCCGTCCCGGCGGCGTGCACCTTGGCGGCTGGGGAAGCGCTCCCACCTCCGCCTTCCCCAAAACCTGGCAAGTGGGGTGCAAGGCCCCCCGAGCCCTCCCCAGCCCGCTCGGCCGCCCCTGGGCGGCCGCTATTTTTCGAGGCAAACTTTGCGCCTGGTTTCGCTCATTCCCGGCAGGAGCAGAAGTCGCTCCAGCTCCCCACGTGTCGTCCCCCCCAAAAACAAATATTTTCAGAAGCTCGAGTGAGTGGTGCAAAACAGACGCAAAATCCTCCCCGAAACTCCAGGGCATTATTGTGATTGCAGCTATAAAAAGAGCCCATAATAAAATAATAACCGGGGAATATAATAAACCACCTGCTGCATGTTGACACACACGCACACCGAGTCCAGATAAAAAAAAAAAAGAAAAAAAAAGTTGCATTAGTGGCATCAAACAGCTGAGCCTGAAAGTCGACCGAGAACAGATTCGAAGCGCAACTCCTGGCAAACTCCTGCCTGTGCCCGACGCGCCACCCCGGCTCCCTTTGGCGAGCAGCGGCCCAGCGACCTCCCGCAAGAGCCTGGGCTCCTTCCGAGGGGCGCACGTCCTCGGGGCGGGGGGAGCCGGGGTCGCCGCCTGCCCCTCCTTTACCCCCGCTCCCCGTCTCTCCAGCTCGCCTGCTGGAGGTCAGGGCGCCTTTCCCCCCGCTTTCGCGCCCCATTTGCTGCCGGTTTGTCTCCAGGCTGGCCCGGCTCAGCGTACGCGTGGCCAGGCCAAACGCATCTCGCTAACGAGACAACGTTAATTAATTCCGGGCCGGTGAAAGTTGCCAGCCTGCCGAAGCCTCCCCCCCAGCCCCCGTGCCAGGCTGCCCTCCTCCGCTCCCGGCGGGGACGGCCAGCGCTCCCCACGGGCCGTGGCGCGCCCCCCGCCGCCCCTTTCCCCCACCCGTGTCCTGCTGCTCGCAGGCTGCAGACCCCCCCGGGCTGCGAAGGGCTCGGTGTCGCCCGCACAAACCCGGCCAGGAGCCCCTGCATCGCGCCTGCCGCCGTCAGCCCCGCTCTTCTCCCTGTCCGATAGCTCCGTATTTTCTAACCTGGCCGCCCGCCCCACGGGGGAAGCTCCCGCGGGGGTGGGTCTGTGCGTGAGGGGCTCCCGGTAACGTCGCAGCCACCGGGGGGACTTTCTACACGGCTTCTGCTGGGCTGCTTTCAAGGTCCTGCAGACGCGGAGCACCTGTACCTGCGGCCGGGGCAGGACCTGCCCGGTGCCTCGACCACGCCGTGGATTTTTCGGAAGGGGACACGCCCGAGCTGGAGTCTGCCCCTGCCTCCCCGGTGTCCCAGCCTGTCCCCTAAGGCAGCACGAAGCCACAGCCAGACCTTGGTGCCCTGCAGCCGCCTCTCCCCGGGAGCCGCCCCCCTTTCCCCCGGGGCCGCGGGGCGCCGAGAAACCCCCGGCGAAGCGGCTGCTGCCAAGCCCAGCGCCCCGCGGGCGGCTCCGCGCTGAGCAGACCCGGCGGACGGCAGCCCCAGCGCCCGTCCCCGTGGGAGATTTCATTAGGCACCTTGCGCGCCCTTCTGGGTAGCGTTTCTGCTGTCTGGCTCTGCGTTTTGGGGCTGGCTCCGCTGGTCGCCCGTTTATTCAGTGCTCGCCAGCCCTTCCATGCGCACAGCCCCACTTTGTGAGCCGGATTCCCCGATGGCTTTTAAACCCCTTAGCTAGAAAGTTGCGCATCGATTCAGCGCACCGAGAGCCTCTAGGAGAAAAAAAAAAAAAAAAAAAAAGAGAGAGAGAGAGAGAGAAAAGAAAAGAAAAGAAAAAAAATCCCCCTTGCTTGTTTTGTTTCTGCCTAAATGTCCGCAGCGCGGAGCATCCCTCCAGGGAGCGCCGCTCCGAGGGGTGTTAATGTGGTCGATTTGGGGTACAAATGTTTGGAAATGTTTCCCGATTTGCACAGAAGGAGGGGGGATTTGCAAACTGTTGCTGCCACATGGCTCCTCCAGCCTGCCCATTCTCATTGTAATGAGGCCGGCGCGTGCCTCATCTGCCGCGGGGGCGCTGCCACGGGCCGGCCGGCCACGGCACGACACGACACGACATGGCACGACACGACACGATACGCCGCGTGACAAGTGGGGCGGCGCGGCACCGCCACGCGAGGCCACGCACCCGCGCCGCGACGGGACGCGAGGGAGGGGAGGGGACGGGGCCGGACCCCCCCGTGGCCCCGTGGCCCCGGCGGTGGCGGCCGGCCCGGGCCGGGCGCCGGGCTGCGCTCCCCGCCGCCCCTTCTCCCTCCCTCGCTCCGCGGCCGGCCCATAAAAATAAGCACATTTCTGTTCAAGGCTGTAACGATCACTATTGAGCCTCTCGCTACAAATCGATGGCTTCTTTTCCATACAAATGCCTGCTTATGCCTTTATGTTCTCCATCTGTTTGTAGCTAACACCTGCCATTCAATAAATCGATTTGGCCATTTAATGTAACAGCTTCCCGGGACATTTTTTCATGCCAGATGCCACAGCAGCTCCAAACCTCTACCCCAGCCCAGCGCCCCACCGGCACGGCCGCCCAGCCCGGTGCTTCGCCTCGGCAGAAACCCTCTGCCGGGGGTCACGGAACAGAGCTGAAACGTAAAGAAAACATTAAAAAGCGCTTTTTAAAATTGGATTTTTAAATTTTGTTGTTGTTGTTGTTTTTAAGACTAACCCCACCCATTTCACCACCTTCTTTAACGCTGCAGTCACTGAACGCCTGGGGAGTGACGTCCCGGCTGCCCCACAGCCCGCTGGCAGGTGCACACGTGGCACTGGGATTCCTGCGGGTCCCAAGCATCAGGGCACCTTGTCACGTTTTTGGTTCCCTTTTATTTTACCCACCAACAAAGACGTTGCACGTTTTACGGGATTTTGTGTTTTAAGGACGCAAAGACACTCTGCAACCTGTGTGGTTCATCGCCCCACGGCATGGGGCAAGGCTGCCTTGGGCCTCCCTTGCAGGGACCTTGAGGGACGAGGGGGCCCCATCCTTCTACTTGCTTGGGGGGGTCAGGTCTCCCTAAGGG
This sequence comes from Nipponia nippon, assembly GCF_047370975.1. NCBI lineage: Eukaryota > Metazoa > Chordata > Aves > Pelecaniformes > Threskiornithidae > Nipponia > Nipponia nippon. The sequence goes on along the minus strand of NW_028262291.1, from coordinate 28,979,335 downwards.
GCCACCTCGCTGGGCATTGGGGCAGAGCCCCCCCGACCTCGGAGCTGCAGAAATGCTGCAGTCCCCAGCAGCAAGAGCAAAGAGAGGCGGGTGCTCACCCATGCGCTGCTCTGCCCTATGCTGGGGCAAACCCGGGGTTTCCCGCTGGCTACCCCACGACACGCTCCACACTGAGCTGAGCTGAGGGAGAAAGGTGGATCTCTCTAGATGTCACCCTGCAGGTCTCAGGGGAGGGAAAACAGCATTGCTGGGGATATGGGAAAGTGGAGTGAGTAACACAGCACGGGGAAGTTACGGGGCAGTTTCCTCATGGAGGAAGGGAGCAGCGCTGGGCTGGCCGAGTTCCTCCGGAGGAGGTGATTTCGGTACTGCTGGGACTTTGACTGGGTTTGTTGTATAATTTATTGTGCTGGGACTGCCTAGAGCCTTTGAAAGGTGCCTTTGAAAGGCACCTTTATTGCTTTAAATCTGAATAAATACATAAAATGAAACATGTAATACCAAAAAACTGTTACAGATATGTACATATTTCAGCTATGTGGGTCTGTTTCTTTCTTAATTAATTCAGTGCAGGCCATGGATACCATTTGCAAATGCACCTGGCTGTAAAAGCCTAATTTCCTTTGAAAGTCAGCAAGAAAGTCATGCAGTCATTTGGCACTTTTACCTGAGATAGCTGGATAAAATTGGGATTTCTCATAAAAAGTACCCCTGGAAGCTATGGCTGGAACTGAGAGTAGGTACCTGGGAGATGACCAAATCTTTCTCGTTTTTTGAACCTCAGGGCTGTGGGTAAGATTGGCAGGGGAGAGTTGGAAGAGGATGGAGATGTCTCACTTGGAGCAGAGGTTCCCACGTTTTTGTTCATACACAAGTCATGTATGGGTCAACGTTAATGGGTGGGACACTGGCCTGAAGCAGCATAACAAAACAACTACAGGCTGGCTTCTTAAAGGGGAAAAATTCCCTTTGCAGGCTCCATAGCAAATGTCCCATGGGCCAGGCTTTGGGAACTCCTGCCTCAGAAGGTCTCTGTCTTCAAACAGATGGCTGGGCAGCCCTTGGCTACTTAGAATATGTTTGGGGCTATATTATATAGCACTGAGTAAAGAGATCTGTCACAGAAAACCAGTAAAAGGCAGTTTTAACCCTTCCCCCGGGGGGTGGCGTGGATCCACGCTCCGCCTGTGTGACCAGTCCCTCCTCTCCCGTCCCCCACACCGAGCCCACGGGATGTTTGGTAGGGGCCCAGCATTGTGGCGCTCGCTTCAGACAGTCGGAGGAAGAAGCCTCAGACCTCTGGCATGTGAGATTTGGCAGAGCAAATCCCGGAGTCAGACGCGTACGGCCTGGGCGCAGCCGCTGCGCAGGCTGTCCCAGCGGGGCAGGACCGAGAGGAGAGCGGGAAGTGCTTCTGGAGTGGCTGGAAGTGTATGGCATCCAACCTGGCACCCAGCAGAGGTCGGTGACACCTTGTTACACCGGTGGTATCTACCTACTCCGGGCTGGTCCCTCGTAGCAGGGGGTGTGCTGCCTTCAGGCATGGTGGCTGCACCAGGTTCTTGCTGAGCTCTTCTGCTTTCCTCACTCTCCTGGGCAGAAGCTGTCGAATGCCCAAGACTGAATTTCTGGAGGGATGTGGAAGGCAGTGCTGACAGGAGAAGATCTGCGGGACTCAGTGGAGTTGCACCTGCTTGTGCACCAGGATAAGCTGCAGCAAGGCAGTTGTAACTTCTCAGAGCTGCACACTGGTAAAAGTTAAAGGTATTTAAAATACAGCTGGCCACTTAAGTAAGAAAATCCGTTTTAAAATCCCTTCACTGGAGGTAAAACTTGCTAATGACTGAAGAGAGAGAAAGACCATCCTGGCTTTTTATCCACAGCATTTATATTTATTTCTAGTAAAAAAGATTTTAACCAGGAGCAGCTGCTTCCACAGCCCATCAAAAGCAATCCTAGATTGTCCAGATGGAGTCACTCAAGACAGAGACATGAGCAAGGGCTGCCACCGGCTCCAGGATTTCTGGGTTTGTCCTATTTTAAGAAGATCTCACATCCTGCAAACACTGCTTATGGGAAATGATTGGATGCAGAAATCCTAGTGGGGGCCCATGAGGCAGTCTCATGTGGAGATGTGGTGATGTGGCATGCTGACATTTTGACATAACGTGGTGATGATTTTATGCTAGCATCAGCCCTCCAAGAGGAAAGTAAATATGTGACATATTGTTCAGGGAAACAAAACAAACCAGACAATGAGGTCCTGTGCCCAGTGACTGATGTAGCCTCTGCAGGCCCATGCAAAACCTCTTTTCCTTTGTGATCTGGGGATGCTGGGAAAATGAGTGCATCAGGGTATCCAATACCCACCCCTGGCCCATCCAGCCCTCCTCGCTTTTTGTCTTTGTGTGCGGCCATGCAGGGAGCAAACACAGAGCACCCGCTGCGTTTCTATTGTTTCTCCTGTCTAATGGCCCTACTTAGCCATGGAGGAGCGGGATGGATTTGCGCCTTGCGCACATTGTTCTTGGGGTTCAAAAGAATACTTAAACTAGAGCAGTAGTTAGTATGACAATGGAATAGAAATGAACATTCACTCCAGTGGCTGTGGATGGCACAGGGGCTTAGATAATGGGACAAGGGAGAAGAAAATTAATGAATCTGTCTGTCTGTCTGTTGACCCATCAGCATAAATATCTTGTCAGTCATATGTGACAGCAGATCTAGTTGGCTGGTAAGAGCTGTGCTTGCCCAGGCTCTGGGCTGTATTCTTTAAATCAAAAGTTTCATCAGGTAATTTAGCAGACTGAAGAAAGCTGGTACTTGACCACATAGTGAGCCCCAAATGGATCAACAATAAACACTTCATCTGTGAGTGTTAAATGATGCAAAACAATGGTACACTGAGGGCAAGGGTACCAGCTCCTTCCTCCTGCTCCGTGCCCATGGACAGGCATGGAGATGCTCCTTCACAGCCTACACAGGAGCCTTTCTTGAGCTGAGCAGCTGTGAGGACTCCCCGTCAGGCTCTTCCATGCTCTTGTGTAGGGCTGTGCTGCCACCCTTAGCCAGCAGGGAGGGATCAAGAAGTCTTCTGTCACTGGGTGCACTTTGTCAGAGGCTGCTTAAGGGGGGGCAACCACCGAAGTCTCCCCAGGTGACCAGATCACCTGCGGGAGGGCGGCCAGCAGCATCCATCCCATCCTGGAGGGGATGTAGCTGTCATGATGGAGGGACCAAACGGTCGGGTAAGGCTGACGCGCTATTTTGTTCAGAAGCCTGGGGTAAGGCATGGGGCCATTCCGTGTGGTTCTCCCTGTACGTAAATACACAAACCCGGGCTGGGAGACCCTTCTTCTCAGAGCTTAGGATGGGATTTGTCTCACCTTACATTAGCCGTGTGACAGGTATAGATAGGCTATATTAATTATCTACATTTCCTCTTGAGTCAACGCTGAGAGAAGGGACCATATTGCTCATCCTGGGAGGGGACTCTGTGCTAGACAGGATGAATCATCATCTGCAGAAACCCTTCTCTCTCCATTGACGCCAGAGGAACCTGCATGACTAGATCAGGTGAGACCCCTAATTTTTAGAAGGCTAAAGTGAGGTGAGATTAATCCCTTCCTTAGTGCCCGAGTAGAGCAGGGACGATGTGGTTTGCCCTGATGCAGCAGCCTGTGGCACAGCTGGGAGCAACGGGTGGCATCTCTGAGCATCAGCCACTGGCCAGCGCTTGGGATGTCTGGCTGAGATTAGGATCGGGGGCGTCCCAGTTCTGGCAAGAGCACGATCCCTATGACAAAACTTGCAGAACTAGCTACAAGGTATAAAGAAATACAGCCTTGTAGATTGCTTGCATTTTGATACTCTTTCCATTGAAACTTTCCTTATGCCGCAGCAGGACACCTAAGTAAAAGGCATCACTACAACTCAGAAAGGGTGCAAGCTGGGATATCTGGATTAAACCAGGGATCTGTACCACAATCATGATGCTGAATGGATTAACTGGTAAAATCAGGCTGTGCGCTGGGGACTGGATTTTGAGCACCATTTCAACTTTGGGGGAAGGAGAGTCTAATGCAAGATTCTGTTTTCGGCCCATTCCTAACAAAATCTGGAGTGTTTCAGCAAAGGTACAGGAAGGAATGTTTCAAATGACGTATAGCACAACTAACGAACTCTTTGTAGGCTACAAAGCATTTCCATCTTATGGTTTACACATTCAGAATTCTCTGAAATAGATATTGCGATGAATCAATAGATTTTAAAATATGTCTGGGTTTTATTAATTCATTAGTGGATCCCATAGTTAACCCTTGAATAATCAGCTTAAAAGCAGAAGGCAGATTTACTGGCATATGGTTTTACATGGACATTTTGCTGGTCAAATGCCAAGATATATACCAATTTAGTTGTCCAGTGTGTTTATTACCTAGGATCTAGCAGAGGCTTTAGCCTTCAGTCCTGAAACGTACACAGTGGCAGCTCAAGTCCTTGGAGAATATCACCAAACTGGGATGCTTTATCTCATGTACTGGGAAACGTTTTATTCTGCGCATGATGAATTGTACAGTGAAGGCACTTTACACAATATATTGTACAACTGCTTATTTTGGTGCCTGCTTGTTTTCCCGTTTTAAGAGTTTTGGCCACATTTTCATGTTGCATTTCATTTCATGCTTGCTGCAGCCCCCCTGCGGACAAGTGCTGCTTCTTGTCTCATTTTAGAAACAATTCACAGCTGATTAATTTCTGCTAACTCTTCAAATTGATGAAAACAGTGAGCATTCATTTGCAAGGACTAATTCCAGCTTTAAAGTATTCCTAGATGTAGCTTTCTTATTTGATATTTTTGGCAAGGCCTTTATGAGCCTTTTTCCTGGTTGTTTCCCATTCTTTCTCCCCTCAGACATGGTAGTGGGAGTTGGAATGGGAGGGTAGGCTATGTCCTGTCGCCTTGAATTTTAACCACCGCAGTATCTGCTTTTTCTCAGACCAAGTGTAGGTCACCAGGGACAGCTTCCCCTACGTCAGCTCTCCAGCAGTGACTGCCACCAGTGGAGCTCTAGCAGGGAAGCAATGACAGAAGATGCTGGAGATAAAAGTCTGGCAGGTATATGACTGCTAGCGCAAATTCTGCTTGCTCCCTCCTGCCTGCTCTTCTTGCCTGGGGGGGACCCAGTTCACTGGTACACTTAAGGGGGGTGGCACAGGAGCCATACAATTCCACAAAATATCCTCTCTGATAGACCTGTTTCAAAGCATCTCTTCATCCTGCCAACAGTGGGGAAATGGTTAAAGACAGGAAATGTCTTGACCTGCTAATGTACTTCTGTGGTTCTCATGAGGCTCTTAACGAAGGTGGCACCGCTAAGCTCACCTGAGGCAAGGCAGTCCTGCCAGGAAGCTCTTCCCAAACCCACACGCAGGTGTTCCTTGTGATGGAAAATGCTGCACTGACCTGAGCTCTGTTGCTAGCCAGCACTATAGCAGTGTAAGCACGGTGAGTTGGAGAGAGACAAGCTGTGTGACAGGAAAGAAGCTTATCTTCGGTCTGTTACTGGTACAGTTTTGCTTGGAGTTCGCGGCAGAGGTCAGAGATGGTGGGATGTGCTGAATGTTTAAGGGGAGAATAAGCACTGGATAGGCAAGGTGACGTTGCCTGTAAAGATCTCAGCATAAAGAATGAAGGAAAGCTGAAAAAGGATACAAGAATAGAAGAAAAGGAGAAAAAGTATGGAGGTACTTTCTTTGTGTGGTGCGGAGAAGGAGGTGGGATGGAGGGCAGGGGGCTGGATCTGAAGAGGTACCCGGGAAGCCTGCTTTAGCACACAGGCCTACGATATCCCAGACATGGGTATATCTGCTCTTCTGAAGGCAACAGTTTGGGAAAAAAACAACCAACAACTGCATGCCTCTGCTGTGCATTGATTGGCATCAGTTCTCAGAAAAGGTTCTTAGCTCTGACTCTTGTTTCTCTTCTTATTTACCAGATAAGAAAATTGGTGAAAGAAAGCTTGATCGTAAAATTGCTATTCACATTACTTTCATTCACATTACTTCTAATTGTGCAGTCATTCAGAGGCAGCCAGTGAGGGTGATTAGAAGATTCATAGAAATCACCATACTCTGAGTGACTGCAGCCTGGATGAGGAAATACCAGCAAAAGCCACTGTACAAGTACAATACATAAAGAACAGGACCATTCTTAGCAAAGCATAGCAATGATCACAGCGTGGTTGAGGTTTGTGGTGTATCAACACCAAAATGGTTTCAGTTCACTCCTAAAATAACAGAGATTTGATAAGTTTTGTGGCTTAGAAATCTGCTGAAGAGTCTAAGCGCTGTATTGCTGTGGACTCCAAAGCACCTCTAACAACAGACTCGGTACTGCCATATTTTTTGTAGTGCTTTGTGTAGAGCTTAGCTAGCCTGGAAATGTGCTGCCCATAATCCTATCAGATATTGTTAAATCAATGAAAGCGGCCACCAAATTCTGTGTCAGTGGGTCACCGTTCAGACCAGGTTCCTGTGATGCCCCAAAGTCATTCTTCTTGAACTCAGTGCTGCTGGGAGATCTTGGACACGCAGCTCTACAGGCTGATACTTTCTCTTACTAATGGATCCACTACAGCACAAGCAGCAGCAGCGCAAGCTATTCTGTGCTGCTCGTCTAATGTTCCTTCATGCCAACGTGGAGGGGCAGCCAGTGGCATTAGAAAGTTTGTACTACACCCGTCAGAAAAGATGCTTGCTGGCTTTGGCTGTGGATCGATATTCATTGGCAGCGAGGCAGAAACCATCCAATTCATTGTACGCAAGACAGGTAGTACGTATAGATGGCAGTGACTTTTTGTCATTAACGTGTTGGGTGGTGACCTGGAGAAAAGCCACAAGTCACAAGCAGTTCCCTGAGCCAGCAGGCCCTGCCTGGTGATTTTGCCAGAGACTGCTGCGTTGCTGATTTCCAGTAGTGGTTAGGCTTGGGGGTCGTACTCCAGAAAGCCTCAGGGCTGGATGAAATGCGGAGCTCTCAGTTGCTAACAGATGGAAGTGAATTTACATTGCTTTGACCTAAAGGTTAGTAAGTCACAGAAGTCATTGCTGTGTTAGAAGTCCTTGGAATTCGGAGTGCAAGGTTTGTATCCATACGTGGTAACGTCATGTAGGGGTGGTCAGAAGGTACCTGACTCTCTTCCTTTCCGGATTTGTTGTCTCTGTCCTGTCCTAATGCAGTGCCACAGTAATGCCAAGACTTCCCTTGGCTGCGCTCAGGGCAGTGTTGCCCACCAGGATTTGCCCTGTTAGATCCTATTACTTTCCTCTCCTCCAGCTAGGTGAGTTCTTAATGTGTCTGGGGCGCTGGACTGCCATTGCCTGCTATTGGGTCATCTGCAGAGGTAGGGCATTTGGGCAATAGGGAACAGGGCAGCACCAAGCAGGGTGTAAGCCTAATTCAAACATGCAAATCAGGATTAATGTTTTGCGTTGATCAGAGGGGGGTTTTTTGAGGTTTGGAGGAAGATTTCCATAGAGACCTAGCTGTCCAGTGGCTGTGCGTAAGTGCTGAAAGGTAGTTTGGTGAAGGAAGCTGTTTCTGTGGAGATGAGATAACGGCTGACCATTTGTGCCAGCTCTTTGTCACGGAAGCAGCTCACAAATCAGAGAAAACTGAAGTACGAAAACTCTGAGAGAAATTACTGATTTGCTGTGGCCATTTCCCTGGAAATCAAGTGTGTGGACATGTGGGAGCGCGTGTGCTAGTGTTCAGATGAGACTTCTTGATTGGACCTATCGTTAATGTATGCTTTCTCTCTCCCCAAACCATGGAGTTGCTTTAGTGAGTCGTCAGAGGTTCATAGATAATGTGACGATTTCTGTGGAGTTTGGTTGTGAGCTTGCTGGTAACAACGCTGAGTGTCTGTCTGTTGTTGATGATCTCTCACTCCAAACGCATACAGAAACCCTCACCACATCGATGCCACGTACATATCCACGCTGAAAACTCACTGTTCTTCCAGGACACTACTGGATACTGTATGATTATAGAAGTCCTTCTCTTGCTCTGTGCACAGGCAGGGCCTGAATCCCAGGTGACATATGATGGCCCCATGTTATGCAGAAGGCGGTCACTTCTGCCCACTGAATCTGTGAAGCTCTCGATAGACCAGGCTTTCTCGTGCTTGCTGTCATTTTCCCACCTCCCTTTGTGAATGGGCAGGTGGAATGTCAGAAGATTTTAGGACAGGAGCTGGGGATGAAACTCAACTACCCACAATTTGGATCTGCAATATTGTCATCTCTGGAGCTCTGCACAGGTCTCTGGTCCCTCCGTCCATAGGAAAGGGACAGGAAAGGGGCACAAAATGTTTGGGGACATGTAGTGGCATGGAGCGGTGGCTTTGAGGACATGGAGTGGTGGCTCCATCCTCATCTACCAGCAGTTGGGCGAGGGACCTGTGAGAACACACACTCTACCAAATCCAAAGACAAGGCTTGAATAGTGCAGTTACTGGCAATATATATGACCTTGGACTTATATGATGAGAAGAGACTGCTTGGTTAGCTCAGTGGCATATTTCTAAGTAGGCAGTAAATGAACGTTTAACTGGAATTATATCTTTATTGCTTCTGTCCATCCAGACATCAAAAATGAAGGAAACCACTGGAATAAACAAGAGCCGCCCATTTCTTTGGTGCGTTGCCACCCACACACCTCTACACCCAGATGCAGTCATAGGCTATTCATCTTTACAGCAAGTTCCCTTTCACTCCCCGCCTACAAGCCCTTTCACTCAGCCCATTAACCTGATTCTTTTGAATCCCGCTTGTAGCATGATACAGCTATTTTAATAATAGCTATAGGTGTAGAGAGCCGATAGTATCTTGTGATTATGGATGTGCTCTTATCATCTAGTGAGCCCAAGGCAGAGTTAAACTGGAGTGCCACTTAGAGGAACTGAAAGTGGGCTGTATGCACTCATTTATGGTAAATGAGAAGTTTGCTGAAAAAAGGTGGATCGTCTGTGAGTCAGCACCTTTACCTGCTGTCCTGGTGTGTCATACGCCGGTATCTGCCTGGCTGCGCAGGAAGGGCTGCATCCTTGTTCCCCTTACGATTAAGAGAGTTGCCAGCAGGCACAGGGTAGTACTGAAATATGTCCCTCCCCTGGCTGTAGTCCTTGCCTGTGTGACTGTACGTGGCAGGGTTGCAGGAGCTGGGTGAGTGTCTTGCTGCTCCCCGCTCTCTGCAGCACTGCCGTCCTGCTGGCCCTGCCCTGCCTGGGGGCTGCCGGGGTCCGGGTGCTCCGGTGTCTCAGGCTTTCCTGCTTCGCCTGAGATCAGGAGTGTTAACCTGGAGCCACTTTCCTGAAAATAACCTAGGGAAATAGCCCAGTGCATAAGCAGGATTGAACAACATGGGTCCTGTAACATGGTCCTGTGGCCAGAGAGAAGCCACAGCGTACAGTTTTCTCCAGCCTCTGGGAACATATACGCGTCCCCCAGCCAGAAAGGCTGAGTGCCACTGCCTGATGCACCCTCAGGCCATGCACAGGCCAACAGTGGAGCTTTTGGGGGAGATGAGCTGTTGCACATCAGCTATACAAAGAGGGTTATACTGGCATTGCTTTGCTGAGAGCAGAGAAACAGTGATGTATGTATAGTGGATCAACTGATGCCTGGTCACCCTTTCTGCTTTTTAGCTCTACCTCCAAGGAGAAAATCCACGCTTTTCTTTTTGCAGTCACAGAAATGCAGCTGGCTCGGCCAGGGCCCATCAGAATATGGTTTTGTTGATTATTCATTTAGCAGATTTCCGTTGGAGCTGCTCACAAATGTGGGAATTGCTGGGTTAATCTTCATAAAAGATAGAAAAATTGGCAGCAGAAGGAATTTTTGAAAAAGAAAATTAAAGTAAAGGAAAGAAGCGGGTGTGAAGTAAATTATTTGCAGTCGAGTGTTTTCCTTTCTGAGCTAGCAGAGAATGTAAGGGTATTTCCTGGGGAGAAGAATGTCACATTTAGAGGTGTCCTTCCTTTGCTAAAGGAGAGGTGAAAATCCCTAGCAGTTAAACATTTCCAGCTCAAACATGCCCATTACCGGCAGAAGAGGCTCTGTGATAAGTATTTGCTAGCCCTTTGGGCCTTCGGTTTAGTTCCCACATACATTTAACTTGCCGCAAAGAACAAAGTTGCAGTACAAATGATCAAGGAAGTTTTTCCAAATCGTGTTATTGTTTTGCATGTGCCTGAGTAATTCCTGCGAAGAAGGAAACATGAACTAATATAATATATTTATCGCACAGCTCAGAGAATGCTGTGGCTGTTGCCAGAGGAGATTTCTGTTCATAAACCTGCCTATTGGGTTTTTCACGTGAGAAAGGATTTTCTAGGTGGCAACTCGGTTCAGCGCCCTGCCCTGTTGAAATCGCTTTGAGAGCAGCTGAGTTCTGGTGAGCCCGGGGACGCAGAGTGTGCTGCACTGCTCTTGAGGCATCCTGAGGCATCCTTCATGCTACAGCAGGCGCTTTGGGTCCAAAAGGATAGAGCTCACACAAAAAATTCTGGAGGGAAAGGGTCAACAACATATGGAATGAAAACAGATCAGTGGATCTCTGTCTTCTCCCAGGTTTGAGCAGCTAGGTCAGGTCATAGCCTTTTTAAGAATTTTTGAGCCTGGTAGACCCCTAGGTATTTGCTATGTCTCTTCATCCCTTATAATGCAAGCAGAAACATTTTTTTTCTGTCATTACAACAACATTCAGCTCAGAACTGGCTTCAGGACCCAGAGGAAGAGATGCAAGGAGGTTCTTTGGGCGGCTCCCAGATGTAGCTGATATGCCTATTGGAAGAGGGCAGACGCATATCTGAAGAGGGGTTTTAGAGCTTTTGGCTTAGACAAGTCTACCCTCAGCTTAGTTTCAAGCCTAATTTGCAAAGAAAGGGCAAAATACTTACTGTTTTCCTAACGAGAAGGTTCTGTATGTTCCTAGGTTCCTCATGTCTTGCAGTGGGTCTGGCTTTGTTAGTGTCAGGAGTCTTGAGAGATGGCCTTACACAACCTGGAATGACACTGCTTGAGAAATGTCTCCTACATGAGGTCTCCAGTACTTCTGACTCCCTTCTGAGCAAACAGCATCATGAGAGCAGTTTTGCCCTCAGACCTGGAAACTGTAACCTCTGGTGTGAGCCTGCCTTGCGTTGTGAATGTGACCGTCTGTGTGTGTGCAGGGGAGCAACACCCTCAAAACTTCCGAAGTTGAAGTTTGCATTGAGCGTATGGAGGTCTCTTATTGAAAATCATCCTTGCAATCTAATGTGTTTAGCAGAGCGCTGCACAATCTGCAAAGCTTCTGTCCCGGTCTGGATGTCCCTCTGACTGAGGTGCTTTGGAAGCTGAACTTATGATTGTGCCCATTACAGAAAGATCATCAGCTGAGTGGTCAGGGCCGGAGCCGAATGGTGATGGGTTTGAGCAATGTTGATACTTGGAGGTAGGACTTATTCAGATTCCAGGTTTCAAACACTGGGTGTGGAATGTCCAAGACAGATTTTAATCAGCCTTCAGTCCATTGTATTTCTCATTAATCCTTCAGTGCAACTAACCTTTGCAGTAGGTGAACTGTTTCCTGTTTCCCTTGTCACACATCTAGGTTCCACTTCGTGCCTATTCTAATTATTAGTGAAATACAGCATCTTTATGATGCCCTGGTAGTCCAGAGACTCCAGTTCGGGGCAGGAAGTTCCCATCATTAAGGGGCTGCTGAGCTCTCTCTCTCCAGAAAATGACATTTACTAATTACATCATTTTGATGTATATGATACCCAAACCAAACATGTTATAAATTAGCAAAAGCTCATTTGTTTCATGAAAAGTATTGTTCTTCTTTTATTCAATGACCTTTTTGTTCCTCTACATCCTGGACCAATCAAGTGCCGGTGCAGTCGCTGACTTCTGAGCACAGACAATAGCTTATTCCGTCTATTCTGTTCAGATGACTGTAGGAATAGGCAGTCACTTTGTCATGTGGAGACTGGAGGTTGTATAAAACCCTTTTTCCCACCATTTAGAGAGAGTCTGAATCCTGAGAGGAAAACCCTGTCATAATAATAATAATAATCCAGAAGATAGAGCCCATTGAAGTTTTCTCAGCTTTATGATTTGGGTGGGGTTGGAATGCAGCCCTCCCCAGCGGAGGCTCACTTGAATTTTGAGAGCTATAGCATGGATTGGCTTTCTCTACATTTCTAGCAACAGGTTGTGTTTTTTTCAATGAACTTTATATGCAGTTTCCACAGCAAAACTCCAGAGCTGGCAAATGCAGCAGATCCAGGGGCTGACTGGTGCAAGCCCGTTGCTTTCTCCTTCAAACCTTCTGGATCAGGGAGCGCCCTTCTCCTGTGCGCTTGTTGAGCGGCCCAACACAACGGTCCTGACTGGACTGGATGCCCTCTGAGCGCCTGTTGTGCAAACATGCAGCCATCATCAGCCACCTTCTCAACGCTGTGGTGCCTGTTGCCTGTTACCGAGGCATGGCAGACGGCTCTGCTCCGCATAAAGCATCCCGTGGAAAATTCCCCTGGGAAGGCTCCGGGCCGGAGGACAGAAGGAACAGGGTGATGGGAGAGCTGTCACCATGGCAAAGTCCTTAGGTGTCTTCTGCGAGTGGCCTCAGCGAATGCCATTGTGGGACTGGAGCGCGGGGAGTCGGGGTGCTGGGGAAATGCAGGTGGATGATGGCAGGGGCCGCCGGTGTGCCAGGAGGCTCTGCCTGGCAGTGTTTTGTACCATCCTCGCACTGAGGCACCTCGTCCGCGAGATCTCCATGGCAAGCCAGAGAGGACCAGTGTCCAGTGGGACCTCTCGGGCAAGGTCAGAGCTTGTGGCCAGCCCATCCCTGCAGCCTGCGCAGCCCCAGCCTGCAGCAGCCCCTCACCATGCCACAGGGTCCTAGGGAGCAGGCAGGGACAGAATGAGGAGGGAGCAGAGGCAGGAGGAGGACTAAGACCTCTGTAAATCCCAGGAATAGCAGCAGCTCTCCAGTGCCACTGCTATCCACAGGGGAAGCGCTGAGACACGAGCTGAGAGGCGTTACATGTGTTTGGTGGGGCTAGGAGAGGGCTGAGAGACCTCATTAGCATCATTCATATATTTCTGAGCGGTCATTTAATACCGTTCTTCTTCCTACCAGCCCTTTTGGAAGGCAGCGTGTACCATTCACAACTAGTGTTTATCTTCCAGCTTTAAAGACAGACGTCAGAATATTTCCCTCCTTATTCATGCTCCATCTTTTCTCACAGCCCAGTTATTCATGACATCACCACCTTTTCCTCCTCAGCCCCAGACACAGTGTTTCTGTGGCTACAATTTCCTGGACAAGAATTTCCAGTTTGCATTGTTGGGGGGGGAAACAGGAGGGAAAAAAAAAGGTCGTTTCGCGTGGAAACATTAAATGAGAAACACAGCCATGGAAAACTCAGATGCGCACACTCACACATGCACACACGCAGAGCAACAACAACAACCACCACCACCAAGGTTATTATAATTAATTTAAAATCTGTTTAGAAAAGGGTTCCTTTTATGTTGGACGGGCTCTTTAAGCGGCTCAAGAAGTATGAAAAACAGGAAATCAAACTGCCTCATTAGGAATTGACTCTGCTCAGTAATTAGAGGCTAGAAAACAAAACAAGGAAAAGCAGGTGGCGAGTGAGCTCCAAGCAGGCAGCTATTGTATCATTTCAATGTTCTGTGGGCTAACAACGTTATTTTTTCAGAAAAGTGTTACTTCCATGGAAAAATGATTATGAGAATCATCCGAAGTTTAATGGGAAAGTGCTGCTTGCTCAAACTCAATACCAAGGCTGCTAGCTTGCCTCAGCCTGGAGTTTAATTCATAATTAGGTGGTATTTTGCTGCGTTTAAAAAGACAACTCTGTTCTCCAGCATCGACTGCTCTCCCGCGAAAATCATGTTAAAAGTAATTACCGAGCGATACCATATTTTGCTGATACAATCAGATGAGATAACCCTAGACATTAATATCAATTATATTTTCTAACAATAACCTTTGCTGAGCAAACGCTGCCAAAGATTTCCAGCAAGTATCTGTTTATGTTTTAGTCATGCTAGAGTAAGTCTTTGCTTACTCCTTTGGTTTTGCAGGAATGTGCTTTTTGCAGACAGCTCACTTCCAAATGCCAGACACGATTATTTGCCAAAACTGAATTTGAATTGTGTGAGCAGCAGTCAGCCACGGGTGGGTGCTCACTCTGCCCGTGGGTGATGGTCACGGGGCTTTCGGACTCGTTTCGCTGCACCCAGGGAAGGCACACATTGCAAAAGGCAAACGCTTGTGGGGAACAGGGATAGCTCTTTATTGAACCGTAAAATACGTTTGTAAATAAATCAAATCTTTTCCCAAGAATTAAGCAGATGGATGCAAAAGATCTAAAAAAAATGACACAAATACCATCAAACTTTTTTGTGTGTGGAATAACGATGAAGGAAATGGCTTTCTTCGCATGGCTCTCCCGTGGGCAGAAAATAGAAGCTACTTTTGTCGAATGCATTTTTTTTTCAGTGGGAATTTTAGTCCAGGTCTCTAAAAACAACAAATACTAACCGATGATAAAGCATGAGTATTTACCTACTGTTTATTGCTGACATCCTGTCAGGATATGGTGCAGCTGAGTGAGTGCGTTTGGGCTTAAGATGGGCCTGGTGACTTTGCAGGATGAAGCCCTTGATTGGGAACGTCGAGCGAGCAGAGGATCGTAGGCAGCAGAGCCGGGCAGTTTATCTCCTTGCCGGCTAAGCACTTCACGGCCCCGTGGTGGCCTGTCCTTGCAGGCAGATGGAGGCTGCAGCCAGGGGAGGGAGGGCAACGCTTCCCACAGCACCTGCAATGAAGGGTGAGGGATGGCGGGGGCAAGCAGAAAGCCAGCTGCAATCAAAGCAGGTTTGCTGGTGTAAACAGGGTGTCAGTCAGATTAAAAATCAGCCTTCCTGAGGCTGAGCCAAGCCACGGGACCAGGGAAGAGCCACAATCGGCACCAGGCTGGCTTACGGCGAGAGCAGCACTGCGGAAGGGACTGCGGCCGATACAGAGGTTTGTGGCCTCTGGCACGTTTCTTATCCCGTAACAAAACTCAGGTGGACACAGATGGAAGCATCTGCTGGGTGTTCAGGTTTACGTGGTGAGCAGCCACCAGCCCGCTCCCCACAGGGACGGCGTCAGCAAGGCTGTGCCCTGCCCGCGCCCTGGGTGGGTGGGCTCGGGGCAGCTTTGCGCTCTGGAAGTGGTGCCCAAGGACAGGATATGTGTCCCAGGTCTACAAAAGCCACCAAATAAAAAAAAGAAATTCTATCACCTGTTATTAATAGTGGCTCCCTAAATCACTTATTCCTTCAGGCAAAGGCTTCTAGCAGCTAGGAGGGGACACGGCTGAGCCACCATAGTTAAGAAGGGAGCTCCCTGTAGCTTGCTGTTTGCTGCCAGCAGAGACTGCATGGCCCTTTTCCATGCACAAATTCTCAGTTTCAGGCTGCTCCCTGCCCTGGACAGGCTGCTTAGGGAGGGAGAGGTTAGAGAGGGGATGGAGCGGTTCACAGCCAGCCCAGAGCTGCCCTGGGCTGCACATCACTGCCCATGCCCTGCCTTGGGAGGGGGCTCCGTGCCAGGCAGCTTTTGAAATCAAACCCTGCGCTGCTTTTCTGTCCTGAAGACAGTTTTCTTGTAAAAGGTGAGAGGCAAATCCTCTGGTTTGCATGCGTGGAGGCCCCTGGAGTGTAGCATTAGCACTGTATACAGTACAGACATGCTGTATATTGCTTGCTTTATCCATTAAAGAGTTTCTCGCTCCCGGCCAGCAGCCCGCTGTGATGGATAGGTCCATTGGTGGAACATGGGCAAGTGCTGTGTCTGGTGGAGGAGGAAAGGTGTGGGAGTGTCACCTTGCCAAAGGGTGCAGGTGAGCACTAGGAACATTTCCAAATGCCCACGTGCTGTGCGCCCAGGTGGGAAATGTGCCCCTTTCACCCGGCGGCTGGTGGAACCACCCTGCTGAACAAAGGGACCTTGTGCTGGCAAGGAAGATCAGATATGCTGAAACCACCACAAATCATCAACCTTCCCTTGGCGGAACGGCCCCAGAAAATGTGGCTGTGGACTTGACTGTGCTTTTCTCTCCCATCACCCTCTTTGGGGGGTTTCCGTCCGTCAGCAGGCTTGCATTTCTTTCCTGTTGTGATACGTGTTTGCTGCAAGGTTAGAGGTTTTCTTACCAGCAAGTTGAACCCTATTCCTAGATCTATTGACATTTGCTATACGTGCTTGAGCTGGGCAAATAACCCGTGAATATATGTTGACATTTCTAAATCAATTTGCTTTGGCTAGTACTACACCTGTCTAGGGATTACTCTTTGCAAACATTCAATGGACTGACCTGTCCTGTCATAAATATTCACAGAAAGTGTCTTTCAGCATCTCAGAGACCACATTTGAAATCAGCTCGTAAATGTGTTAGGGTTGGACCTGCTTCTCTGTGTATTTATTAGGGAGCAGATGTAATTTCATGACTAATTGCCTGATTGCAGCCAAGCGCGTTACTTAAAACTGGGGTAACTGTAACATGGGAGGCCTTCAAATCCTATGTTGCTATGCTTAATTTACATGGCCAAACATTAGAAACTGCATAAATCAGCATCACAAACGAACCTGTGGAAACCATAAATAACTTTGAACAACAAAAAAAAGCTCTGAATGTGAATAATTTGTTGGGATCCAGAAGTTCTTAGCAGGCACGGCTAATGATTTCCTGCGGTTTCACAGCATGGTGGCCGAGAGAGGGATGCAGGGGGGGAACGCCACGCCGCCTCCCGTATTGTTTTAATCAGGCGCTTGTAGGTGGAATTTGTGAACTCATGAGAATGAAAGTTTCCTAGCCCTGGCTGGGATCCAGGCAGAGTTTGAGCAGACATTGTGCAAACTTCCCCGCGTATCTCCAGGGGCTGAGGTACCGCGGGATGAATGGGGTCCCTGAGCCTCCCCTCTAGCATGGCCCAGCATCGCCCGCATCTCCTAGTCGCAGGGCGGGTGAACGGCTGGGCTGCCCATCATCACGCCTCTGCCTCCTTCCATCCCTCCCTTCCGCGAGAGGAGGAGGTATCACTCCCTCTTGCAAACTAACCTCAATCCTGATTTGCATCAGGCTTGCTATTTCGGTACTGGGAACCCCAAAGTTGCCGGCTCAGGTTCTCTCGTTGTTTTTACACATATCCCTCTGGGGCCGAGCTGAGCTGTTAAAAACAAGGCACTAGAAAGACAAATGGTTTCCGGGGGGGGAAGGGAGAAAGGAAGAGGCTTAGGGCAGCTGTAAAATGTTGCAAGGTTAAATAAAATATTCGACTGCTTGTATAGTTCTTCCTTGTGTTCCTGAAACCACTGACGACCTGAAGAAGCTGGAGGAATCATTCTGCTTGCTGTGTATGTTTTTTTTTTTTTTTTAAACTTGCTACACAAAACATTGTTTTTTCAATTTCAGGAAGTCTCTTGGTTGATTTTGTTTTGCTTGTTATCTGGACAACTAATATTTTTTCCTGTTAGGGGGAAAAAAAGATTTTCCCAAGCAGATTAAAGATGTTTTTTAAGCCTATGAATGGTGACATGGTTCACTTTCATTGCTTTGTTTATTTTTAATAATGAAAAACACCTTAATTTATCGTAGCAAGACGTCCATCCTGGAGTAAACCTTGAATTGAGTTTTCGCTTGTTATTTCTGATTTGTTTGTGGCTTCTTATCTAAGAGAAGGCTCCGAGTGTTTTCTCATGCTTTTGTGAAACTGTGGCACGTGACAGAGTTTTCTTCACAGCACATCGACGTCCGCTGGACAACGACAGCCACATTTGCGAGAGGGGCCGACTTTATTTGGTGGTTTTGAAGCGATTTGTTTATTCTAAATAGGTTGCAATTAGCTTTAAGAAGCTAGGTCCATCCAGCCCCGATATTAGGAGGATTGTTCGAAGTGACCTCACTTCTTTTTTAAAAAGAATAAGAAAGAAATGGGCTCTGTTGGTGAGGTGCAGGCCTGCAAAAGGGCAGCCGAGATACAGCCGACCAGGCCCATTTTGGGGAAGGAGAACTCCGGGTACCTTGTCCCCTTCTCCTTTGCAGCTGAGGTTGCTATTCAGTTCTCCACAAAGGCAGCAACACTTTTGGTGCCTTCAGGCTGGTACAGAATACTGCACCTACATGGACATGAGCAAGGCAAGGGGAAATTGGGTTGCTGGGCTTTACAGGAGAAAGGCCAGAATTATGAAGGGGATAGGAGGGGGGGAAAAGTCATAATTTTATATTCTGGGTATAAACCCCAGAAGCTATGCTGTGCATCACCAGTGAGCGGGTACCAGAGGAGCCTGCCGGCACACGGGGCAGACCCATGGGAACATCCCTCCCAGCCACGAACCTGCCACCTCTCCCAGCCTCCAGGGCCACAGCCAGGCTGGCCATCAGGGCTGAGGGCAGCCCAGACCCTGCACGGGGCTCTGCCGGCCCCGGGTAAGCCCAGGCGCCGCCGGTGAGTGCAACGGTCGCTGCTTGGCAAACGGCTGCAGAGCTCCACGCCATCAGACGGGTGTAGGTGGGCAGGCGGCCGGCTCCAAGCACAACACACGTCCCTGTTTGTCCGCTTACCCACCGGTCCGGGGGAAACCACTGGAGCTGTCCTGCCCACCGACAGCACAGAGGAAGTGCGGCCAAGATATTTTTCTTGGCGCTGGGACCTCCGGCGTTACAGGCTTGCACGTGCCGCCTGACCCCAGCGAGCTGCCTCCTCCGGCGGCCACGGCTCGTTTCCTCCCGCTCCGAAGGGGAGGCCCTGCTGCTCCCGCATGCTGATGATGGCATTAGGATTGCATGCATGTGGGTCATTTTTCAGCTGAATAACAGCGTTCTTCTTCCCAAATTGCACTGCTCCTCTCCCTGCTGGAGTCACCAGTTTTTACCTCCTTCAGGCATTTTTAACAACCTGTGCAAATAATGACTCGAACTTGTACTAAGGATCAAAAGCACAGGGAAGATGAGAAAATCTCATTTTCTGGAGAGAAGTGCATTCTCTCCCTCTCTGGTTTATCTGAGTTATTTGCCAAAGCGCCTATAGATATTTACATTGTATTCACTGCTGCAGTGATCTGCATTTTCTTAAGTCAGCCTACATGCATGAAGCAGGTTAATTCATACTGCCCATTTCAAGTGTCCTGTAGGTAGAAGGCAAGTTTGGGGAGCAGATGTAGATTAATTTCTTTGCAGAGCTTGCAAGAGAGCAGCTTCCAACATGAGACCTCACCTGAAAGCAGAATTCAGCTTTTGCCTTTCCTGACTATCTAGTAACAAAACCCGCTGTGCATCTTGAGCAGGTGCTTTCAAAGAAGAAAAACAAAATCTGTAAGCAGGATTATGGAACAATTTTGGCAGTAACTAGAAGAATCTGGGTCTGGTGGTGGGAACAGCTGCACCTAGAGACCTCTTGGACAAACAGCTGGACCAGACCCAAAGGAGGGCTGTAATTGCCGCCTTATCGTGTTAGCCACCAAAACATGCAAGCTGTTGCGCACAATCTCTTTTCCAAATGATGGTGGTGTGGCTACTGCTATTTTTATAAGCTCTTATTGCAGCAACGATGGAAAAGTCCCTGTCAAGACTGGAAACCCAGGGTATTAATTTCTGCACAAATGTGGGGAAAAATATTAACAGAAGGAAATTATGGAAAATGAAGAGGGGCAAATGTCAAAATCATGCCATGCCTGTCTGTGTGTGCAGACGTGTGCTGCCCTTGCACAAGGAGGGCACGCTACTCCTGTCCAAAGGAGGATCCAGCCAGTGACTGTGCCAGGCCCTGAGGGCACTACGGGGCTGTGATGGCCCTGACCAGCCTCAGCTGGGGCCTCCCCATGCCCAGGGGCTCTATTTAAGCTCAGCCCAGGGCCCTCAGCCTCTTAACCTCTCAGTCTCTTAACCTTCTTGTCTTAACCTCTTTGACAAATGCATTCGGAAGCTCATTGCCCTGTTTTTTACTGCTGGCTCATCCAGCCTTTCATTTGTTTGACCCTGTGGCAAGTGTGGGAAAAAGCTGAGAAGGGAGCGATGGAGCCTGGGTGGATGGGGGAGAGGGATGGAGAGAATGCAGAGGACACATCCCAAGCGGCAAACACTTTGTTGGGGTCTCGCCGCTAGTGCAAGTGGTAAGTTAACAGGTTTGCTGTACAGCACTACTCATCCTCAGAAAAATGGGCCACTCGTTTAATCAGGAGAACAAAGATTGGGGGAGGTATGGCCAGTACTCCAGGCACATAAAAATCAGAAAGGAAACCAAAGGGGTTTTGATGAGGTTTAAATGTGGGCCTTCTAACAGTGCTGGGAAATGATGAAACATCCTAGGCATCCATCATTACCCTGGTTTCAAGACAATAGGTCTGTGGGCCTGCTTGGTGCAGGGTTAGGTCAGCCTTTCCTGCCAACCTTGCAGCCACAGTGAGCTGTGAGCCCGAGGAGCCCCTTGCCAGGGGCACAAGAGGAAGCGTCGGGGTGATGCAGGGAGTCGTGTGGATGACAGCTGAGTTGGTAACGCACAGCCAAGGGCTTTGAAGTGCAGGTCCTGTTCCCGGCTCCTTCTCTGCTAGGTGTCTGTAACTGACTGGCTCAGAGGGATGGCTTTGCCCAGAGGACCAAGGCTGATGGACCACGCTGTTGACCCACCCTAATGCAAACCCTTGAGACCCAGGGCAGAGACTTGCTACGCTGCTCCCAGCATAGTTGCACTTGACCTGTCTCAGGTCCCTTCTTTGTTAAGTGAAGGTGATTACTCTTGCCCTTCTCACAGGACTTATGAGCTATTGATGACTATAATCTCATTTTCTCAGTGCTGCAGCATCACTGTGTGGACAGGGAGCTCTGGGGAGTTGCTCGCCTTGGCCAGCGTTCCCTCATCTCCTTGTTAAAAGAAAAGCCTACTTCTTGATTCCTCCAACTCCCTCAACACAGACATACGTGATATTCCACAGTGAGCCTTGGCTTTGCATGGTCGCCTTCCCAAAGGGCCGCGGAGGGAAGCCTGGAGCAAGGCTCAGCTTTCTCAACTGTATTTCACATGTTATTTGTGCTTGCCATACTCTGCTGCTTGTGGTAAATGAGTGACTTTGTGCAGGATGCTGTGACACTTCTAGCTTGACCTGATGCTCAAAACAGGTACCCTGCAGCTGGCTTGCTGGATGACTAGGTCCATCTCTTTTCCTCCCTATACCTCCCTGTGATTCTTATTACCTGTGCATGGTGCTTTGAGTGCTCCGGATGGAAACCTGCCCAAGGAGGTGAGCAGCTATCACTGTTCCCCTTCTGCTCTGGTGTAGGTAGTGTCCAGCACAGTCATCCCCATGCAAGCATTCGGTCCTGACCGCAGCACCATGTGCAGCTGAGGGAGCACGAGGGACGTGTCCAAGATCAGCACTGCATTCAATCTGTACGAGGCAAGCAGAGCAAGAGAAGCTTTAGCCAAATTTATCTCTTCCATGAAAACCACCCTCAGGGCTTCACAGAGCTGTGTGCGCGAGTGTGTGTGTCTAGAGACACAGGACATGTGTTCCCACTTTAACCATTCAAGAGCAACAGTGTAAATGGGCTTCCCAGGGAGCCCTGGCTGCCTCCCTGCTGGAAGAGACACAGCTGCAAAGCATCATTCAGGAGGAGAAAGCAAACATGGGAGAAATGGAGGTTGTCTCAGACGCTTTTAAAAAGCTGGTACTATTGAACTCAGAGCTACTGTTTTCAGCCTAGTCTCCTATTTGATTTTGTGGCAAAATCACATGGCTGAGGTCATTGATCACAGCTGTACAGCAATGTCATTTTTAAGGATGCAGGGCTTTGACTTACGATCCTGTGAGATCAAGTAGAAAGAAAGTCTTGACCTTGAAAGGGGGAAAAGCCTCTAAACTCTTTGACCAGCTAACTGCAAAAATAGCCAAGAGAGCTAGGAAAAAACCTACCCAAATATATTCCAGTATGTATAAATAGGCTCTCTTTTCTCCTATGTTCTTCACTACAAAAGGAAATGTCATGTTGAGTCAACTTGTGACCCAGATGAAATGACATGTATTTGTTTATTTTACTTATGCTCCTGTTTACAATGTGTTGCACTTGGTGGACATATTTTTGTGCATGCTGTTGCATTCCAGTATCAAAATTATCAAAATGCATTTTCATATTTGCTGCCCAAACTCTGGCTGAGGAATTGTTTCTGGGTATCAGTCACATAAACGAACAAGCTCTGTGTGTGTGTGCACTTGCTAACTAAGAACTCATTGCTCTGCAAATTAAATCTAATTATGCATACAGAATAGTGATGAAAGCCTTTCTGCTTTTTATCAGCTACATGATTTTAAGGAGGAGGAGGAGATGGGTTTGCTACCTGGGCCAGTTGCAGCAAAGTGTTTTGGTGGACCCTGCGCTGACATTTTAACCCTTTGTTTTAAGGTCTATTATTTATAAGGCAACTGTAAGATTCCAGTCCAAGGAATATTTGGGATGCTCCTTTTCACCCTCTGAATCTGCTTTTGTTGCTCTGGACATGTCTTGCAAGTAGTGAGTGTGAACGCTTTGGTTGATGGTGGATTTTGTGGACCATGGAGAGTGCTTGCTGCATCATGGCTGGCTGTTCCTGCAGCCATGCGGTGTTGAGGGACATGGTTGAGTGGTGGACTTGGCAGTGCTAGGTTAACGGTTAGACTTGATGATCGTAAAGGTCTTTTCCAACCTAAACGATTCTACACTTGCTATGCGGCATTGTTCCGGACTCCTGTTTGGGTGACGTATGCTTCGCAGATGGGGATGCCTTCTAACTGCTTGGGAATCATCGGTAGCTGTTTGTAATACATTACTTGATTTGATAAGAAGCTATTTTCTCACTAGCCACCTGGATGCTTCCCATACACACTGCACATGCGAGGGTCTATTCATGTTGGCCTACACAATGGATTTCCTTTCCCTGAGCATTCTTGGAAATAAAGCTTTGCTCCCCAAAAGTCTGTGAATAACAAGGCTTGTGGATTCCACCTAAACAAAGCAATGGTTTTAGTAGCAAGAACACTTGTTGATATTGTTGTGCTGC
Organism: Nipponia nippon; assembly: GCF_047370975.1. Taxonomy (NCBI): domain Eukaryota; kingdom Metazoa; phylum Chordata; class Aves; order Pelecaniformes; family Threskiornithidae; genus Nipponia; species Nipponia nippon. The sequence continues at coordinate 28,956,172 of NW_028262291.1, read as the reverse complement.
GTTTTCCCAGCTCCAGGTTATTTCAGCGGCCCACCAGCGGCTCCAGCTTTTGTTTGAGTGTTAGCACATATGTACAGAAGGGCTGGCTCGGGAGAAGGTTGCAGGATGGAGACCAGAGCCCTGAATTGTTTTATTGCAGGAATCAGATTAACTCATATGAGCTCATTCTCTGCTCTTCATTGCATTGTGTTTGGCAGTTCCTGCAGCATGATTGCATCTAGGTTAAGTGGCATTGTTCTGGAGTCCGGCAGGGAACAATCCTGTATTGACTAAGCGTGGGGGAAGGACAAGATGATCTCATAAGTTTTCACCATTTTTGGTACCTGTGCTTCACTCGTATGTCCATTCTTTTAGCTTTCTTCTCTGCCCGAAGGTGATAATTCTCTATGTACAACAGATGGGATTGCTCCACGAAACAGTGCAGTTTGGAGCCTGCGTGATCCACCAGGCTAGTGCATTAGGCAGAATGACTTGCCCTCTATTAACACTGGCCGGGAGAGACCCTCATCCCATCAGGCACCAAATTATGGGCCTGCTTTAAACAAGTGAAGGACCTGACTTGCCCAGTCATCAATGCTTGTACTTGGCAGCATTAGTTCTCCTGCTTCCCACCACCTCCACAGAGCGCTACTTTCCCAAGGGGAGGTTATGGGAAAAGCCGCAGTGCACCAGTGCAGAAAAGCCTCTGACTGTCCCGAGTATCATGCAGAACTTGGAGGACTGCGTTGTTAAGGCTCACTGAGGTCTGTATGAGCGTCTGCTGAGCAGAGCTTATGCTGTACGAGCTGCCCTAGGAGTGCACTTGGAGCATTTTCACTATGGACTTGGACTTCCCTGGAGAAAAAAGGACTGCCCAGACCAACAAAGGTGTTCAGACAGCTAATGTCAAAGAAAGTAAATTTCTGACACTATGAAACTCTACGCTACCTCACTTGGACGCTACCAACTACTCCTCCTTTCCAAGCTGCAGTGCTCTCCCAGAGGAAGTGCAAGATTCATGGCACTAGAAGCAGATGAGACATGGAGCAGCTGCACTCGGTAAGCCGCAGTGCTTGTCTGGCAGGCGCACATCTGAGCTGTGCTGCACCAGCATTTGGACCGTCTTGCTTTCTTTGCTTATTGACACCCAAGCACTCTCCTTTAAAAGCCTTCATGCATTAACAGTAAAATGTAGCTTTCACTGAACATGTTGGCTGTGCGTCATAGATCTGAGTACAGATCAGGCAAAAAGACTTGGTTAAAGGCCAGGAAAAATCTGCCTTGAACAGAAAAAGTAGGGAAGTTTTTTTTTTGACTTGGAGGTGAAAGGAACTGAAAGATCTCAATTTTTTCTCTCCTCCTTGGAAATGCTTCTTAACCTCAATGGTGAGACTGTTGTAGGAGCAAGAATGTAGGATGGAAGAGAGACTTTATATATTACTCTTCCAAAAGCAGAGTTGGCTTTCACCAAAAGATCTGGAGGAGCTTCCTCACATGACTTGTTGCTGGTGCTGTGTCTTCTTGGTTGCACTTTTCGCATCGAATGGGAGCATCCGTAGCTCTTGTAGGGTGGATGTTAGGGAGGAGCTGACAGGCAATGATCCTGGGACAAGCGCGATATGTGCGGGTCTGGCAAAGGGTGTGGAGTCACTGTGTGAGTGCCTGACCTGTTTATATGTACTTAAAGACTGCTCAAGCCACAGGAGGGGAGAACTCCCCCCAGGTTTGTCAGTGGTGTGAGAGACACTGATCATCTGCCTGTTATGGTGATCTGGAATACTGTGATCTGCACCCACCACCCCGGCGGGACCTGCAGCACTTGGGCCTCTGCAGCTTTAGCACATAAATTTATCACTGAATCTTTTGGTCACAAAAGAGATTAAATAAGCAGGAGTGTTTCTGTTGCACTTAGTTAGAGGCAGCTGTTGAAGGTGGATAGGCTCTTCCAGTCCTTCTGAAATTGTTTTATAGGAAGAACTTTGTTTGCCACCAGGACCTCCTTCCTCCATCTCAATTTCTGTCTGTCAGCATCTCTTTCTGTGCAAATCACAGTTCAGAAGCAACCAGAGTGGATTTATCCCTGTCACACGGATTTTATTTTATCATTACCGTGTTTTATGCAGTACTTCCTACACACCTGTGACACTCAGTGTCTAGGTAATATGTGGTGTGTGCCAGGCAGGGGTCCCTCTCCTGCCAGCTGCTGGACAGGAGTTTGCACAGGTCTCCCTGCAGCCGTGTTTTGTAAATCTGCACTTCTGTGGCCCGTGTGCAGGTCAGATAAACATGCTTGAGGGTCAGAAGCGGCAAAGGTCCCTCTGGGAGCTAGCTGGACGATGCAAAGCAGGGTGAACCTGGAAGGATGGTTAAGTCATGCTTGCCATTACTGGTATGGGCTATTCTAAGAGGAGCTGGGTGGCAAAACTCTGTCCTACGGCAATTTTAGAAAGATTTTTACTTTCTGCTATGGCGGTGCCAAGCTCCAAGGATATACCATCTTGCCTGTTACAGGAAACTACAGATGCAATTTCTCATCCATTCACAGAGGCTTATCTAGCTTGTGCTTAGCTAAAGGCATCAAAATACTTCTGAAAGGAGACCAGTGTAATTTCCATGCTCCAGTGAGGAAAACTGAGGGACCAAGCGGTGAAGTGATGGATTCAAGGCCGCCTGAAGACCAGTTGCAACTTGAGCATTAGGTGCACGTACTCTTCCCACATGGCCTCCCATAGCCTCGTGTAGCAAACCCCAGCACTCCTCCCCTGCTTGGAGCGGGGGGCAGGGAGCTGAGCTTGTCAGAGGCATTCCTGCAGAAAGGGAGAGGCAGGTTTCCTCAGGGTTGAGTACAAAAAATACCCTGGCAATGAGCAGTAGGTGCTGTTGCACAGGCATGTCAGAGAAAAGTCTGTGCCAAATACATTGGAGAAATTGTTTTGGAACGGTTCATTGGTGTGAAGATACGGCCTCAAAATAGTGTCAGGAGCAGAGGAACTGTAGCGATATGCTGGGGACATGCCAGCTGTCTGCATTAGAGAGGAGGGTGATAGATTAGGAAGGAACATGGGTGCATTTACTCCTCCACATTTTTCCCCAAATCTCTTTAAAATCCTGCAGGACAGGACACTTTCCCAGCCATGGGTGCTTTTCATAACTGCACTAAGGCAAGGTAGGGTTGTACTGCCACTGCGGGAGCACGACAGAAATGCCATTCCCCATGGGGCTCCCTCGTCTCTGGTGGGCATCGGAAGGTGGATGGAAGATACTGGATGGGAGATGGGACCTTTGGACTATATGGAGCTTGAAGAAGCAGGTGAATCCTGGGGACTTGGGGAAATTTCTGACCCTTTCCTGATTGCTCAGGTGGGATCAAGGCATGCTGTGGATGCGGGTGAGGGGAAGGGCTGTACAGCTACCCAATAGCCCAGCCTCGGGCACACCAGTGCCCTTCCTGTGGTGGGGCAATGTGGCTGGAGGAAGGAGTGGGGTTTAGAGGCTGCAGCCCCCCAGCCTGCCTCCTACGAGCTCTCCATGAACACTCCCCTCATGCACAAACACACAGTCCTCATCGGCAGCGTGATGCTGCAGCTGCCGTGAGAGATCCAGGCAAATCTGATAATAGGGAGGTGGAAAAAAAAGCCACCCAGGAATGAAAAGAGCCCGCTGTCACGTGCGGGTTATTTTCAAAGGGTGGCATTGCTGTTTTCCCAGGCAACAGCAGGCTGTGAGACAACTTGGGTGGGCAGGTGACCAGAGCGAAGCGGAGAGCTACCAGCTCCAGCTGAGATGGGGACGCTGTTTGCAATAAACAGAAAGCTGTAAGAGAAGGGAGGGACTGCAGAGGGGAGCTGGGGAGATCTCCATGGAGACACTTAACCTGCTGCAATGGGTGCCGTCGGGGATTGGCACTGACCAGGTACTTAGGAAGAAAAGCGCCTGGCACAGACACGGCAGGATCCTCGCTGCATGCGCTGCCCGCAGTGAGGTGGAGCTTTCCAGGCCTGCTATTCAGCACACAAGAAAAATGGCATTGAAACAACATTAAGGATGGGACCCAAGCCATAGAAAGCCAAGAAATTCGAAAAGTGCAGGTCAGCTGTTTGCTCTCAGCAAAGGGCCCAAAGCCCTGGGAGGAGGGGGAGTGGGCAGAGGAGAGGGAGGGCAGGGAGAGGATGCTGCCTTTGCCTGCGCTGACAGTGCGGTGGCTTTCCTTGTCTCTGAGGGCAGCAGAAAGTATCCATCCTCTGCATTTACACTTACTGCTATTATTTTGGAGCAATACTTGAGAGTGTGAGAGATGTGAGAATAGAGAAAGAGACTTTGCTGGAGGATAAAGGACTAGATGGTAATTTTGTGATTCACCCTGAAGAGGGGGCAGCACCTGTTCCTCTGCCTGGGGAGATGGGCAAGATCACTGCCTGCTCTCTGCCTGCTCCAGGCCCCTGGGGAAGGCCTGGACTAATATCTGCGGCTGAGCTCTGATGGCTTTGCTTTAAGGCACTGAAGTCGAAGTTCCTCCCTCCCTCCCTTTCCAGCCCTGGGGAAAGTGAGGATGTGTGCCCTGGTGTGCATTTCACCCGTTCATAGTTTGGGTTCATTCTCTGTCACTATCGCGCCTGGGCATCCTGTAGCCATTGTGCTCTGCGAAGGGGAGAGGGGTCTGAGGCTGTGGTTGCTCAAGGGCAAGACTCAGGCTGCATACTTTAGAGTCTCAGAGGGTATCTGCACAGTGAGACCAGGCTCTTGATCCCAAGCTTACTCACAGCCAGCGCACTGCAGGTACACCCATCATCCCAGGGTTCAGATATTCAGCCCCACTTTTCCTGAGGAAAGTGGGGGACGCTACCAACTACTCCTCCTTTCCAAGCTGCAGTGCTCTCCCAGAGGAAGTGCAAGATTCATGGCACTAGAAGCAGATGAGACACGGAGCAGCTGCACTTGGTAAGCCGCAGTGCTTGTCTGGCAGGTGCACATCTGAGCTGTGCTGCACCAGCATTTGGACCGTCTTGCTTGAAGGAGGAAGGGACAGTGGGATGCAAGGCTGCAGTTTCCATTTGAACTGGTGCAGGAGGGTGAAGGGAAATGACAGCGTGGAGCCAGCTCTTTTACCTTCTTTTCCTAGAGCTGGAGTGTTAGCAATGCATACGATGAAGCAATGGTATGGGTTGCGCTCATGTGCCAAGTGCTGCGTCACATGGAGATGGAAACCACCGAATCCACCTAGCGTAAACAAAGGAAATGGGGAAGTGATTTACTGTAAAATTAATAAAAATGCGATCCATCTCAAAAGGGAAATGCACAGACCACACTTTGGGGTTTGGTAAGGGTCAACATGATAGAAGGGGGAGTAGGCTGGAGAGAAAGATTTCCTCTTCAGCCTTGAGCTGGACCCATGCAGCACTGTCGTGTTCTGGGGTCTCTCTTCCTGGGAATGGCGCAGCAAGCCAAGAAGGACAGCCCTGAGGAAAGGTGGCTTTGCTTCATGTCCTGAAGGTGTCATTGGGCTCTGCCTCTGTAAGTGAAGTGGAGAAGGACATGCTTCTTCCCCCTCAAGATGTGTTTTTTAACCATTTCAATGACCTCTTGGTATCAGTAAAAGGGAGTCCCAGGGACACTCATGGACTTTCTCATGGGACGCTGCTGGTGGAGAAAGCACCTCTGTGGTGTCAGCCCTTGCTTGCCTTCCTCCTGGGCACACGGCGCAGAGGAGCCCATTTGGGAGCACATTCTTGTCATGTGGGGATGCGAGAGCCAGGGGAGCGGCTGGCTGTCTCGTGAAACCGGCCGACCAGAACAGGAGTCATTTCCCTTTTCCCATATTCCCTGCAGGAAGTGGCGGGTGTCAGCAGGTTGCGTGAGGTTAAACAGTCACATCTGAAGTGTTCCTCTGCCGTGGCGTGTCTAAACCTCTGCAGCCCTGTGCCTGGCCTTGCACACTGGCTATTGCCAATAGGGGTGTGCAGAACAGCAAAATACATGGAGGAAAAAGAGTAAAAATGATAAGGGAGCTGCAGGGACAGACACTGCCTGACTCTCCTATTTCATCCACCAATTTATTTCTTCTGAGTCAGGCAAAATTTCTCCAGATTTATTCCAGCAGAAGTCAAAAGGGGAGTGAAGCCATGAGAGACACAATATAATTAATTATAATTTGTATACTTTGCTGTTAGCTTAGCTAAATGATGTGTAAGTATAGACTGGACTGTTTGCAAGATTGCAAAGAAGATGTGTTGAGATGGGTGATGGAGGTTAACAGTTCCTCCTGACATCTGACATGCAATGTATGGGACAGTTTCAGAAGGAAAAGGTACTGGTGTCATTTAAAACTGCTCTGGTGGAAATATTAAAAACTAGCGTCCAAAGGAGTATTACTGGATTGAGACTCAGCCACTTTGTCTCAAGATATTTTCTGTCTCTAATTTATAAAATTCTTGGTAGCAGGAAGTAATTGAAAGAGTGGACATTCATTTAAATGTGCATAAGACTGATAAAGATCAGGGAGGAACTGAGAGTAATACTCAGATCAGCCATTTATGTCCCTTTTATGCTTTTAACAGGAGACTCTGGCTCTCCACCATCCTTCTCTTTGCATTTCTCCCCCTCCCACCGTCCAAATTCCACCCCTTCAGAGCAGTCCTCAGCAGCCCTCCTGCCACATAGAAACTTGCAGGTCGAGATAAAAAAACATACACACACCCCCACACAGGAAAATGCCAAAACCCAGGTCCTTTTGTTGCTTTGGTAATGCCACCTGTGGCTAGAGGTCAATCAGATCTCACCCTTCAAGCCAACCTCTAGCCAGAAGAAAATTGCTTCCCCAAACCAGCCATCACACAGCAATGAAGTCCACAAAGTACTTCCTAAGGGAATTTTCCTCTGAGTCCCAGGTCTGTCAGGCGTGGGATGCCAGTGCTAGTGGAGAGACAGTCTGAACAGAAGTAGCAGTGGGAGCTGCCCCCAGGACTAGAATGGCTTTTGGAGGGCATTAGTCTTGACAGTCATATTATGTAGCCCAGATGTCCCCTGATTTTCAAATGTTATCTTCGAAATCTCTAACGCATCTTCATTCTTACCACCATGACAGTCCTCTAGGCTCTTCCCCTTTGGGCTACTATGAAGAAAAGCTCCATAGGGGGGACAGAGAGGGATGAAAGAATAGCCAAATTTGAATGGATAGACTGTTTCATGAGCAGATCCAAAGCAAGAGCAGGAGGCCACTGATTCAGTGGAAAGGCATGACTCAGGAGACGTAATCAGCAGTTACCTGAATTACTGATTTGCATTTCCCTACAAAGAGTCACTTTTCTGAGCTCTAGCATTGCATATAACCTATAAAAGCAACAAAGTTATGTAAACTAAATGATTAATAAACCAAAGAATTTTCACATTATTTTCAACATGATGTTTCTCTTATGAAGCAATGCCAGCTACTAACGCAGGCACAACTTCTTCTGAAAATGCTGGACAAATGCCTGCTCTTACTGGTTTTCCACACAGCTGGAAAAAATTCCTTGAGTGGAAAAGTCCCTGGGCAGACAGCATATATCAGAAAAGATCCTCTGTGGACGTCATATGAGCATGCACATCTTCAGAGCCTTTCCCAGAAGCAGGCTGGACCTGGGGAAGGTGCATTTATGGGGGACCTGGCTCTGTGGCACTTGCCCGGAGGGGCTCAACAAAGGCTGGGGCACAGCTGGGCTGGTCTTTGCTGAAAACAAGAGCTGCCCACAAGTAGCCAGGCATTGTGTTTACAGAGGATCTTCCACTGAATGCACTCCTTCTCTTGAAGGACATCTCCTTTGGTGCTTTGGAGGCACCCTGCTCCCTTTCCAAATGGTCTCCCTGCAGCTGCATGAGGTCATGCTGGGGTCCCCTGGGATCATCCACACCAGGACTCTGCTTTTCAGCAGGCTTGGCCCCGTGCACTGTCCTGCATCTGTGCGGGGAAGGTGGCATCACAGATGTGTGCTTGTTGAGTGCATCATGGAGAGGTGAGCAGGTCTTGGGGTCACCATGCCTGCTCCAAGCTGCGGAGCAGCTGGGACCACAGGACGGATGTGCACTGCAGGACTGGGAAACAGTGGGATCTACCTGACTCTTCCTCGGGCAACGAGGGAGATGCAACGGGTGATGAGTCTGGATCTGATTCATGTCCTGCCCTGGGAGGTGCCGGCTGTGGGCTGCCCATACTCAAGCTGTAAGAAATCGCTCCCGCCAGGTAGAGTGATTCACACAGGCCCCATTTTTTTTTTTTTTTTTATTTTCACCCTTTTTATTTTCAGAGTCCCCACAGTACCAGAAATAGTTTTGTTGAAGCCTTTTCGTAGCTCCCTGACCCAAAGAGGCTTGAAGCAAAATCTGCCTTACTAGTTCAAAATAAAACCATTGCTTCTGAGGCACAGGGGAATAGATGGGAGAGGCTATCTTTAGTAGTTGTAATGTATTGTAGTCTTGTAGTGGTTTTGTTCATTTAAATGTAATTTGGCATTAAATACAATTTTTGCACATAGTGTGGAAAAAATGGACGCTAGGATTCTTTTTCAGTACAGAGAACCTTAGATTAATTGACCAAAAATTGTTGCTTGCACATAATCTTTTATTTCCAGACCATCATATTTTCTAAAAATACACACAGGGCCCTGTGACAAATTGTAATGGCTCCAGACTAGCTCTTGTAATGAAGCTGGGGCGGTCTGTTGAGCAAATCAACTATTTCATCAGCCTGTATTTATATTATAAGAAACTACACTGTAGTATGATAAATTCACCATCTGGTCACTTACCGCTCTACACATCTGTATTGTATTATCAGTTTAGACCGTGATAGTGAGATTCATCCCTTTTTTATTTAGCGGATAGGTGTTTAGTCTAAGTCAGTTCTCTAAGTCAGTTCTTGGTAGACCATGGAGGCATCTTCAAATAGCAGTTTAACCTCTCCTCCCACTGCTGAGACCATTTATCTCGGGATGGGATGAATTATCCTTCGGAAATACCTCTCTTTCTCCCTCCATTGACTTTAGAGAGTGCAAAGATGACTGGCCTGGACCAGATGACAAGGTGGTAAATGGGCTTGGGCTGTATCGACATCTCCTCTGGCTCTGTGTGTAGTGAATATGAATATGTGAATATTAATATGTCTCAATATCTGCAGAGAAGGATGCTTTAAATGCACCAGCCAGGCTCAGACTGTCAAAAATGAAAGCCTATAGCTAGCAACCTAAAGGCTTTATTTAAAATACTAAAATATTAAAATACTAAAATAAGAGCCTGGCTCTCAAACTCAGCAGAGAGGTGCTCACTAATTTCTGGCTGGGGTTGCCCTCATTTCCAGGGGTGCTGTGCACTCACAGTTCAGCTGCTAACGGAGGGGAGTGCCTGAATAAGTATTATGGACCAAGGAGTCTGAATTTGGCCCCATTGTAGAGTAATTTCCTGGCAGTTTTCCTTTCGTTGTGTCTGTCTCACAACGCTGAATATCTCCTCAATTTTCTATATTTACTTTCCTTCCCTCCTTTTGTGGAGCACATTGTACAAGGCCCTGGTTATGACAATGTCCTTTTGTTTCAGGAAATGCTCTGAACATCGTACCAGAGCAGTTGCTGTTCGGTGTGGTGAGATCATTTCAAGAGAAAGGTTTTGCAACACGTGCAAGGTTTGTTTTGCCTGCGGATGGCCGGCCAGGTCTGGGAACTCCAGCCAGACAGGGCACACGGGGAAACGCCGGTGAAACCTGTGCAGTACTGAAGTCTCTTCAGTAGGAGGAGTGAGCGGAGTCCCTCAAGAAGCAGAGGAGTCGATGCATTGCCCAGGAGCGTGCAGTACAGAAAACCAGATTACCTGGAAAGCACACAGCACAGAGCTCAGGCAGCTTGTGCTCTATGGGCAGTCGTGGTCCTGCCCAGTAGGAAACAATTGTCTCAGTAAAATACAGTGATCCAGTTAAGTTTTCTTAATTTGCCTAAGTTTGATTCTTGCCTTCTGTCATCAGTGGCCAGTTAAACAAAATGATTTGGCAATATCCTTGTTCTTTAAAACCAGTAAAGGGTATGAACACTGAGTCCATGAGTATGGCTGCCAGGGATCTTATCTTCTGCATCCAGAAAGGTTATCTTAAGGCAAAACTAATAGGGGAAATATGTGGTATGCAAGCCTGGCCATAACAGGGAGGTTACTGAGCGCATGTGGCCCATCATGAAAGGTTCCTGTCCTCCATGGGGCATTTGTGGGAAAGCCCCACCTGACTGTGACCTCTGCTTCCCTCCGTGCATTCACTCTGCCCATGCTGGCCACTCAGCTCCTAACTCCGTCAGTAGCAGGCAGGCTTTCAGAGCAGTTTAAACAAGCCATTAAATTACACAGGCCATTAAAAACACAGAATTTGCTGTGGCGGTGACTCTTCCCCAGCCTGCAGTTTCCATGAAAGGAAACTTCTGTTTTTATCAAACTGGTACTTGTCCGGCAAAGCACTGTGCAAGAGGGATCAGCATCACAGGCTGAGTGGAGATCCCCCCCAAAAATATGGTTTTCCCAACAATGAACAAGACAGACACATGGATAGATCAAGCTGCACATATGTGAGCATATATTAAGCCTTGAGTAGACTGAATGGTGCATTTAGTGAGGCTCACTAGAGAGTAACACGTTATCTCCTGCCACTGAGGCAGGCAGAAACTCTTCTTCGTTGTTTCAGCAGTCTAAAACATTACATCTGCAGTTGCGCATACTTTTCAAAATTTGGCCCATAGTCTTTATCTGAGCCTGTCTCCCCATATTTGCAGAAGTTCAAACAGGCAGAACCTGTATTCTCACCCAGGGAGGTGCATCCCATGAGCTGCAGCCGTGTGGGGTGGGATGGAGCTGCCAGCAATGCCTAATTCAGGGCTTCGACTGGTAGAACCTGTCACTTTCAAGTTATAGCTAAAATAAATATATTATGCTGAAGCTAAACAACGACAAAGCCAGCTTCTGATGCAGCTGAAAACAAAAACAGGACAACTCAATTGGGAGAAACCCAGAGGCTAAGGTACAGCCTTATTTGTCTCTGGGTTTTCCATCTGGATCAGAGAACTGAGCTGAAATGCCACTTCTCTATGAGAAACTGTGCCTTCCTCTGCACCCCCAACAACAGCAAAGTGAACAATGCTTTGCATTTGTTGCCAAATCCTATTGTAGTGTAGTTTATTCTTGTCTCTGTGAATGCACTGGCCTTCTCCGTACTTCCGCAGTGCAAGTTCCCTCTGCTAACAAAGGCACCAGCGCTGCTGCAGGCTGCCCACCAGCAGTTTAGCACCCTGTCATCTCATTTCTTATGAACAAGGCTCAATGTGATGACGCCATAAAAATGCAGCTGTCTGATGCAGGGAGCCCGGGGTTCCGCAGCTGCATCTTTTCCTGCACTGGTGCACAGTGCTCCCGGAAAGCCAAGCACAGGCGCTGTCTTGGTGCATCACCATCAAGAAGCCCTTGGTGTGGATGCGGGTGACTGTTCAATACCGCACACTGGAAAAGGACTGGCTCACTTTTCCCGTATCTCAGTTCTTAGTGAATCCAGTTAAAACTTGAGATGTTTCTGTCAACAGCCATCTCAAAAAGTTTATGACTCTCCAGATAGGCCAAGAAGTTTATAGCTTGCTCTGATAAAAAAGTTCATGAGCACAGACAAAAATTCTGCATTTGTCGCCAACGGTTCACAAACAACAAAATTGATTTTTATGCATTTGTGGGGTGAAGTGAGATTCCCGCACAGCCTGATCAGTACCCCGGCCAACCCTTGGAGTGTTCCTTTAAACAGCTCTCTGAAATTCCCAGAGCCACTGTCTGAAACCAGCACTTCAGTGTGTGACCTTTGCAAGTTACGGTAGTATTAGGCACTGGGCCACTCTGATGTAAGTTCTGTGAAACCTCAGACCATTTCTAAACTTCCATATTGATATATTTCCTGGTTCCAGTGGTGCATAAAAGAAACAAACCCCAGAAAGCCCCGCTCTGGATTTTCCCTTGCTCTCTTGTGAATCTTAAATCCATCACGTTATTCGTTAGTAGTGCCCGTGCTATCACACAGGTTCTGTCGGGTGTCCAAAAAGAGCTGCCCACCTTTCATTTGCTGATGCATTCAAAGCCCAGGAAGGAGTAGCTGAAGACAAATTTCACCGTACTTCCTTTGCAGAGGTTCCATTGCAGTGACATATTTCCTTTTTTTCTCATTGTCTGTACATGGCAGGAGTTGACCATATTACATTTTGTCCCAATTCAGTTTCTTGAGGAGCCTCTTCATCGGTTTTACATTGAAGAAGGACAGCTCTTATCCTTCTCCCTGCCCTGTGCCTTTGCAGGTATATTGCATCTTTCTGCCTGCACAAAACATCTCTGATGGCGATGAGCTCACTCAAAGGAAGACTCCTCCTGGCAAGGGATCATTTGGGGATGTAATCTCTATGTAGAGCTTCCTCTCCTTCTCTGGCATGTAGCTGATAGCCACATCTTTGTGTCCTGATGACTCCGAGTAGCCAGATTAGCCCTTGTGAGCATGAGTAGCCAGCACAAATAGTGACCAGTCTGGTACCTAAACGGCCCAAAGTGTGAACGAGCACAAATCCTGCAGTTCTGCTGTGTGCCTGCTCATATGTGGGCCCATATAATTCAGCCACTAGTGTCTTGTAGGCATTAGTGCCGCATCTTTAGCCTTATCCTCTTCTTCCTTTGCACCTCCAGGTCCTTCTCCACAACTTCAGGTCTCCGTTCTCCTGTAGTGCATCTTCTTCTGTGGTGCCCTTAGCGGAAGGGGTCCACAGAAGGTCCTCCATGGCATATGTGAAGTTAGGTGTGATGAACAAGGACCTTGCCTACTACTTCCTTACCTGCTTAGCACTAATGACTCCTGAGCCTAAGTAGGTGGATGAAGAAGCTGGAACAGCCCAGCCTGAAGCTCAGGGAGGGTTAATGCAGCTGCACGTGGCTGGCAAAGGAGTATGGTAGCAGGAAGAGCCACAACAGTGACATACTTGTGCATGGGGGACAGATGGGGACGGAAGTGCTGGGAGAGGCCATACTGGGGCTGAGGCCAATACGCTTTTGCTACCACCTCATCTTCCCTACAAGGTCAGAACTTGCCACAGCTTTCAACACCACCAGTGTTTAATGACTTGAATGCTCTACAAATGAGAAGGTGGGGAACGGGAAAGCAAACCAGCCCTTTCTTCACCCTTTGTACCTCTCTTTGACCTCTTTCCTCACCTTCCTCCTGAGCCTCACTTTCCTCTGCAGAAATATCTCAGCACGGGCAGTGACACTCCTCGCCCTGCTTGGGCTACGCTTAGTGCGTGAGATGTGCCACAGCCACCACCGGCTTCCTCTGGGCACCGGTTCGTTGCAGCTCCGTGCCAGGTGGGAGCACATATCCCTGAGAAGCCACATGGGGTGGACGGGTGGCAGGGGGAAGGGCTCGAATAGTACAAAAGACAGATGTTGTTTGCATATGGTGGAGCCTCTGGAAGCCAAGCGTACTGCAAGCACCGAGGACATCTTGTCCTCTCCTGTCTGCCACGGTCCCCACGGGACACACCACCTCCTCCCCAGTTCCGGGACTCGCTTAAACTTTCCCTACGTCACTTCTGAGGCCAGCAGCTCTCTTGCTCCCTTCATTCCTTCCCTGCTCTATGGCATAAAACCATTGCTGAAGAGCTTTTTGCTTTGGGTATTTTTGGAGTAAATAGCAAAATATTAAAGGTTTTCAGAAGTTTCTATGTTTTCTAACTCCCCCCTTCCAAAAAAAAAAACAAACCCTATGCAAACCTTCTCAGTGGATATGTTTTTGTTAAAAAGCTGCCTTTGACCAGTGTCCAAAACAGCAACGTGCAAAGAGAATAGTACAGTATTAGACGTGAGTGAGTACAGAAGGGTAGGATTAGTGCTGAACGCATGATTTGTGGTTATTACCCAAGCACACTTACATTGTCTCACAGTTTACCAGGCAACCCCAGATGTCTTTGCTTCTTAACTTTTCGCAGATGAAACTGGATGAAAAAGATTAAAAATCCTGGATCCCTCTTTTCAGCTGTGGAAAGCTTCCTTCTCAGGCTCACTTTCCACCAAATGTGAGTGCTCAGATCCCTCCCTGTCCGAGGGAGCAGCAGAGCACCAGCTCACTGCTGGCTGGGAGGCACGAGGGTCCTCCTGCCTTGCTTTGGATGCGTCTCGCCGGGTCTCAGCCATACGCTGGAGCGGGCCTGTTTGGTCCATGGGTATTGCAACAGGACGGGCGTTCTCCACATGAACCTAAGCTGCGGTAGGAACTGAGCTGGAATTTCTCCCGGAGTTTTCCCAGCCTGCTGCTGAGCCCCAGTTGCTCCCAACAGATGTCAGTGCCTTGGAGATACAGTCGTGGGCAGCTACTTGCAAATTTCTTTGTAAGTATTTTCTCTTGAAGTGTCTGATATTTGCTAATTAAGTTGTCTGTTTGTGGTGCTTGGTTGCTTTGATCACATGGCATTGTTTCTGTTCCCTAACCGGAGGAGCGAGCCAGCTTTTCAGTCGGACTTCCCAGGTTTTCAAACCTAGAAATTGGTTTCCATGAAGGTTCACACCCACAGTTTCGGTGCCGGAAAGGCTCTTGCTAGCAGGACTTGATCACAGGACTTTTTCCAAACTCTGCAGGGGCTTAATGCCAAATAAAACAAACCAAAACCAAACCAAAATCCCTTTTTTTTGCATCCCTTTCCAGTTAAGAAAGGTGAGATTTGCTATGACCTATGGACTTTGCAGCGTGATTCCCCTAGAGCAGGCAGGCAGTCTCTCCCCACCCCAGCTTCCCCAACTGCCAGTTCTTCCCTGCTGGCTCTGCCGTTCCCTTCTCCTCCCAAAAATGCCTGTGACACGAGGCTCCCCCTTTTCCTCTCGCTCCACCACCCAGCCAGCGCCTTCCCGCCCCGAAAGGTCAGGCGCTCTGAAGGCAGGTGCCTTGTGAACTTGGAGGGAGCGCGGCGGCACGGGGCCATGACCGACAGGAAGCCTTTTACTCTAATTAGTCTTTGCAGAAGTTTGGCATTTCTCCTCAGAGCGGTTTCCCCACTGATGAGGAGCACGTATCCAGCTCTTCCTTCTCACCTCGCACGTCCGAGCCTCCCGCCGTCTCCCGCTGGGCTGCAGGGGTTCAGTCGTGGATCACGTTTCTTGAAGGAAGCAGGCAGGGGATATGTGAGGAGATAAACACTGTTTTCTGACGCTGGGAGGGATTTCTTTCAACTCGGCCACGTTCGCGACCTGAACCTGGATGATTTTTGCTACCCGCTCCCCCTTGCCTCCTCCCGCCTGGCCCAGGCTCGCCAGTCTTTTGTCTGGTTAATCAGTACAACTCCTTCCAGGGCTTCCTGGGGGCTCTTTGGCCGCTGGGTTATGAAGACCCATGAGTTCATTGTTTAAATTAAGTTCTTCTATATGGAAACACCACTGGTTTCCCATATGGTCTTGGCAAAGCCACCATCCGCTCCCCACCTAAATTAAATTTCACTAATTGAATTAGTTACCATTTTATCAGCTGCCGCTTTGCAGTAGTTTGCGAACCCCCAGGGGCCCAGGCCACGCGCAGTCAAGAGCTTCCCCACCTCACTCTCTCATTTATCATCGTGACAACGCGCAGCGCTGGGAGAAGCAGGGGGGTGGAGAGTACCCTGCCCTTCCCAAGCATCCCAGCCATCTCCGAGCATCCTAATGATTGACCTCTGTGAGCGAAGCAGCCCTGCGCTGACCCCGGGCTGCTGAAAGGAAGCATTCTCCCCTTTGTAAAAATCCCCCTGCGACGGCAGCGCGGGCCGAGCTGAATGCAGGAGTGTCAGAAGGGAAGCCCCGCGTGCGGGCAGCGGCGCCCTGGGACGTCGCAGCTTCCATATGCCAGGGGACTAATAGCGACAGGCCTGGGCTCAGGGGACAATGCCGCCCCACCGGCCTGCGGGCAAGAAAGGGAGAGGGGAACACGTGGAGAGGGACGTCCTGAAATGGGTCTGCCAGCGTCTGGCAGCGGAGCGTGAAGCGTGTCACCTGCTCCAGCCCCCGCCTTCCCGCAGCAGGCACCAGGGGCTCGGCTATTGTTGTATCCCGGCAGGATGCTGGGGATGCGGCGCTGGAGCGGGTGGCAGGCACCCAGCACTGCCACGGGTGCTTCTGGCTGCTGGACTGCTCCAGGCTGCAGCTGTCCGCAGGTGCTGGCGACTGCTTGGAAAGTGTTGGCTTTCATGTTACAGCTTTTGG
The DNA here is from genome assembly GCF_047370975.1 of Nipponia nippon. NCBI lineage: Eukaryota > Metazoa > Chordata > Aves > Pelecaniformes > Threskiornithidae > Nipponia > Nipponia nippon. The sequence goes on along the minus strand of NW_028262291.1, from coordinate 28,939,954 downwards.
GGGGCTCGGAGAGGGGGAGAGGCATATAGAAACATCATCACCCTGTGCTTCCCAGCCCACTCTCTATCACTGCACCATCGTCTCCTCTCGGCGAGGGAGGAGAGGGATGTGCAGAAGTAGCAGGCAGGCTGGAGTTGTAACCTTCTGGACTCAAACCACAAGGAAATACTTTCTAGGGATGCATTAGCACTGCCTAACACTTAATGGTGTGGGAATGCCTCTGTGGTGGAAACCAGGGATAAGGCCTGCAGGGCTGTGTGGGCTTAGCAGGGTAAGTTTACCAAACACATCAGTTTGTATTTAGACCCCTTGCTGAAGGTAGACACCCTCACCTAATTTAGATGCTGCCAGACCTGAGTTTGGTTTGCAAATGAGGCAGAGACCCGCTGGTAGTGGTGATCAAGTAGGGTATCTGCAGGATGCACCTGAATAAGAGCTGCTGGCTCCTATAGCCAAACTCCACTGCTTCCAAGATAACCTGTCAAAGGGTGACCTGGTTTTCACTGTGGACCTGTGATGCAGAAAGCACGTAGATGCCCATGAAGGGAGGGAAGTCAAACTTGAGAATGAAGCTGCTGCTCCAGTGTTGACCAGGGTCAGCACCCTTCTGCCCACAGCCACCCACTCACTTGCCTTTCTGGGGCATGTACTTGCAAACAAAACCAAGAGAGATCTGTGAAAAAATGATCAAAGCTGAATGTGCATTTCACTGAAGTCTGGCTAACGCCCAGTGTATCATATGTTCTTGATAAAGTGCCGACTCCTTTCAGAAACGCTGCAAGGGCGTTTGAATATCTGAGAAAGAACAGTCACAGGAGTACTCGCCAGTCTTTCACGCTCAACGAGGGGTTGGTGCTTCATTTTTTGTACTAGTCACCAATTTATGCCCCCTGACCAATTTTAACGTTTCCTCATAAATTATCAAAAAAAATACATACAGAGGTCACAGTAACAAATGAGTCAGAAAGTGTTCAGAACACATTTCTTGGCTAGGAAGTGGGATAGCTCTGAGCTGATTACCGGTTTCACCCTTCTGAGTCATGCTGTAGGTTTTCACCTGGCTTTCTGCTAAGACATATCTATTGACTCCCATTTTTTCCTCTGCAAATAGACTTTAACAAAGATCAGGTATTGATTTTGAAAGCAGACCACGACTGCATTAGTGAGGTTATGAGATGATGAACAGAAGCTGTGAAAATGTGCGAAAAGTCCAGCACTCATCAAAGCACTACAAAAGCAGATGGGCTGAAACCTCAGCATGGCCCAGAGGTTTGGATCTACCAAAGTGGTGGGGATGGCAATTTGGAAGTGTCCCAGCCGGTGAGGGATTTGGAGCAGCAGCTGCAGCACCAGCATGGAGAGGAGGGTGTTAGGCCAGCAGTGGGAGCAGGGGGCCATGGTGGAGGGAACAGGTAGGTACCTGGGGTACCTGGGGTACATCTGGCCGTGAGGTGCTGAGCAGGGGTGGTTGGGACATGAGGCACTAAGGGGAGAAGGTGCGGGATGTGTACTCTGGGTGGTACTGGGGTGTTTAACCAGGGTGCCTTGCAAGACACTGTTGTGAGCCAGTGATGGAGATGGCCTGTGGGTCCCTCGCCTCCATCACCTTCTAGTGCATAATATGCAACAGGTTTAAATGTGACTGAACTTACGCGCAATCTCTGGACACCCCAGATGCATTGTCTGAGGCCTGTACTGCACCTCTGCTCTCTCCCATCCATGCAGAGCTGGTGTTGAGCAATCCCCCAAATGTTTACTTTGCTCTTGGAAGACAATGGAAATTTACTCCAGAGCTTTACCTCATCACTGCTGGGACATTTGTGGGCAGCACCATTTCCAGCACCATTCTAGTTCTTCCTCTGTCTGGCTCCTCCTGTAGCAGAGGCAGCTGGCTTTGCAGCAGTGTTATTTTTTCCCCAATTTCCTTTGAATCCATTGCCTCCAGAACTTATGTGAAAACTTCATTTACATCTTCTTCCGCATTTGCATGAGCCAAAACGTTAGTCATCGAACCCTCCTCCCCTCCACACTTAACAAAAGCTCTCCTTTTCCATGGAGGAGCCCTGAAGAGCCAGGGGCTCTGCATGGGATCACATCCCCTCTCCATGAGGTGCTGGCTGCGGGGCACCTCCAGGAGGGAGGACAGACTTGCCAGCATCCATCTGCTAGCTCCATCTAGTGAGAAGACTACCGCGGCGTCCATCAGCATGGGGATGTGGAGCCAGGCTCCCCAGCCTTCCCGGGGTCCCTGGCAGGATCACCCTGGCTTCTCCAGGTCCCCAGGTGGGTTGCACTGGAGGATGCAAGGCTGGCTGGAAACCAGAGAGTCACTGGGGCTGGGGCCACAGCAGGAGGTGGAGAGGAGGTGTGGGAGCAGGACAAGGCCTGGTGCGCTGGCCCCACGGGGTCCATGATTTCCCCCCTGAGTGAGGAGTGAGCTGGAGTATCTCCTGGTGGGCCCGGGGCCAGAGTGCTCCCTCCAGACCTCTTCTCCCAGGATGCTGCATTTACAGTGTGGATACAGAGTTAATCTGGTCTTTACACTGGGCTTGGATCTGCTTTAAACTGTCAATGTCTTCCTGCTTCTTGGCACCATGATTTTCATAGAATCATAGAATCATAGAATGGTTTGGGATGGAAGGGACTTTAAAGGTCATCTAGTCCATCCCCCCTGCAATTGGCAGGGACATCTACAACTAGATCAGGTTGCTCAGAGCCCCATCCAGCCTGTCCTTGAATGCTTCCAAGGATGGGGCATCTACCACCTCTCTGGGCAACCCGTTCCAGTGTTTCATCACCCTCATCGTAAAAAATTTTTTCCTTATATCCAGTCTGAATCTACCCTCTTTTAATTTAAAACCATTACCCCTTGTCCTACCGCAACAGGCCCTGCTAAAATGTTTGTCCCCATCTTTCTTACAAGCCCCCTTTAAGTACTGAAAGGCTGCAATAAGGTCTCCCTGCAGCCTTCTCTTCTCCAGGCTGAACAACCCCACCTCTTTCAGCCTTTCCTCATAGCAGAGGTGTTCCATCCCTCTGATCATTTTTGTGGCCCTCCTCTGGACCTGCTCCAACAGGTCCATCAACATCAACCACTGCCTGTCAAACACAGATGCCAGCACTAGGAAGTTCATCCTTCCCCTGGACTGGCTGTTGAGGACAGAGAGATGAGTGTGGTGAACCTAAGTCCGCATCATCTGCAAGAGAAAGATCGTGCTTTAGTGTAAGTCTCTTTAGGTCTTCACAGGTTGAACAGTGTCCTGGTCCTTTTTATAGCAGGCACAACAGGTCACCCCACGCCACCACTGTACAGAGTTTCACCGTTTCCTGGGGCAAAGAAGTGCTTTTGTGCTATCCAGAGAAGATGCAGTCTTTCCTTTTCCACTACTGGCACTCATTGCTTTTGGCAAGCCACGTCCCACCCAACTGCCCCTCTTTCTCTAAGCCTGTTAGGAGGAAGGCTCTGAAACTGATTTGTCTCTTCCCTTGGCTGCTGAACCCTTTGGGTTCAACTATGTTGTTTTTCCAATCTCTAGCTGAAGTGCATGAGTTTTAAGGTGATCTAATAGATCATAATAATCTTAAATTCTGCAATGGCATGACAAATCTGAGGTTAAGATTCGAGACTGGGACTCCTAGCATATTCTTGACTGCTGCTGTTGGACAAGATTAGTGGAAGTAGGAATTTATCTGCGATTTCCTTTGTTCACTCTGTAACTCTTTGCTTTAGCTGGTGGATTCCTTCAGTGACCGAGATAAAACTTATCTATATGATGTTTACTCCTGCCACCTCACTGCCTATGGAACTCATCACTTTCATGAGAATGGCATCTTGAAAGAGGGTAATCTGGGAAAGACATGGGAATAATTATAGATTAACTTCTGGGTATGATGACCTAATGTGACAATTTGACAAAAAAAGGCCCGTACTGTCCTTGTGGTGTGCAAAAGGGGAAATCAGGGTGCATCAGGAGGGCACAGAGAGGATGCACTTCTCTGAACTTCAGTGGTGGAAACCACAATGGCTTATTTGGTCTGGCTCTGCTAGCCATGCTTGGAGAGGTCGCAGAAGGCTGAAAAATTACAGATGGGTCAGATAAGAGCTAGAAGAATAAAAAATCTGCAATATGAAAAACCTGCTTTTCAGTTTAGTAAATATTATTATACTCCTCGAATAAGGTTAAGAAGTGACTTTATCTTTGCCTATAAAAATCTAGATCAAAAGGAAGTATCTGATATCATTTATTTTTTTTCCATTAAGTCAACAAGACGAATACACTGTGCTAGCTGGAGGTTTAAGAATCTAAAGCTGGAATAAAGGTTACGTTTTTAAGAATAGTCACTTAAGAATCCACTTCATTTGAGCAATCTGGGGAACTGCAGCGTTATTCGTAGATTACATTCCTCTCTGCAATAGAAAAAGAATCATTAATCTTTTTTTTTTTTTTTAAGAGCAACATTGTAGTAATTCCTATCTCCCTTCCAAGCAAAAGCATATGATTTATGTGTGTTTTGAAAACCATTCTGTGCTTGGTGCCTGCAACAGCAGAGGATGAGACTGTGTGACTCAAGAGGTCTCTTATGTTTCTCTATATTTTGTTTCATTCCCTCTCAAACAAAGGTATTGGGTTGAACCCTTCAGCAGTTTGCAGATTAAATAGGATTTTTTTCCCCCTCAGGCTCTTTCATGGTTTGGCGAAGAGGAAGCCTTGTGCAAAGCTGACCCGTGGCAGCTCTGCTCTCCCGTTCCCTCTGCTTGGAGCACATACTTGGCACCAAGTCACGAGGCAATGGAAAAGAATGGCAAAAAGTCAATTTTGTCTAACCAAATAAGGTCTTCCACCAGAAGGAGGAAAACTGTGGTCTTATGTCCTGTTTCTCTGTCAGTCAGGTGCTTCAACCTTGAAATTTCACTTTTCACTATCACCCACTGGTTTTTACCCTGCAGTGTCTCTCCTGCCTGGCCGCCTGATAGAGATTTGAGGAAACGTGGCACATACATACCCTCACACGAAGAGAAGCATTGCAAGAATGGGAAGATTCCAGGAATAGGAAATGTGGTATTACTCAATAAACATTAAATAACAAACACCCCCTCAAGCCATAGAAGAAAAAAAAAAAGCGTTCATTGACCTTTTTGGTACAAACTAATTAAGAAAAGGGTGGATGATTTGAAGACATTTGATGTCCCACTCCAGTGTGAATACTGGATTTATTTACTGGAATGTCTAAGGCTCAAGCTGGAATGAGGGGAAGAAAGAGAGGGGCTTTCCTCCGCACATACTATAAAGGAGAGGAGTCAAGTGTCTTTGCATTGTGCAACACATGATTTCTGTAACTTTAATCGAATTGTGTGTGCAGGGCAGGGGGTGAGGGGGAGAGCTAGATTGTGTTGATAGGATATTGCTTAGAGAAATTCCGGTTCTTGAAGCTCTTAACAAAAGTATTCGCCATGAGGAGGGGGAAGGGTTGGCAATGAAGGCCTTTTTTTCTCAAGAACTCCCATTTGGAACACATTATGCTCTTGCAACATGGGATGGATAAACATTGTATCAATGATTAGATGGAGACCAGGAGCTGAATTTGTTTGCGTTTGATAAAGCTGTTGTTCTATTGACCGTACGTCATTACTCTTGGGAAGAAGTAGCTGTTAAAACAAAGCGCGTCTCTTTTTGTGAGAATGCACTGGACTGCGTGTGGAAAGGGGGAACAGTAGTTTGAACTGTGCCTAAAACCGCTAACATTTTACCCCTGTGCCAGTTTCACTTTCAGAAACCGGCTGTCAAGTTATCAGGCTGAGAGATGAGCATTTCAATCTGCTAGGTTTCCAGTGATACACGTGCCAAACATCACAGGATCATCACGAACTAGGATCCAACATACTGGAAGCAAAAGTCAAAAAAAACCCCCATACACGTATATAAATAGGTAAATACAGAAGTGAAGTATTGCACCTGGGCTGATGCGAAGGTGCAGAAAAGCATCCAGATTTGCCCTACGTAGGGATTCCAGCATGATCTTCTGGGTCTTTTTCCTAAATCTACCTTTTCATTTTTACACCACAGTCCTCAAGTTTTCAGGTGCTCTTTCCAGGTGCAAAATGTTGTTTGGAAGAACCACATCAAAATCTGAGTTTCCAGCTGGCTGCCTGGACAGGCAGCCTTGCTCCCATTTGTCCTGGCTGGCTGAGATGGGGAAGGGATCCTCCCAGAGAAACCGCTTCCCATGGAACCCATCTGGGCTCTGGAAAGGGCATGAACAAACGTATTTCTCAAGATTTTGTGCCTGGGGCTCTCCTACTGAATTTTTTAGGAATTTTTCCCCTACAACTGAAAACAATGATTCACCTTTTAGATAGGAAATAATTAATTGGCAGTTTTTGAGCTGGAATTTCTCTTGGACTAGTCTGGCACCAGGAAAAACTCCAGCACTGGGATGACAGCATTAGCAATTTTTAAATTCAACCCGCTGTTAATGTGGTAATATATTTTCTTTTCCAAAGTGAACCATATGTTCTTTGCTGGTTTTCCCATTGTACCGAAGATGTGTGGCTTCTATGGAAAATTTGCATTTTGTCTGGGTGCTAAAGTTTACCCCAGGTATCATAAATAGTCACAAACTCAATTCTGAGCCCAGTAAAGAATCTAAAGCTCCCAAGGATGAAAAATACTGCTTTTTGATAAAATTAAATACTTTATGAGTAGTGGTAACTTTCCTAGATGATGCTCTGGCAGTGCAGAGACAGGTTTCATCTGTTGCCTCTCGGAGGGATTTCCTCCCTGCCTGAATCAAAAGGGAAGAGCATTTCGAGCAGCCTGAAGGGCTGAAGAGGGCTGCATTTTGAGTGAGACTGGCTTTCCACCCTACAGTGTAAGGGCAAGTCTTGTTCCTCTCTTATCCAGGAATGGGAATGACTCAATGTCAAGGAATGACAAGCAATGAAATTTGGGATGCAATAGACCACAGGATAAAATCCATGTGTGTGGGGGGAGACGGTTGGATTGAGAACAAAATAAGACAGGGCAAAGAGAAATGGGGAGGAACATCTACAGACGCTCATCATTGCGCAGGAATCTCAGATGTGAGGCTGGAAGAGGAGATTATACATATGGCGTGGTTGGGAAGGATGCAAAGTGGAGAACAGGGAAGCTCTTCAAACTAGAAAGAGAAGGAGAGTAACTGAGCAAACTGCCAGGATCACAATAACAGAGAAGCTGCCTTTGAGCTGCCTGAGCGACAGGGCATTCCCAAGACATCATGCTTCCTAAAGAAGGCATTGCCTCCAGTGAGAGGAGAAGAAATTGGGCATACCTCAAACAGGCACACGGGAAGGACAATGGCCAGTGATTCATCCAGACCAGACATATTTCCAGGGGAAACACAGGAGATGGAGGCAGATCAATTGAACAGGTGCCCTAGTCAATGTGGGAAAAGAGAGGAAAACAGGTGTGGGAGAAATTTGGGCCTCATAGGGACAAGCCAGATGACAACACGGACAATGCAGATTTGCTGCGGCAGCGAAACAGAACCTAGGTAGGAGCAGTTTACAGAAGACTGGATTCAGACCTGAGAAGGGTGCAATGACAAAGACCGTATTTTAAGCAGGCTGTCTGGGTGTGCTCAGAGGACCTGGAGGTCCACGGTTTCAGACCACTGGGCCTGGCAGTGCCAGCAGAGCATGGGGGCTGCTCTTCTGTGCTGCAGCTGGGAAGGGGGTTATCGCTTGATTTCTCTTAGCTGGATGTGTGTTACTGTTGTGCCACCATCTATGGTCCATAGTATCAAAAGCAAAAGGAATAACTTTCTATAGAAGTTGTTCATCTCTTACTGACAGCTTGCCAACTGCTTTCTACAGGAGATTTCAATTTTTTAGCTGCTAAAAAAAAATAACCCCAAAGGTTAGGAGCTGCTGCAAGATATTTGCAGACTGTATAAAACAACAAGGGCTAAGTGGTGTCTTCTGGTGTCCCCACTAAAGAAGAGATAGGGTGTTTTTATACTTTGTTTTGAAAGGGAGCTGGTAGTCAGGTCAGCATGCCGTATGGAAAAGCTAATGTAAAGGTTGGATGCCAGGTAGCGCAGATTGTTGGAACGGTTTTCTACGGCTTGATTCCCGCTGAAGTTTGCAAGTGCAGGAGACTAACATCATGTGGAGACTTGTGAACAGTCACTAGTTAGCTCTTTATCTAATACTGTGCTGCTAAATTAAGCTTGGATGAACAGTTGGGGCATTTTAAGCAACCCAGGGGCAGGCAAGGAAATGTAATCAGAACCCAGCAGCCTTTCTGTTTCCCTTCTCTGGACATTTGTTTATTAGATGTATTATACAATATCAGTATTTTATATGTCTGTAGATCAACCGATTGCAGAGGCATCTCAGAAATCCTCATTGCTGACTGCTGCCTGGAGATCACACGGATGTGAGAGTTGGAGGGAAAGTGCAGTATGGAAGAAGAAAGCTGGAATCAGCCTATTTTGGAAGGCCTCTGTGGCAACAGAAGGGATAACCGCTTCCAGTGTGTATCTGAGATGCAACAGGATCCCAGCTAAAAGATCCCCAGAGCCTGTTGCCAGGGAACCTTCTACATCCAACGCAGGTCCCTCTTGATACTTCTCTAGTTTTTCGGCGAGTACCAACCTCTTCCTCAGCTACGGGTGTCCTGCACATTCTCTGGCCCCTGGCTGTGCTGCTGCTCTCCAGCGCTGCTTATGGGAGATAGGAAGCGGGTGCAGCTGCTCTGTTAGCAAAGCAGGGAACTTCCCTGGGGCTTCCCACAGCACCTTATTGGAAAGTCGTCGATCCCCTCTCCGCGGTGCTTTCATTGATGCTCTTCAGGATCCTCTTTATACAAAACTGTTGGGTTTTTTGGGTGGAAGTAAGGAGGGATTTGGAGAATGCTAGGCACTGAAGCTCCGTTACCCTTTTGAACTTTGCTTACAACATTTTAGCTTTCTGGCTTTGGCCAAGAGGCTGGAGAAAGTTGCAGAGAAATCATGGAGTACCCTTAGTGCAGCTGAAGTTTACACAGCGGCCAACACTCCGTATTGTTTGTGGGAAGTATTTTCAATTAGGTGACGGGCCAAAGGAGAGGTTTTTCTCTGACGTGGAGTCCAGTGTTTGTTGCTCATTTCAATATTGTATTCCCATGCAGTTAACTGGCTCCACATTTTGTATGTTCTTGCTTCTGATTTTTGCCATAAATGGGTGGGGTGGACAGGCAAAGTCAGGACATTCAGGGATAAAGCAAAGTTATCTGTTGGAGTCGGTTATTGTGCTAGCTTAGGGGAATGATTCTTTTTATCCTGTATCCTGGGCATTGCATTGCAAAGGGGACTGATGGGTTTAAATGGGCAGACCAAGAGGCAGAGGAATTTTACTTGGTCGGTGAAAATGCTTGCATGTGTGAAGGATGTTACAGAGCTAATGGGCTAGCCAGATCCAAAAGAGAGGAACATCTTTCTGACAGCATGTGGAATTACCTATTTGCAGTCTGATCCATAATCACTTAAGATCTGTTCAAGACTTTCTGGTATCCTTCTTCACTCTGGAAACAAGTTTATACATAGGGCTGACATCTTTTGGGATTACATATTTTAAGCCTGGTCTTCAGTGATTCAGGCACTGAGTTGGGAAAGTAAGGTTTCCCTTTGTCAGGATGAAGTAATGTAGCTGAATACATGGAGGCATGCATTTACCGGAGAGCTAAGGGAGTTGTGCTGTAATTTACTATTAGTACAACTACTATTGTGCTAATTAACTACTACTATTGTCCCTGGATGCTAATAGAGGTTCCTGTCCACGTAATCTAGAAGTGCCCAAACAGCAACTGAGCCTGCTTTCCAGCCTTGCCCAGAGTTGCATCCATCCTGACTTTGGCAGATAGGACAACCTCAATTAAAACAGCTTCGTCACCTTCTTGCTGTTATGTTACAAACATGGTCATTGTTAGGTACATTGTCAGGACTGTGTTTTTTAATAGTTTTACCTTCTCTGAGAGGAAGCACATGCAATTTATTAAGGAAGAATAGAGCCCCACATAGAAAGGAGTTTGGAGAAGACATGCAAAGCTTTCCTGGTACTGTTCTCTCTTCATGTTCTCCAAGCAGAGGATACAGAAGAGGCGCTTTTTTTCCTAGAAATATTGGTGAAGATCACAAGGAAAGAAACTAGGCACCTGGTGAGAAAATGACAATTCAACCCCCAAAAGGGTGCTCCCCCGCAACAGTTCCCCAGGTTGTTTTCTGCATGTAATTTGGTTTTTTGAGACATTTAAAGACTACCAGATACAGACGACTGCTGCTGAGTGCGCTGGTTCGCAGCCTGGGAAAGCACTCTCCTAAGAGCCCCTGGAGGGAGGCTTCCCAGCAGAGCTCTGCCAGCTCTGCGCCTGCCGGAGGAGGGTCTCGGTGGGGTACCACGCTTTTAAACGGCAGCGCTCCACCACAGGCCGAGGGCAGGCAGCAGGCGCCTGGCAGAGTAAATCGTCTTTCAGAGGCAGCCTGTGAGGAAAGCACACAGCAGATAGAGGCTGTCCCTGGGAAGGCTGGTGTATATCAGAGGAGTCTGTGAAATGCTTTTCCCTGCTGTTTCTTTAATGTGGAGCCCGGCACCCTCAGGATCCGGGATCCAGGATCCAGTGAAGCATGGCCACACTCTATAGACTGTAGACTTTCAAACTTTTTTGGACATCAATAGATGATCCATCTACCCTTCATATTTTCCTTGAGAGCCTCATGGGTTTTAATGCAGTTGTTTCATGTTGCTAGCAACAGAGCTGCTGTTCCCAGGGCTAGAGTAAAATTTTCAGCTGGCCTGATACTGGTTTTCCCCTGCCAAGCAAGTGGACAAGCCGATAGTTGCAATGGACTAGGAGATGGGCTCTAATGTGGGAGTGGGACAGGTGGTGCCTGAATTAGGGTGGGGAATGGCTGGTGTCCCTCACAGCAGCTTCCCCACACAACCATCTGCAGCAGGGAAGCTGCTCCACCGCAGCATTTTCAGCCTCCTTCAGCACTAATCTTAAAGCTGAGGGGCATTTATAGTGGGCACTACACATCCACTTTACATTTGGTCTACATGGATTTAACAAGCTCATTAAAATAGATTCGTATTGTTTACCTCCAGGTAAAATAGATCAGTATTAAACTCACATGCATCACTCAGAAGTACCGTTATAACGTTAGGGTAACACTGTCTTCTCTTTTTGCATGTGAAGGGATTACTTTGGCTGTAAGATAAGAGTGCCACTGTGCAATAACCTCAACCGTGTTTGCTTCTGGCTGACAAAAAGGATCCCTTTTCTCTCCTCAGGCGCTCTGATCAAATCAGTGTCTGAAACACATTTTCTTTGCTTAGTGCTGTTGCAAGCCACCCACGAGCCCCAAACCCAAAACGTTTAAATCTGGGGCGAGGGGGCAGCACCACTTGCAGCTCCAGCATGGTGGAGGGGAGCTGGCAGATCTGCTGAGAGTAACGTTCCTAGTTACTTCAGTCCAAATCTAACTGCCCGGGAGTTCATGACTGTCCTCAGCACAGACGGATGCGCTTCAGGTTCCCAGGATGGCAGTGACAACTTCATTGGGGAGCACTGGGGACAGAGCTGTGTGAATCATAGGCAGTGGGGGACAACCCCAGTCCTAATCTCTGTTGGGGACCTCAGAAATCTCTGAAACATGGGACTTTACAGGGGGTGAAGAGCAGTATTCCTTATGGCTATTTTCCCCAGTGAAAACCTCAGCAAAATGTAATATATGTGGATGTGTGAAAGGCTGGCAAGAGTGCTTATCTCTGGAGCGGCACATAGCAATTCTGCTGAGGTGGATATATTGCTGTCATTTCTCGTTGTCTGATACCAGCAGCCCGGCCATGGGAGCGCTTCTTTGTGGTGCCATTATCTTTGAATCCCTGAAATCGCTTGTGTGACTGAGCTGCTGCAGAGACCTTTTGTCATCCTGGCTGATTGCTAACAACAATAACAAGTAAACAAATACTATTCCTGTAAATCAGCATTTAATAAGATCAGTGGAAGGAGTTCAGGGAGACAAAGCCTAGAAACAAGATTTCATAGGAAGGCTTCTGGGGCTTCACGGCCTGACCACCTCTGGCTCTGCAAGCGGCATGCCGAGCCCATTGGGAAGAGTGTGCCTGTCATTTGCCGAGTGCCAGCACTTCCCAGAGGGTCCCGGCAGAGGGGTCCAACCCCCACCCACGCAGTATGGGAACCGCTCAACCACAGGCTGCTCGGTGGGAAGCTCCCCAGAAATGCACAAGTTTTTTCAAATACACTTGAGGACCACACCATGGGGTGCCAGAAATCTCCTTGCCTTGTAGCTACAGGGCTTGAGGTGGCTGATACAACTACACTGACGTCCATGCAGCGATGGCTGACTTTGGCACCTTGGCATTCAGGGTATGTAGATACAGAAAGATGTGTTTTATTGCAGATGTTAGTACCAGCATCCCACAAAGTTCTGGCTGAGTCCTGCACTCACTCTGCTCTTGTTTCCCATTCTGGTCTGCTCTGGTTCTGCATTTGCATTGTCTCCATCTGTGCCGGGTGATGCCATGGCACCACCTGTCTTTTCCTTGCTTGTGATGAAGGGGGAGGGGAACCGCTTGCCACACAGGAGATTTTTAAACTCAGGGTGTTTCTATCCTGGGATGGATGTGGACATGGATACACCAAGTTTCACTGAAGAGGACTCTCTCTCCTTCACACTGCTTCTGACCCCAAGAACAAGGGCAAGAGAGAAGCTGCTTGAACACGCAAAAGGCTATAATATTTCTGTGGAGGACACATGGCAGTTCCTTTATGTGGTGCCTCCATTTGTCACCACTTATTTCCAGACAGTCCAAATTATACGTGCCAGTACGACTTACCTTTCCCTGCGCTCCTCCTGTGTTCTAACATGAAGAAATAAGACGAGTTCTCACTTCAGGACTTATTTCCAATCTGCTGCATTTTGTTTTCAGAGGCTCTCAGCAGAACCAAGGAACAGCTTTCGGTGTGTGTCAGCATGAACTAGAACACTTCCTAGCTTGACCTGCTTCCAGCAGAGTAAACACAGATGCCTGAAATGTGAGTTAAAATTATATTCTGCACATATAAATAATCTCCTAGCTATGGTAGTAAAATAACACAGCTGTGTCTCCTCTAGAACTCAAGGAGTCAGACTTTCATGAGTAGATATACTGATTTAAGTGGCTGCTTCTCTTGTCTTCTGCTTTCCTGAAAGCTGTTTTTTTACTATGGAAGATCAACACAGTCATCACTTCTTGGGTTTGGGGGTTACAGTGTGCTGCTCTGTAGTGCTCTCCCTGGGAGTTGTTGGCTGCTGCTCTGTGCTGTGAGTACACCTGGTCCTGTACCAGCAGATGTGGTGGACTCACTTTTTGCCTGCGCTCTGACTGGTCCAGAGCTGGATGCAGCCACGTACAGGGCGTCCTGTGCCCAGCCTCCTGCCAGTTCAGAGCAGGGTTGCTGCGCCGCAGAGCCCTCTTGCTTCAGTCAGCAAAAGCTGCGATGGAGGCCCCATACCCTGGTGCTGCGGAGCAGCAGTGCTGCCACAGCACTGCCGAAATGCTGCCTCCCCTGCAATGGCGAAGGGTGGACTTTGGCCCTTGCTGTCAGGGATCTGGTGCAGGTTTAGCTCAGCTGCCTTCAGCTGGTTGCTTCAGATATTCATGGCGGTGTTCAAGAGCAAAACAAGGTTCCTAAAGCAGCTGGGTCTCAGGGGATGGTAATTTTTTTGGTAGTGTCTCAGGGGCAGGTGTACTACAGGGCCTGGGGCAGTGCTTATAGCACCGCCTTACATTGCTGCCCTAAAGACCTTCTGCTGTGGAGGAGGAAGGGGAAGGAGTTTCACAGCTGGCAGGTATTCAGTGCCAACCCCCTCGTCTCAGCCAGGACACTGCTTTACTTGCCTCTTATCTTTATGCTAATCTCATTTTATAATTTTTATGGTTAGGAAAAGGAAAATAAAACCTCAGAGATACAGAACACCCTGAACACAATATCCAGGCAAAGACACCCTTTTCTGGCTGACGTAAATGCAGCTTCTGGTGTTAGTTATATCCAGGCTCTGATCTTTCTCTATGTCAGTTCCTCACGCTATCTGCAATAAATATACATCTTGATTTACACCAGTGCAAATAAGAGATACAGTCCAATGATCCTGCCACTCTGTTTGTAGGAAAATTTTGGCCTGACTCCCATTTCAATTTTTTCCAGAGACTTCTGGCTGTGGTGGAATTGCACTGGGTTCATGCTCATCTGCGAAGAGAAGGAGCTCTTAGAGCTGCATCTGCCAAATCATAACACACTAAATGGTCCCTGAGTTTCAGCATGACAGGGGAAATTCCCCCAAGTTTCCTTTACTACACTAGCGGAAGGCAGTCTCACAGATTTTCACAGTTTTGAAGGAGCCTACAAGCAAAGAATTTACTAGGGAGGAGAGAGCTCACGAGATTTCAGAGGAATTTTTTATTACTTGCTCTTTCTAAAACTTCTGGGGTTTCCCTAGTGGTGCTGCAAGGTCAAGCCACAATGCTTTCCGGGCGTCTTATTTCTGTGACTCCCTTACAGCTGTGTATGTCGAATCTGCAAGCTGCAGGTAATTCAGACCCCGTGGTGGGCCTGCTTCCCTTCCCTCCAGCTGCGTGCTCGGTGGGTGCCTCCCCGGCCCCTTGGCAGCCTCATTACATAGCTGAAAGGCAGCGGGAGAGCCAGCATTTTGGTCGCGGGGGCTTCTCGTTGATGAGACACGCATCCCGTGGGCACCGCACAGACCACGCAGAGGTGACACAGTGGCTGGCAAGCGTCCTCTTCAACATGGAGCTGGCAGCCGGAGCCCACTCGCAGCACACACGTGGAAATCATACACAGGAATGCCCAGTCTGAGTGTAGGTGAAACACTCAGTGTGACAGAAGCCACTTTCTATTCTTTTGGATTTGGTTCCCTAGCTTTAGGCAAGAAGATTTCAATAACAGAGCGCCTGGCAGTGCTTTGCCACTGATAACGACGTATTTACAGGAGAAAGGAAGTGCTCCCATCGCGTGCACTTTCAAACAGGAGAAATACTTTCTGCAGCATCATAGCAATCTTGCCTAGCTGGGAGAATCCTTTTTATAGTCAAAATCAGTTGATAGTGACTCTCTGACTATTGGAGTTGCCTTTTCTGTGCTCTCCACCTGCCCAGCTGACTCTGGCGCTGCAGGCAGTCTCTCTTAACCTCCGTTGGCATGAGGAGCAGTTGTATCTACTGGTATTTTTCAGAGTCCTATCTCATAAGTGGATGTCTTCATTTTACCTCAGCCATGAGCCTTTCATTTTCCTTTGATGAGAAGTTATGCTTTTCAGAGAGTGGAGGGTTGGCGTGTGCACTTGGCAGGAGGGAAGTTCCTTTCCTTCCTTCATTTTTCCCCCTTTCTTCCTTGAGATGAATTTTTTTTAGTCTCTCTTAAAAATGGCTTTTTGTTTACTCATAGGCTTTACTCACATCCCTTCTTCTTTCAGCTGCAACTCAGCTTTCTGCTTGATGAGTCTTCAGTGCTGGGATTTCCTAAAATATCTGGGCAGAATCTCTGAGGAACACAGGAAGGGAAAATTTGGTCCCCTTAATATACCATAAACAAAACGCAGAGAAAATCTTACCGTCATGAATGGACAGCAACAGCTACTTCAAAATGAAAACCCTAAAGAAATGTTTTCACTTAATGGTAGATCTTTAAGGCCAAGACGATGCGTTTCTGCCCTGGGTTCCTCCAGCGGTTGCTCCCTGAAGCCAGCTGAGTTGCTGTGTGTTTCCCAGCCCCCCTTGTCTGGGAACGGAGACCGTGGTGGCAGCAGCAGGCAAAAACCTGAATGAGCTCAGCCCCTTCTCTGCCTGACCGGAGGGGAGACACAGGCTCCCATCGCCAGGGCTTCGGGTCACAGCCTCTCCCCAGCACTTCATCACTGCGGAAAAACTGAAAGGGGAAAAAAAGGGTTTCCTAATGGTGAGCTGTATCTGAACTCTGCTGTTCTTGGTAGTGGACCTCACAGTGTTAAACAGGAGAGCGTGTACATGAAGCCTGTGGGTTTGTTTTAGTTTGGCTCATTAATCTAACTGAAGCATTGCTGGCTTCAGCCACCGTGCGGATTAAGTGGGGCAGCAAAACAAACGGAAGCCTGAATATCTGCCCAGGTTATCGGCACCTCCCTTCCACCAGCAAACACCCTGGGACTGGTCAGTAAGACGGGACCCTAACCCCTACTCTATTGTCTGACTGCTTTATTACTGAAATTCCTCTTCAGGCTTTTATTGTTGGGAATATTGATCAGATGGACAGGAAATACACAGAAATGAAAATAAATCATTACCTGTGCTGTCAGACAGAATTGAGGACAGACAGGGTGGTTTCTTAGTTCATCCTGACAGTTCACTTTTTCGCTCTTGTGTAGAGACTTGACAGCGCATCACGACCTGAATAACACCAAGCGTAAGATCTGTAGATAAAGCGCACATGCTGTAATTTGTGGAAGGATATTCCTGATTATTTTACCCCTCCAGCTCTTGTTTCCTTATCAAAGTTCACAAACTTTCCTTCTTTCACACTTGCCCTTTTACTTACTGGGAGGTGATTTTTAGAGTGCTGCTTCTGGCTGGCTCAATTCAGCTAGATCATGTTGACTCTGCTCATGGCCTATCCTCTGTATAACCCAGAGGTAAAGCTCAGACCTTGGGAGGACAGTGTGCTTTTAAATCAGTGAACCTCTGTTTCTCTCCAAGACCTGTAGGGATGTCTCAGAAGTAACTGTATTTGTACCAGTAGGGTTACACCCATGCAAAATAGACACGAACAATGGGGACTCGGGCTGTGCAATGACCAGGAATAATATCTGCTGACCCTCAGGGTGCAGTTTCCCATTTAGGCTTAATCTGATCTGACCGTGGGCTGCTGGTGAAGGGGTGGTCCTGCTCTTCCTGCCTGCTCCTACCCATACATTCCTGGCACCTCCCTTGCACTGGAAGTTGCAATCCTGGAGGCTACAGAAAGAACCGACATAATTTTTTTCTTTTTTCAGTAAATTAATTTTCTGCCGGATCAACAAGCCAATCTGAATCATCCTGCCACAACAAGACCCCTATATACGATGCAGGAGATCACCAGGTCAGCTGGCAGCCTGCAGTTAGACTGGATTAAGGATAACCAGAAAACAATCATCTGTCTTCTATACCCATCCTTTACACTACAGCCTCTGGGGAATGACCCCTCTCTCCAACATATGGGTTTGCGTGAAATCATCAATGTAACAACACAAAACAAGCCCTGTAGAGTAGCCAGGATCAGCCCACACCTTTGCTGCCCAGAGCAGTTGCCTCATCTGCACTTGCCACACTCTTTTTCCAGCTGCAGCTCCACCTGGGGCCCAGCAACAACCAGACAATGCTCTTGAAGGAACCTGGGACATTTCTCCAAGCTATTTCTCCTTCAACAGTGGTGGAAAAAAGAAATAGGTGCAATAGTTTTGATCCTCTCCCCTGCAGATACCTGGGTGTGGTGATGGCTGTGGGGATGACAGCAGTGCCCTTGTTCCCTGGGCTGGCGTGCTTCTGCCTGTGGTTGGTGTGGTGTGGTGTGGTGTGGTGTGGTGTGGTGTGGTGTGGTGTGGTGTGGTGTGGTGTGGAAGGGGGTTTCCCCCTCAGCCTTGCTGCTGCCTCCCCTTCTGAGCATTGCACTTGCACAGCAGCCCTACAGCACCAGCCATCCCTGCGGACAGCTGCCACCCTGCTCTTGTTCAGGCCACGCACCGTGCAGTGCAAAGGGCTAATAGCTGCAAGAAAGCCACTGCAGGTGCAGAGGGGTAATGGCGAGGCAGGTGTACACACATGGGAGAACCAAAGGGATGGAAGGGGGCTCTGAGCAGAAGACAGAGTGGTTCAGACACAAATGCTGTAATTCCAGCAGCTGATTGCTTTAGGGATTTAGACTGTATTTTTCAAGGAGCCTTGTGGGGGAAGCTCATTTGCAAAGCTGGGCAAATAACCGTGACCCTTTGAGGAGTATGCATGTTCTGCAAAGAGGAGACATGCACACACAGTTTGCAAGGGGTAAACCCCAGTGCAATGGCTCCTGGATGTTCTTCTCTGTTGTTACGCACTCAATCATCCATTTACATTCTTAGAATTCAGCCTCATGTGTTTCATCTCTGACATGGCTTTCTTCTCAGGTTAATTCCCTTCTGGCTTCTAGAAGAGTGGGCTGTGACCCCTCCTGACATTTGTTTAGTGAGTTTTGCTCGCCTTCCGGAGAACACAAACAAGCTGTTGGACTTCTCCCCTCAGCTTTAGCTCTGGTCCAACTCCTTGCTGCCCTTACTCTGGCTTTATGCCGATACAACGGAGATCGGCATCAGGCTTCTCGAGTTCTGCTTGCAAAAGTGCCTATGTGATTTTGAGTTTGTGCTCTGTTTTCAAGAGGGACTTATGTCCAACCATATTAAAAGAAATTCAAGTCTGTAATGCCTTTGATTTCACTAAAAATGAAACATATGTCTGCCTTTCAGGACCTGGTATTAATCATTTGAGAAAGGCACTTGGATTTAGGTCTGTAAATAGTGATGTCATTTCTAAAAGTAAGCCTTATACTCCAAAGGCACCCAGATAATGCCAACATTGTCCCTCCTGTCCCACCCTACCCAGCAGGTAGGAAATTGAGGACTCTGATGAGAAAAATAAAAATTATTTTCATCTCACAACAGCCAGCCCTGAATGTAATTACTGATGAAACTGTAAATTCAGCTTCCCAATAATGTTTGGAAACCAAAACGAAGCATCCTCCTTGTTCATGGGAACAGAAACTGTATTCACATAACAAAGAAATTAGGTAAGAGGAAGTATATTGAGGAACTCAGGAAGTGAAAAGTCTTTCATTGCTATATTCTTGCAAGAGCTAATACAAAGCAACATGATTAGCTGGTTCTTCAGCAGCTTCCTATTTCCATCACCAAACTGCTTTAATCTTTAAGGTACTGAATGCTGTGTTTTTCTGAAGTTAATCTGGATGAACTTGACGCCTCGCATTTTGTGTCCGAGTCACTGTGCATAGGTGTAGTATGGAAGATCTGGTGGAAATTAAATTTCAGTGATATCTTTCACTGCCCCCCCCCCCCCCCCTTGCTCTCTTATCTTTTCATCTACCTCAGCCACAGCATCTCTTGGTAGAGCTCTTATTCTTTGCATTTTTCCTTACTGTTTTTCAGCAATCTGGTACTTGACCATGGGATGAAGAGCCTGGTGATGTGTTACATCTGAGCATCCCAGCTGACAACATTAAGGCCAAAATACTGGACTTCAGCCCCTGTGCATGGTGGGGTGAGGCTCCGTCCCTTATGCACCTGCAAAGCCGGGGTTTAGAGGGACTGAAGTCACTCCAAGTTTCCTGGCCATCTGCTCCTGCACTGAGATTGGTTTACACGCAATATATGCCTCTGCTTCTGCCTCACTGTAGATGTAGGCTGGACATTTCCCTGCAAGCTGCCCCTCTTTATCCTGGCTGTAAACAACAAAAATGCCGCTAATATGTCTGTCCTTGGCAAGTCCTGTATGCAGCTCCGTCCCCTGCCCACCTTCAGGAGCTTCCCATGAGCGGTGGGATGGGGAGTTTGCCTGGGATGGGCAGCTGCAGCCAAAAAGTCCCTGGAGCTGAGGTGAAGAGCAGTCACTGGGTTTCCATATGTGCCTATTTCTTCCCTGGAAAGCAGGGGTTCAGTGGCAACAGGACAATACATGACAATAAGGATTTTATTTTTTTAATGGTCAAAACAACTGTCTATTTCTGAGGTGATTTTCAATGAAAAGTCTTTATCAACATTGCAGTCAGAAGGCTGGAGGATGTCCTGCTTTCTCTCAGGTTATTTCTCTTTCCCTTCACTTTAAAAAATGAGGATGAATGGAGGGACAGGAGAGCCAGAGCTGGAGGTAAGGAAGAACGTGAACAGAAATGTTGTCAAAGGGAAACTTTCTATTTAACTTTCTTCACTGCATTTTGCAAAACATACGCATATTTCAAATGGAAACACAAATTCAAAAGGCCAGGCAATGTCCACGGTGGGGACAAGCCGGCTCCATGCCAGGCTGCCTCCATGGGCAGGGACCCAGCCTGGCAGCGGCAGTGTGTCTCCTCCCCATCCCACCTCCCTCCTGGGAGACAGCACATCCCAGCCTGGTTCGGTCTGCGGAGCAAAGGTAGCACAGGGACCTTTACTCTGGTCACCGTCTTCCTCCCGTATCTGGGCTATTAATTTCAGCCCAGCCGCTTCTCATTTATGCTGATCTGAGAGGGGGAAGATGTCCCAAGAGTATGGAACCAGACCCCCATGGGCATAGGCTTATCTCAGTTGCGTTCAAGGCAGGCAGGGATGTGGTCTGAGGTGTATGTAAGGGGGAGAATGAGGGCAACAGGGCTAAAAGCAAAAAGTACACTGTCAAAATTATAGCAGCAGTTAAAACCAGCCAGGTACAACAGCTTTCTCTGCTTGCAGGTTTGCAAACCAGGCACTACTCTGTTGTTCGGTACTGCAAACAGAGACAATGAAACACCACACACAACCCCCCTTGAAAGCTGACAAAAGACCTTGCTGTGTAAGAAGAGCCAAGCCGAGTGAGGGGTCCCCTGCTAACCACAGTCACCTGTCCCCGCAGCCGGCAGCGGCAGGCCCGGGGAGGGTCGGTGGGTGCTAATCGTGGGGTATTGTGCAGCCACCTGGTACAGTGGCGGAGAAACCAGCAGTCCTGGCAGGCTGCTACGAGCAGATTTCACTTCACCTGTTTTACTGAGACCCACTTGACTACTTAACACTTTCTCAGCGTACAGTTCGAGACAGGTTTACAGAATGTTTCAGGTGGCAGAAGTGGTTTGAAATCATGGGTTTCCTCACATTCATCCTGCTTGGACTATTTCTAGTCAGGAATCTTTCCTGGATGAATGTGAGGATAAAATTGATCAAGCCTAACCCAGGACTGCAGTGGCTGGTGTTGCTCAGCCAGCAGCACTGATTTATGCTGAGTCCTGGGGCTCCTGCCCCATGTCACACGGATAGCACTGGCTGTGCAGCACCTTCTGACTGCAGAGGCAAGATCCTCTAGAAGCAGAATATCTGCAACACGGGACCAAATCGCTTGCCCTGAAAATCCGATAACCCCTCTCCAGCAATGGCTAGTGATGCTTCAGGAAAACATCTCCATTTAATCTCCCACCTTCCCACAAACAAAACAACTGGCTGGATGTGAAGATGGTATGAGCTGCTCTCCTGGTCCCTGGGCTTGGTGAGCCGCTGCGGAGTGGTGGTGGTGGTGGGACAGGCAGGAGCTGACCCAGCATACCCAGCCAGTGGCACAATGCTGTGCCAGAGCAGGCACAAGAGGAGCCCTGTCTCCCAAAGGTAATCAATCAGACCTGTTCTGAAAGTGAGGCATTTTATCACCCTTATCTTCACTGGCTTAGCTACTGCACAAATGTTATGACTGTCTCATAGTATTTTGATACTTTCATTTCAGGTGCCACCTGAAATCAGGAAGCACGGCAGTGGCTGGAAACATATAAACCCCTGCAGCTTTAAAGTGGGAGCCTGAAAATGGGATAGGTGTCAAGGCAGGTTAATTTTACAGCCTACCGGTGTTGGCAGCATCACACTTGCTATTCCCAGAGCCACGCACCTTCCCTCTGACCTCACCGACGATGCTGGGCTTCTTGCAAGGAAGTAAACAAAAGGGACTCATGGGGACTTCGGTTCCATAGAAACAGCAGGGAAAATGTCCATGCGTGCCAAGTGGAAAAGGACTAAATCAGTGGGGAAGGAAATTTTATTGTCACAAGTTCAAAGGGGATGTTACAAACAAGAGAGTGGGCAAAAAAAAAAAAAAAAAGAAAAAAAGGGAAAACTTCAGAAAGCAGTCCCTGAAGTCAGATCTCAAAATACTACTAATGAAGCCTTGCCTTAGAGCGGTTGTCAAATATGATGTGGTATTTACATCAACAGTGACTCAGGCAGCATTTACTACTTCCCCTTTAAACACAGCAGGACACTGCCTGCCCTCAGAGATTTGTGGATCCTAACCCTGCAGATGGATGGATGGACCCAGCGCTGGTGGATGGTTGGGAAAACAATGCACCGGGTAAGGGGATGGGAGAGCACGCAGCCCCATTAACCACGGGTCAGCGTCAGCTGGGGTTTGGTGCGAGAGAAACAAGTAAATGGCATTATAGCTGTGGTGGGGAGAATGCCCTGAGATGTCTGTGCACTGGGGGCTCTGCAGCCACGTAAAATGCGCTCCCAGTTCCCAGCTTGACAGCTCTTGCAGAGCAGGGGGCTTGCTGTCGTCTGATCCCGGGCTGATGTGGTGCCAGCAGTGCCTTGGGGCTGGGGTGGGATCGCTCTAAGCTATGCCATCTGGCCACAGTCCCTGGGGCCACCCCAACCGGGGCATGCTGGAGGGGAGCAGGCGCTGCCAATGCCCCTTTCCACTCTGTCAGCAGTGGGAGGGATGGCATCGGGGCTGTCTGGCACAGCCCACAGGAGAGTTGGGGCTGGGCTCCCATGGGACACAACAGGCCTGAGAGTCTGATCGTTTGCTCACATCCTGGCAGTGGCAGCATTCAAATAAAGTGGATGCGAGCCCCTAATTTGTAAAGAGGAGAGACTATCCGAAGGTTCAAAAGGGGAAATATCGGAAGACTGCGATGAATTTCACTGTAAGCCAAGTGCAAACATGGCTTTGGGTCTCTGAGAAGGAGATGTAGGGTTACAAACACAGAGGGATGGTATAACCCGGCCACTGGACCATTCTTTTATTTACCATTGCCTCCTCCAGCTGCGGAAGCCCTTCACAAACATGGGAGTGGCAGGACTCTGCGACTCACAGGACAAAGTGGTCACTACATTTAAGTGCCGCTGGCGGCAATGGTTGCATGCATCTACTTGCTACTGTATACTTCACAAAGGCTGAAAAAAGGTAGTTTTCATGCCCCTCATTTTCCTGAGGTCTTGAAAGGTGGAACAGAGAAGTGTTGTGAACAGGAAGGCACCCCTTGGGTGGGCTGTACCCTCCAGTTTGTGGAATAGCATCGGTCCGGGTACCTCTTTCCTCCAAGGAGTTCTGAGCTCTTCACACCCCCATAGAGCAGTTTGTTCAAGGGATCAGCGGAGAAATAAAATGCAAGGTCCCTGCCTCTCCTGTTGCCACACAACTGCCAGTGCTCATCTGAGCTAGCCTAGAGCAGGCTTTTTAAGCAGTAATTAATTTTGATAAATTAATAATAAATTTTGATAAAGCTGCCAGGCTATGTTGCTCCTGCTTGCACCACTCTGGTGGCAGGCTACAGAACCTGAGAGCACCTCAATCTAGTCTCTGAAATGAAACCTACAGCTGATCATGTTTGAGTTGACTTAAGGGACATGGTGCCTGGGTTCGCTGCACGCTGCAGCGGGTCTGAGTCGCAGCAGCAGATTCCATCTTTGCAGGGTGAAACTCCACCGAAAGCATCTGCACTCCTGTAAAGCTGTAGGTTGGTCCCACACCCTGCCAGAGGTGTGCTCCTGCTTGCATATGGGCAAGTGCATGTGGACACTCACAGAGAGGGCACAGGAATAACTTTAGCAGCTCCTTTTGACCATCAGGCTCAAAGACCCGAAGACTGAAAGTGGGAGGATATTTTCCAAATCCTTACTCACGCCAAATTCACTCTTCTTTCACCCTCAGTGCAGAGTACGTGACTGAGCTTATCTTTGCATCTCAGATGATTATTTGTTCACATTACTCATTGAAACTTTGTGGCATCCTAACACTCTCCATAAGGATCTCTAAGAATCTCTACCACAGTGTCAAAACCATAAGCATGTGCGCTGCAGTGCCAGACTCTTGGAAAGTTGTTTTAACAGGCTCCTGCTTTCAATTAGTGAGTAAACTCCTTGGGGCACGAGTCTGGCTTCCCGTTAGTCCTGGCAGGCACTCTGGTGCTTTCTAAGCAAAGCCTCCTCATCCTCATCTTCCTACTCAGGTTGGCAAAAATCCAAAGATAGCTCAAATTTCAGTCACCCCAATTTCCCCACCTGAAAGAGCTGCAAGCTGCTGTCTGGGGCTAATCTTATGAAGAAAGCAACAACCCTGCTGGCTACCTTCAGGTCCACTCCATGTTACTTAGCATTTGAACAAGGGTTTTTTGGACTCATATCTCAGCAATGCAAACAAAACATGAGCAAGATGCAAATCACACCTGTATGAGCATCACCTGGCAAAGCTTCTCCCTAGCTTTTCCAGCTCACCGGGCTTGTGATACAGTCAGGTCTCCCTGTGCTCCTAGAGCTTTAGCCAATTCAGCACTTGCCTGCTGGGATTTTGACTCCTCCCATCCCCCCATATGTTTGTTTGAAAAGATAACTCCTTTTATATATATACTTGCTCTTTGGATGGGGGGGGGAAACCTTTATTGTTGTCTCTGAGCTTCTGCAGCATAAAGTTCCAGGATTCCTCCATTCCCAGCTGCTGGATTCAGAAAGCTTTTCCTTTTCAAGCTTCCTGTTCACACAGGGTGGGGGTGGGAAGTGGGGGATGAGGGGGGAGGTTAGGCATTGAATAAAAGGAATTAACCATTTCCCTTCTCTGACCTTTGGGAATTTCCGTATGTGAAAGTGGCAGCTTGTGTGTCTAAGAATTATAAATGATGGGACCTTGCAAGTTACTGAATGGATGTGTGACCAAAGACCACAGGCTGCTCCCTGAGCAGGGCTGGGAGTGAGGAGGGCAAAGGGGAGAAATAAGAAGCAGGAAAGGCTACAGATACTGAAAGAGGTTTTATAGGAATGAAAACTGCTTATCATGCTCCAGGGAGCTCATGCTATTGCAGCTTCCCTCCACCATGCCTTAGTTCATCTTCTCTTCTCAGTGCACAGCAAAAAGGAGGCCAGGAAGTAAGTTTCCATGAGAAGCGCTCATGACTCAGAGCTCCCTCCTGTAGGGTTTCATCAGTTTCCCTAGAACGGGGTCACCATCCTGAAAGGAAAAGAGCCATCCTGACTGGTGTTAGACTGTATGTGTATTTAATAAACATTGTGTGCTTGTGCACAATCCTTCCTAGACCCTTAGAATGGACTTGACAGTGCTTGAAAGTGGAACTTGCATGGCTGTTTCTGAGAAACCAGTGTGTGTCCTGTAAGCCACCCTTGCTCCTGGTCCCTGGGTGCTACGCAGACTCTCAGTGCATGCCCCAACAGGCTCACAGCCACTCGGCCACTTCTGTGACACACTTAGGCACACACACACAAGTGGGGCCATGGCAGTGGCAGAGCAAGAGGCGGCCCCCTTTTCTGCTCTCTCCCCTTAACCCACAGGGAAATTTGTTCTTGAGCTTCACCTTCTGTCTTCTCCCCTAAAGCCACCAAGGCTCATGGGCAGGTGAGGGGAGTTAGACGAGTCTGAAGGGTTTGCCAGGCAGAAAGGAGATGGCAAAGACTGACAGATGATGAAGGTCAACAGAACTGGTGTAAGTAGCACAGATGGGGCTTCACTCACGGCCTCATAAAACCTAGTCCTGGCCTTCCAGACGTCCCATCGGTTACTCACAGCTGACGAGCACATGTGTTCCCACAAACACACGTGCCAATGGTGAGACCTTTAGCAGGACTTTGGGCAGAGTGAGTCCGCAGCCCCCTTCTACTTTCAGGAAGCTGTTTGGGACCACTGTGCCTTCCCTGAATGCGAGGGTCTCGCTGGCTGAGTTTGTGAGCTATGTTATTTCATGTGCCTGAGAAGTTGCTCCAAGCTGAGCAGGCACCTTCACGCTGACACCCAAAGCACACTCAGCTCTTCCTTCTTCACCAGCCGCGGCAGAGAGATTTCCTAAACACAGGAGGAAAAAAAAATTGCTCGTACTCACTGCTGGCTGCGATTTGCAAGGCGCAGAGGAAAAAATATGTTGCTCAGCAGGGCCCCTGATGTATCCTGTATGGCATTTCTGTGGAACTAGCCCGGCCCATCTGTCTAAGCATTTACAAATTGTAAACCTAACAGGGATGACCTGGGGAGTCCCAGGCCCTGCTGCTCTGCCAGGATGACAGAACCAGACTGCGGATGCTTTACTCCCCACCATGCTGCCAGGGGATGGAGATGGAGGGAAGTGGGTAGCCTCTTGCCTTGCAGGATACAGAAGTACCCAACCTGCATTTAGGGGGAGCCTGGAGGCATGATATGAGGTGGTTTGGGAAAAATCTCTTCCTCACCCCTCCTTTTCTCCCTCTGCTGTGGGATGATGGGGATAGCTAAGAGGGGAGCTTGTTTTCACTCTCTGTAGCTGAGCATCCCTTGTCCGCTGCTGCCCTCAGCACTTTCATCAGCCTGTAGAGGCGACAGG
Organism: Nipponia nippon; assembly: GCF_047370975.1. Classification (NCBI taxonomy): domain Eukaryota; kingdom Metazoa; phylum Chordata; class Aves; order Pelecaniformes; family Threskiornithidae; genus Nipponia; species Nipponia nippon. The sequence continues at coordinate 28,913,564 of NW_028262291.1, read as the reverse complement.
GACCAGCCGGTGCATCAAAGGCTTGTTAAGTTACTGCTGTGCTGTGAAAGAGAGGGGAAAAAATCCTGTTGACTGTGACGAATTAGAAAAGTTCAGGGGTGGCACTCACCCTTTTATTGGAGAGCTGCTTGAGTCTGTGCGCTGCTAAAGGGATTAGAGCAGCGTGTGGCATGTTTCTGGTTCTGACAGAAACTTGAACACGCTCTAGTAGAGCTATAAAGAGAATGGCCACGTCAATGACGGGAGGGTTGGGGTGGGTTGTGAGTGATTAGCCACACTTGGAAGGCAACAGGGGGTTGTGAACTGTACGTTCGGTGTTAACTGTTGAGGCGCTGAATTCTCCAAAGCACAGCATTTGCAGCACCAGTGCAGGCTGTCTCGTCCCACGCACGTTTTCAGGCACACAGAGCTCTTGCAGGGCCTCTGGCAGTGTTGCCTGCTGGAGAAGGAGGCCCCCAGTGAGTGCTGGGGTGTGCAGTGCCAGCCCAGTGCAGGACTCAGCCCTGACCTGCAAACAAGCTCCTCTAGGGACGGAGAGGACTTTGGGGGGGGTCTCCATTCCCATTCAGACCTTGCTCACTCAGCGGAGTGAGAAGTGAACGTATCAGAGCTTGATAACACACAAGTAAATTAATGTCAATGTGATAAAAAATGAAAAAAAGTCATAATTTACTGGGAGGTGAAACAGTCACTGTGCCTAAGGCTCAGTGTTCATTTGGACTTCCAAGGAACCAAGCTGATCATGGATGGGTAGCTAACCTGTATCTGGTTACTCTGAGCTGGATTTCATAGAGGTTTCAAGAAAATGGCCACTTTGAACGTGGCATACTCGAAGCCTACTCTGAGGATGAGATGAGAAACTAACCCTGATGCATAACCTGAATGACAATTTGCCTAAGCAGGACATCTGCTCGATAATGGGGACACAAATTACAAAGCTGAAGATGTTCACAGTGGTGTGGAAGGAGCAACCTGGCACAACAGACTCAGAGAGATGGGACAGGTATGTCTGGAAGCAGCATCGCAATTTGTCAAATGCTGTTTTCCCCAAAGGTACCCCTAAAGTAGGGTTACATTGGAGTTCTCCAGATGGAGTGGGCAGAACCCAGATTGGCCATTTGTGTACTGAAATAGCTTTACATCAGCTTTCCAGGTTATCAGACCTCACACTGAGCTGGGTTCAGAAGTGTCTGCAGTTTATATATGGTAAAATGAGGTGAAATGTAAGTAAGTGGAACAAAACACTTCAAAGCTTCAGAAAAACTGTCAGCAAAAGGTTAATAGAAAGGACATTGGGGCAATGATTTCCAATCAGACTGAAGGACAATTTTCAGCTGCTGCAAGACCTAAAGCCACTTCTAGAAGTCAGCAAGAAGCAAGCATGTGTCACACTCCCTCCTGCATGACAGTATCAGTGGCAGCTTGGTAAGTCTAGGTGGTTTCCTGAGAAGCAAAGGCAGAGCAGTGATGACTGAAAATATGGGGCACTCTGTGAAAGTAAGGAAAGAAATCAAACAGCAAGCCCTAGGAGGAGCACTCAGGAAAGAGAGGTAGAAAAATGCCTGTTCAAAGAAAAGAGCAAAGCAATACCAGTATGGGAGGTGACAAGAGACCCTCACAGATAATGCCATTACAGAAATGTAATTCTCTGCTGAGGAAGCCAATAGTAAAACAATTTTCCCACTGGCAAGGTGTGAACTGGAGACAGACAAAAGCAGGTTTTTTCACATTCCTGTGAAAATACTTGAGATTTCAAAAAATGCTATTATTCCTATTTGTGTCAGCACAAAGATGTTTGGAAAAACATAACGAGAAAGAACCCAGTTCCTTCTTTCCTTTCTCTTGCCTCAACTCAAAAATGAGAACAGGTACGTATGCAGGACTGAGATCTGGGTTCATGTCCTTGCATGAGGTTATCTCTGGTGAACGCACCAACTGCTAGCCCATTTCCTAATCTGAGAAAAGTTTAGATGCAACTGGAGAGACTGAAGGGCTTGAGCGGGTCAAAGCGTGCCCTGGGCTCCGCATCCCCCAGCTGCAAGGAGCAACTAGGAGTAGAGCTGGACACAGCCCCACTTGTCTGTCCTGCCGAAAGCAAACCATGGCAGAGGGGAGCAGGTCAGCGCAGTCCAGAGCACCTGGGCTGCATGGACCCAGGAACTTAAAAAGCACCTCCCAGTTAGGTAAAACAGATGTAGGTTTTATAGCTAGTTTTCATCAGAGACTTGAGAAATCTACCCCATAGAGTATCCAGGAAATCAAACTGCTCTGCAAATATTTATTTTTAATGAATCATCATTTGCATACAAAAAAAGAAACATTTTCAGAATAATTTCAGCCAGTTTCAGTTCTAGCAGAAATGTTTACAGTGACTCACTAATAATGAACAAGGAGAGACACTAATAATACCATAAGGTCAAAAAAGAGGTAGGGAGAGCACGCACAAGAGACACTAAGCATACAAATGCAAAAGGACTAGTGCCTACAAAATGGCTTGCATTGTAAGTGAAGAAGTGGGAGATGCAAGTCAAAAAATTAAATGTACTAGTTGAAAGCCTGATTAAAAGTTCGTGATGGTGGTTTCACCAGTAAATCCATTGTACCTTTCAGTGCAGTGGGAGAAAAGCTCATGAACCCTGGGAGAGCACTGCTGTAGTCAGCATTACCGAGAAAGGCCGAATGCAACACACGTCCAGCTGCCTTTCAGAGTTTTGCAGAGTTTGCTTCTTGTGGGTGGCAAAGGAGTGATTGGGGCAAAGTTAAAGGAAAAGCAGGCTGAATTTTGACCTGGAAGATCAGACTTTGACCACATTTTTAAAAACATTCATCAAAGAGAGCACAGGATGGAGGAAATCGCTCATTGTTTTTACTCATAAGAAATAATTTGCTAGCCTTCCTCACGAATTTGGAAAGTTAAATAACTAGCATCATCCAAGACATTGGTTAGCCAAAAAGACCAGCTGAGGGAATCCCTACCCTAAGCTGTGCTGGAGAAGGAAAAGCAATGGCCTGGGGCTTGACAGTACAGAGCGCTGGTGAAGAGCGGCCAGGACAGACACCTGGAGCCTGGTTTGGACTTCAGGCAACCTTTGAAGAATCCAGTCCTCAGTACATGCTTTTGGCAACGTGCCCAGAAGATATTTGAAAGTCTACAAACTACTCTCTGCTGTTATATAAATTAATTACTCCACAGAGTGCTTATCCTACACTTCCAGAGTTATGAGTTTCATGTTTGGCTGGTATAAAATGGCACAGCCAGTAGATGACTCTTCTTTTCCTTCATGTCTAATTCTCCTTTCATTCAACCATTATTCATGTCACTCAAGTGAGCTCAGACTAACTGATTTACAGTAACACTCGGTAAGAAAATAAATAGGCTCTGATATCCTGACTTTCATTGAGCACAGTCTTCAGGTGGATTAACACACACAATTTCACTGGCTTGCCAATAGCCTCAGGCTTTCGATCAGCAAGTGATCTGGCCAACACTGAGCTATCAAACCACAGACAAAAATTTTCTTGCAGTGCTTGGAACTCTCCCCTGGGTGCTAGTTTCACCTTCCTAAGCAAAAAGTTGCAACATATTTTTTTCCAGAATGTGCTGAATTTGCTTACTGTGGCACATTACATTAAAACCCTCAAATCCCAAACTCATATTTGCAATACTAGTTGGGAAGGTTTGGGAAATGTAAGGGGACCATCAGCTGCAGTCAAACTGGGGCATCTCTTGGTTTCTCCATGGGTGTGTGCAATGTTAGTGAACATCCCTCGCCCACTTATGGTCCTCCTTGGATGCTCACCCCTGTTGCCTTCCCCTGCTCCAGCGCCATCCTTCTGGCTTTCACCCTGTCAGGCTCCTCGGCTGTCCTGGCACACAGGACACTGCTTGTGGCTGTGGGAACTTTGGCTGCCTGAACTTCCCCACAGCTGGTGCCAGTGCCAGCGCAGGCTGAAGCAGGAATTCCCCCAGCGATGTCCCTTCGGACCTCGCTGGGGACCCAGAAATGTGATCTTCCCCTCAAGCCCACTGTGTCTGGGCCAGCACGGACTCCCGGTGGCATTCACAGCAGTGTCGTGTCAGCCCCGCCAGGCCCCAGCTGGGTGAGCTAAAACAAATTTAGGCTCAGTTCCTGTCCCCAGCTTCAAACCATGGGTCAGGGTGCTCACACTATCCGCCTGCTGCTGACTGATCGCAGTGGAGAGGTGAAGTGTGCCTTGTTCTGCCTTTGGTATGAGGTGCGCTTACTTCCTACATCTAAAACTGAGCCAGAGCTACCTCACTATTAAAGAGGGTAAATCGAAACGAAATCTCCTGTCATTTTGGACGTGGTTAGTCTGACAGCACTGCGCTGCATGTACATGATGCACAGCTACCAAGGAAAAGTACAGGAAGAGGTTAGGGATGAGAAGTTCTCTGGCCTACAAAAAAACAAGAGGCTCCAATTTAGCAAGCAGTAAAGGTTTCCCAGCTACATGGCATATACTAGGCTGTGCAATGTCTCATCGCCCAGCGTTTGCAGCTGCTGACACAGCATGGGTTAGCAAAACAGACATTAAGGATGGGATGGGTCAGCGAGCTGTGTGCATTTTCCACAGGATGGTAGGGATAAAGCAAGTGGGAGCTGAGTCTAGCCAGTCAGATGTGTTCTCCATGAGCAGTTTGGGATCCTTGCCCTGCAAGCTGGGCTGAGCATGGAGCTTTTAGCTAGGAATGTGCTCTTATTCCCCTACCACGTGGACTTTCCTCATCAAGCTGCCTTGAAGGCATCTAGTCAAGTAGTAGTCAACCTAGGGATGGCAGGGAAGGCTAGCAAAGGCACTCGGGTGACTTGGTGTGCTGGAGATACCCCACTCCCACAGCACAGAAGTGTCCTCAGTCATGTACAAGCTATTAGCTGCCTCCTGGCACCAGAGGAAGGGTCCTTTCTTGGAGCACTCTTTTGGTGGTGCAGGCGCTGCCTGCCACTTGCCCCCATGGCATGTGTCCCTGCTGTCCGGGCCAGAGGGGCTTCCAAAGGAGCAGCTGCTCTGAGCAAGGCTGGTTAACTCTTGCCTGCTAATTGAATGGTGGCATTGATTTTGGTGTCCCTCGTGGATCTGCACTGGCATCTGCAGTTGGAAGTCCTGCAACCCTGTGGGTGCACCAGTCCTCCTTCTGCCAAGGGCACCCTCCCACCGTCCTCAGGGGCAGTGCTGACTGGGGACACAGCCTGGCTGCTCTGGCTGGACAACGGGCCAAGGCACTGTCTCTGCCAGCAAGTCCTGCACAATTTAGGCAAGTCTTAAAGTTCACCTCCCCAGAGACACTCAGAAGGGAAAACAGACGTAGGAATACCTCCAGCGGTGGAAAGGAGGGCGAGCGGAAGACCTGGGAGGTGCAGTAGGAGGTCAGCCCAGCCCACGCCACTCTGCACAGAGCAGATGGGACCGTGATCTGTTTATCTGTAAACAGTGGCACTGTTCAGTACAAACATTCAATCAGCCTGAGCTTGGAAAGCTTCACGTCCTTCTTGTTAACAGCGTGACAGAAAATAAGGCCTTGGCTCGTTGCCCTGAGTACATTGCTGAAGTGGGTTGGGTGAGGAGCAGGGAAGAGCTGGAACAGAAAAGCTGAGCTTTGATTTTCAAGTCTGGTTACACCAACATTGTGATCTGCTCAGTCCCAGCAAGGGAGACCCTGGAGCTGGACATCTGGGGAGGCTGCAGAGCTCTAGGACAGCTCTGAAGAGCTGCTCAGCACCCTGGTTGCAGCTTGCTTTCTGGGAAAACCTACCTGTAACATCTCCGGCTGTACACAGGTGCTATCTGAAGCTGCTTTTTGTTGGCCATAGGTACTTACAAGGCATCTATTACTCTTGTGTCCAAGAATCCTCCCAGGTCCCTCTCTTCTCATGAAGTCAGGCAGAAATGTCATTCCCATCTGACAGGTGGGGAGATGAGGCACAGCAAGATCAAGTGACCATGCAAGAACCAAAGGCCCAACCTCCAGTGGCACAACTGCTTAAAAACGAGCACACCATGGACCAAAGTTGTCTGGGTGAGCCCCAGGATGTAACTTCCCCTGTAGAAGAGCAGCCTCGTCTATTCAAGTTCCTCATGTCGGAAACTTCTAACACTAGGGAGACTAAAGCTGAGGATATTAGTTAGGCGGCATTAATTCATGTAGCCCTGTGTGTCCCCAAGTTCCTTTTCACCATATGTGAGCGTAACTGCATTAAAGGACAACCTGCTTCACAGGGAACTGGTAGCAGCAGAGCAGCACCCAGTTCCCTACTGCGGATGAAGAAGGGGCACTTCAGTTTATAGCTGGTGAGAAACTTTCTACTTACAGTCATGCACACAGACAAAAGCACTGGACATCCAGCTATATGAATGCGGTAAAACCTAGGCATGAGTGTAATAAAAAAAACCCCTGATCTGATAAAGCTTAAAATCCTGTCCCATGGGCTTAGTGTTTTCCCTGCAGCGATTTCTTTTAGCTAGCAAGCTTTAAGTTATGATTTGCATTAATTAGATTCACTGAACATGTTGATAATTGGTTGTCTTAACACTCATGCACAGACAAGACCGTGGTGTTAAGATTTCATCTGAGGCATCAGCCACACAGCAAACAGCAAGGGACATAACCTCAACTCCTCAGGCATGTGAAAAGCTGAGGAGACTTCACAGCCCCAGGTTTGAGTGTTGATAGAGTGATCCTGTTGCTGAGACCTTCAGATCCCCAGCCCACCCTTTACCTGGGGGACCATTCCGGGAGACAGACTGACCAAGGTGCATCGAAACCCAGGTTCTTGGTGGCAAAAGAGAGAATGACGCTGGCCACTTATTTAACAGGAAAATCCCCATTAAACCTCCATTTCCCCTCCTCCTCTGCAACATCCACGAATGACTGGTTCACATTTGCCACAGTATTTTCAAGAGGGGCCTGTGAGCTCTGCAGTTCCTCCCCAGCAGGAAGCCGGAGCAGCGCTGTGCTCTCCCTGCCAGGCCTTGGGGACAGAGTGCAGGAAGGGGGTTTCTGGAGAAAGCAGCCATACTCTTCCACTCCACACAGGTTGGTTTTTTTCCCCCACCCCTACTCCACCAGAGAAGTCCTTAGAAGAACAGACGTGCATGCAATTTGCCTCCTTACATTTACCTTGGGGAATCTTTCCAGACATTGTCCCCAACAGCATCTTATTTCTGAGACATTAAAAAGCCACCCTATTCAAATGCAAATCAAGTCCTTCCTGACAATAACTGTTGAGTAATTTTGACGTCAATACAAGCGCTCTAGCCGGACGTTCCAAGAATAGACCTGGTGTTTGGGAACGGAGCAAAAAGGAAGCGACCACAGATAATACACAGGAGCAACTCTTTAAAGGAGAGACTGTGAGGGGAAGATAGCACAGCCAGGGGTATCAGGTACCAAAGCATCAGAGGTTTAGAGCAAGGGACAGGCATGTAAAGCTAGGCTGGGGAAGACTGAAGTGCAGGCTCTCCTCAGACCTATGGCGAGAAAGCTGGGGCTTCCATCTTGGGTGAGTCCCTTTGCCCAGAGTCAACCCCAAGCTCTTTCCCTTAGACTGCGTTTTGACCAATCTTTATACATTTGGAGCTTGTTTAGGTGCCTCTGTCCTGTGCTATATTATACGATGTGCCCTCTGGAAGTTTTCTTCTGCGCAGTGTGTGCTGTCATGCTCCTAAAGCTGGTTGCAGAGAGGACATTGAACTTGCATGCCTTCAGAGGGGAAGTCTTCCAACCAGAACCTGATACCAAAAAGTACATTCAGACACAGAACTAGCTAGCCCACCCCAAGGAAGAGATGCATACAGCGTATATTGCTGATGGGTTGATAGAGCAACCTGCTCCCCCCCCCCCCCCCCCCCCAAGGCTCTCCAACGCAAATAGCATGCTCTAGAGCTGAAGTAGACCCCTTAGGAAACATGATCCAGCAGAGATGCCATTGATGTGCCTGTGTGATCAGAGGAATACATGCAGGGCTTCCCGAGTGACATGGCATTTGAGCACTATTTGGAATACAATGGCCTTTCTGCCTGTTTTGGAAATTTCTGACATTCTAAGTACAATCGTATTTGTAATGGTTACATCTGGCCTTTCTGATCTGCTTGCTCATCAGCCAGTAGAGAGCCCTCAGGTACAAATCTCCTCTCAGCTCTATCCTGTTCTGCTGCTTCATCTCGTGCTAATTAATCACCCAGGGCTCTCAGAGCTTTACAGCATTAACCCGTTCACCTCTGAAAAACTTTCCTCTCCCATTCACAATGAGTTGCATATTTATCTGCCAGAGAGTAAGTGATCAGTGAAGCCACACACGGTACGCAGTTATTATTTTATCCTCCTTCTTTTCAAAGCTGATTTATCCAAATTCACTAGGCAAATCAGTGACAGAGATGGGGAACAGACATGGTGTTCAAACCTTGAGTTCTTCTGTAGCCATTGGTAAGCATTCTTCATGAAAATGCTTTCTCACATTTTCATGCAAACCCAAGCATAACCTCGATAGGCTGAAGCCCACCTTTAGTCATGAGTGGGACCAGATTTACCTCCTGAGGGCCCTTCTGCCCATTTCTAGGAGACTACGGATCTTCTCTTATTACTAGAAAGTGGCATGGTAAAATGCTAACTTGTTAAACAAAAGGCTATCATCAGTCACTTTATGCCCAGTTAAGAAGAACAACTCATTAGTAGATGTTGCCTGCTGTTCTTTGTGGCCTGCTTCTCTGCTGTGTCTTTGAGGACAACATCATATACCTACGTCCTGGGGGAGCTGCACTACGTATGCTCCCAAACACATTCGTCTCTCCCCATACATTTTCTATCATCAGCTGTGGATTCCCTAGAGGGAAGAGCAAGGACATGGCTGTTGGGGCATGCAGCCCCTGGTCTGTCGCTGCCTTGTGCAGCATGTGCTACAGACCATGGCACGGGGTGACCACAGAGTTGCACAACCTTCCCAACCAGACTTGGCCCCAGCTTCCCACCTGAATGTTGGTGTTCCCATCTTGGCTGTGCACAGGGAAGCGAAAAAGACCCTCTGGATTTCCTAATTAATCCCTCCTTTCATCTTCAGACAGGTCTGGCAACATTTCAGTATGTCTAAAGGGATGGGGGAGCCATGTTCTCCAGTAAATGTGGCTTTACCAGGAGGAAAAAAAGACAGACGGCAGTAAACAAAGAGCAGAATTGCTGAAGTACGGCTGACACATGGACCCCCAAAAGAAGTGCTGACCTCATCCTTCCCCATTAATATGATCCATATTGCTGCATACGGAGGAGACTACTGTCACGAAACGGTGCACCACTGTGCTGTGGTAACCCTGCTGTGGATCCTCCTGCTGGCTGTGGGGCCCCTGGCAGCCAGCCCCCTGCCTTGCCTTCGGGCAGGGGATGCCATGGGCTGGGGGGGCTGGCTCTGGGTGCGCTCAGAGCGCCCTCACACACCCGGGTCTCTCTGGGGCACCTCCAGACAAGGTCCTCCCCTGCACTGGGGTCCAGGCTTCAGCTGTATAAAGAAGAGGGAAACCAGCTCCTGAAGGCCTCGGCTGGTTTTATCTGGACCCTGCAGGTACAAAAACCATCCCCAGGCTCTCCCAGCCCAGGTTCCACATCTTACAAAGTTCACTTCATGTTTAGGGTGGAGAGACACCCCAGGTGTCCTTCAAACCCCCAGTTCCCTTCTCTGGGGTGCCTCCAGCAACCCGTCTCATGCTCCCCATCCCTAGGTGAGGCAAGGAGGACCAGCGTCCCCAGCCAGTCATCCCCACCGCTCCCTGCTGCAGCAACCCTCCTTCACCCGCTTCCCACGACTAGAGATGTCGGTGGCGTGCAGCCGTCCCCTCCCTGTGAGACCCCATGCTCCCAGGGGGAGACGCGGGGCTGAGCCCACCGAATGCGGGTGCCTGCCTGCAGCAGGCAGCGGACAGTGGGCAGCAGGCAGTGGGCAGCGGGCAGCGGGCAGCAGGCAGGCAGCGGCAGAGGGCTGGGCTGGGAGCCCGGCGCAGGAAGCACCTGCTCCTGAAGTGACGGCTCTCTTATCTGACCCTGGTCACATCAGGTGGCTTCCTTGTTTGCCTTGGCGGCGGGCCCCCGCGGCCCCCTCCGGCTGCCACTGGCAAGCTGCTCCTCTGTTCCTTTTTTTTTTTCTCCTGAGCGTATCCATTGATCTAAAGAGAAATCTGCCCGGAGACCTTACCAGCGCACATCTCCAGACCCTGCTTCCCCCACCTGGGGCAACGGTGGGGAGCGGGGATGAGGGGCGCAGGATCCACCCCCCTCCATCCCACAGTAAAGCTGCCCATGCATGGGTCACGTGCTTGGCCACCATCACGCAACGCAGGTCCCTCTCCCCCATGAAAGAGCCGGTGCATGAGGACCCCTGTGCAGCAGTGGGGGATGGTGGGCGGCCTGTAGCACCCATTGTGGGCGATGGGAGTGTGGCACAGCCTTCCCCAGACCAAAGGTTGCTGTGCGGCGCCGTGGCTGCCCCAAGCCAGAGTGCCAGGGCTTTAAAAAAATAAATCAACACTTGCGGTTCCTCTTCCTTCCCCCCTCTGTCCCTCCCACAGTCTGGATGATTTACTGAGCAACGGCTGGTCCCAGCCAGGGGCCTCCCCCAGGCAGCACCGGGGGAGAGCCCACCTGGCCGTGCTGAGGTGCCGCACGGTGTCCCACGGTCATCCCAGGAGCCAGGAACTTTCAGGAGCAATTCCCCGCATCTCCTTCCAGCTCTGCCTCAGGGGCAAATCGTGAGGCTGAGAGAGGCACGGGCGCTCGTGCTGATATGCATTTCAGCTGCAGAAGTTGGCCTGACTCCAAGACAGTGCCGTTTCAGTTCTACATACACCTCAAATAATCTTCAAAATAAATTTAACCAGCGGGTTAGATATTGCCGCATTGAAATGTAGTGCTACAGCCATATAAAGATAACAACAGACACAGAGCACACACATATTTTAAAACCATACAGTCAACAGTCCCCTGTAAGTTATAGATGTATGATAGAAATTGTTTGGCTTTGGATTTTATAAGAACAGTCTTGCAACATATTTTCCTTTTCCCTTTTTTTTTCCCCCCCTAATCCTTATTCTTAGACTCTTTTGATAAGGAGAAAGCATTTCTCCAGGGGCAAAATTTGCAATGAAAAAACCCACAGAAGAAACTTTTCATACTTAACATACTATGTAAAGAGGAACAATAAGATAATAATGGGGCTGAATATTCATTATGCTAATCAAATGTTAATAAACTGTGGGATAGCGTGCAGCTCAGTTTGGCTCCCCATCTCCATCTTTCTTCCTTTCTTGCCTGCTTGCTTCTCTCCTCCTTTCTTCTTTTTTGCTTCTTCCCTTCTCCTCTAGCCATAGGGGCAGAGCTTGGGGAAGCCATCTTGACCAAGACGACAAACATTCAGATTTAAAGTGTTATTTATTTAAAACAGTCCTGCAAATAGTAAACACTGTCAAATGGATGTGCAACATCTGTGTAGTTCAGGCAGTTGGTGAATATTTCTACTCCGACCTTGGGGAAGCCTCAGATCCAGAAACAAGACAATAGCCGATAATCGGAGAAGCCCCAAGCAGATGTGTGCAACTATGCCATGTTCAAGACATGAATAATTAAAAGTGAAGACTACCTCACACAACTGTCACCTTAAAACAGAATAATAGTTATGTTTGGACATCAAACATCCTCACAGTTATATGGACAGTATTTTCATTTCACTGCATTAATTATGTAAGCAAACAAAAAAACAAACTACAGGGTAACATGCTCATGATGAGTAAGAGCAAAGGCTTGGGTATAATATCTGCAACCAGAGATGCACCAACATCGTATGTCTCCAGTTTCTGATAATCACCTGGTGTCAAATCCTTTGTGCTGAGGGTGTGCCGCAGAGCAAGGGATAAGAGACTACACCAGTGTGCAATGCTGAAATACAACCCGGCAGGTGACCCTCTCCCTCTCTCTCTCCAGCAAGACCCTGCCTTAGATATACCACTGTGCTTGCTACAGCAGCAGGCTCCCTCTTTGCCTCCTGGGCGAGCAGCCAGGTGAGCAGTAGGCCGAGTGGCATTACTCTGAACCTGGTGTGTTGTGTCTGGGCACCTCTGGGACACCTCCTTCGTTAGCAGCCTGATGGCCAGGGGTCGTACGTGCCCCTGCTCCCTGGGCTGGGGGATCCTCACTTTGGGGCTGAGCAGCCCAAGTCCCCTTTGCTCTGCTGAGGCAGCATTTAGGTGAGCAGCAGCTCTTGTTCTTATTGGGCAAAGAAGAGACCATCAAGGAACAGCACAGATGCAGTCCTATGGGTCTTGGAGCCCATATAGTGCTGCAGCTCCTCAGCCCCCAGCACTGCAGGCTCAGGGTTTGTCAGCAGCACGGTCACAGGAGGCTTGGTGTTTCTCTGCTGGCTGAGCTCTGGGTGGCTGGTGGCAGGCTCAGAGCTGCCCTGACCTGGGCTTTCACCACATGGCATGTTGTGAGAGTCACTCAGCAGCTGCCCTGTGGGAGATGAATATTAACCTTGCTAAGTACGTCCGGAAAGGCTCTAGAGTCACTGCAGCAGCAAGCCCCACAGGTCCACTCAGGGCAGGCCAGAGCGAAGGTCGAGTTAGGAAGAGGTGGGCTGGGTTGGCAGCCCCGGTGAAGGTGTGTGCCATCTGCAGGCCCAGAGAAGAGAGTGTGCAGTGCCACAGCTTGCTCTGGGTGTTCGTACGACTGCTGGCACCAAGGGGCCACGTCCAGCCCTCTTGCTTCTGTCCCAGCAATCCAGAAGAGATGGTAGGTATGAAAGGCAGCTGCAAAACCAACCCTGAGGCATATCTAAAGAATCCCATCCCTGCTGGCTTGACCTGCAGCTGCACTCAAAGAAACCGTGCTCCCTCTGAGCCCCAAACCCTGAGCATCCCTCTCTGGGGAGAGAAAGAAACACCAGCTCCTACAGGCGTGCTGCCTTTGCAGCCCTTTTTTTCTCCTCTGGCATCACGCACATGACTGCTCCTCAGTCTGCCTCTTGAGAAAGGGCAGCGAAGCACAGACACCCAGAATCATCGCAGTGCCGCTCCAGACTGCCGCACAGACCTGCTCACTGCGCTGCGTGCACCGTGACTTCCCAAGCAGCGGCAGGGGGCTTTCATCAGTCCAGCTGAAACTAGCAAAGCGTTGCTTTCTTGATCCTGGGTGTTTGCGCTGTGCTGTGAGACCAGGAACTCTCCCAGTAAAGGTACCCTTGTACTTCGCTAGCAGCGTGCTAGGGAAGCTGCCCTGCTGGGTGGGCAGCCAGCAGACCGTGAAATAGCCACGATTTTAAAGCTTGTAGCTCAGGTCAAGGCTGTGAGTAGGCACTGATCAGGGGATGGGAAGGGGCTGTGGTCCCCTTTGTGCTGAGGGACTCACATAAGGTCTGGCCTTTGCCAAACTGACCCCAAATGAATATTTCTCATTACCCAGCCTAGGACACACAGCTAAGCTGATCCATCTGATCTTGCCTTACTTTGTCACCAGCATTAACTTTCTTGGCCATATTTGCTTTTCTCTCCCACTCTATAAAATCCACTTCACATCCCCGTTTCCCTGTTCCCCTGTGAAGGGAAAAAAAAAAAAAAAAAAAAGGAAAAGCAAGAGAAAATAAGAAGACCTCACAGGAAGATGTTTCCAAAATCCAAGCAAACATCTTTTGTCATGCAGCTCCACTGCTCGTAGAGTCATTTGGGGAAGAAATCAGCCCTATCAGTTCTACACATCTTCCAAATGTGTAGGAGTCCAGGTGGATGCATGCCAGGCAGGGCATCCTTAGGCATGTATGAAAGCTGCTGCCCTCAGGATGCCTCACAGTCCCCCAGCTCTGAGAGACAGAGATGATCCTGCCTCCCTTGGTGCAGCTTCCAACCAGGATGCATATTTTGAATGTCCAGGCATTTGCTTGGGAACCTACGCCACTCTCGCTGAGTGTCCTGCAATGCCGCTCTGCACTGCATTGCCTCCATTTTTCTCTGATGGGCTGCCTGTGGAGGGGAGAGCTGGGACTCCAGTGCTCCCTGTGTGATGCTCTGCAGTGGAACTGTTTATCCAAGTTGCTTGTCTAAATAGAGCAAATACCTGGATACCAGGGTCTGAAGCAGGAGTGTACTGTTTTGAAGCTGGGTGCAAGCCTGTGGCTGCTGCTGGGGAGGACTTCAGTTTTCTTTCTTTGGCCAGGCATCCTTGTTTGTTTTGGCAGAGATGGGGTGCTGGTGACACTGGGGGCAGAGTTCAGGACATCACCAGAAACTGAATTTCTGAATTCATTTGTGTTGGAATAACAAAGGCAATTCCCTCTCAGCATGCCACACTCCACCCACTCAGCTGCGCTTGCTGAGGCTCCAGGGCTCTGCTTCCTCCGACCCATCCCTGGGGTCCCAACTCTCCCCATCTGCCTGCTGACTACAAGGAACATGGGGTATTTCAAGGGGCTTTGCAGAGGGAAGCACTGCCCCACCAATGCAGGCTGCTTTCTGCTAGAGCTTGCTGTTGGCAAACATGAAGCTCGGCCTGGTTGCCCTGCCCCTCCTGCCAGCGGAAGGTTGCCTTTTGGGGGCTGCTAAAGAGCCTGCTGGCTGTGACTCCAAGAGAAGGGCTCCAAGGGTAGGATTGAGTGGGATCCTCCTTCCCACGGCCTTCCTGCTGTCAGGAAAAGGGAGCAGGAGGTACCAGGTTTCTTCACTCACTGGGGCTGGAGACACCTGCCTTCCTCAGCTCTTTGCAGGACACAGGAGCAGAGGAGAAGCTCAGCATGTCCTGATGCTCTTGCGACACCGATCAGGTGCTCCCCCAGGGAGTATCTCCACAGCAGGAGGAAGGGGATGCAGCCACGGCAGTTCCCTGCCCCAGCTGATGTCACGTCCCTGGGGACGCAGACAGCTGCGCACAGGCCAGGTCCACCTTGCCCATTATAGCGGAGTGCAAAAGCAGGCTGGGAGGGAGGAAGCAGGACTCCGCACACACTGACTGAGTCACGGTGCGTTGCTGCTACAGGAGGGCTCTGGGTCGTAAGCAGGAGACAGATACTTTGGAGGAGGTAGCTCATGGGGTCCCATCTGCATCAAGTACAGTGCAGTATTTCCCTGCAGTACTTTGCACATACTCCTCCAAAGTAGCCAAGCAGCTCCTGCCCTGCGTGTAACACACCCAGCACAACGTGACTTAGAACAGCCCACTGGGTCCCCACGTCCACGCAGTGCTGAGCACGCTGCGACAGAGCCGAGATGCAAGTTCCCTGGCCAGCACGCGGGGTGTCAGATTCCCTCTCGAGGCACGTGGTCCTGGTTCTCCATTTCTCATCCTGTCAGTCTTCTCCAGAGGCTTGTTTGTTTTGCCCCTCACCAGAATGTGCTGCTACATGTTTAGGCTGAGAAAGCAAAAAGTCAACTCAACAGCTGCTGGATTTGGGGAAGGGGAAGGGAGGGAAATGCTTTCAGTTTTGACTTTTAACCACCAAATGCAGACTGGATTCTTCCTGACAGAAGTGACAAAAACCAGAGCCATAGGTCTTTGCTGGAAGCAGAGGAGATACTCCCTGACGCTTGTGTCTCTCGGGTGTTTTCTGGTAATAGCAGTGAGGGAAGGCAGTGGATCAGGCAGGGGTAGGTGCTGCTGCCCTCCACTCAGCTGAGCAGAAGGGGGTTACAACTATGTCCACACGCAGAGCTGAGCAGTAGACTCAAAAGTGGACTGAAGCATACTGCACCCTTAGGCCTCCTGCTTTTCATCCGTCTTCTTGGCTGTTGCTCAAAGTGTCCATACCGGGCCTTGGAGGATCTGAGCTTTTCGCTGCAAGACCAGGTTGGTGGAAAGCCAACAGCAGAGAGCTCAGCATTAGGTCTGATGTTTCCAAACCCTGCTACTACTGCCCAAGAAGGGCACTACCTTGACAGCTCCAGTGCTATCCAGCATACCCAGTATATGCCCAAATCCCCTGGCAGGAGAGGCGCCTGCCTAGCACGTAGCCTCGTGCTGTGGTCTTTGCCAGAAGAAGAAGGACCCACCCCACCACATTATTGATTTGGGACCCACTGACACCCACCATTCTGCTTACTGAGAGTCTGACACATTTTTTACTCTTTCCTCGCTCAGGAAAAGTCACATGCTGTTTGAAGGCAAATGGACCATGTCATGCCTGAGTAGGGCTGGAGCAGACTGTAGCTCTACCAGCCTGCTGACTTAGTATAGTGCTTTGAGAGGGGTTTGTGTCTATAGACGAAGCTTTGCATCTGAACCCCCGCCCAGAGCTGCCATCCTGTCTCCATGGCAGTCAAGGCTTATGGAAAGTACCAAGTCATTTACCCAGTGAGGACGTTAAGATGAACTCTGATTGATAGACTCAGAGTCTGTATGGATATGAATGGGCTCAGGGACTTTCTTTCAAGAGAGAACCGATACTTTGTTAGCAGGAGAAAAGGCCTACTTCTGGGCAACTTGTCCTTGACTGTCTCACAGAAGGTAGCGGTGCTCAGTAGGAAATGCTCTTTTGGATCCATTTGCTCTATAAACAGAAACAAGGAAGGAAGAAAGGAAGGAAGCAAAGAGAGAAGAGAGGGACATGGTGGATATGTCATCAACAAAGCTACCCCTTAGAGCATGTATTTTTTTTCCAGCTTAGGGTAAGAGCTGCCTTGCAGACATGGGGCAATGCTTATGCACAGCAGAGCTCCACCAAGTCGGTGCAGTTTCAGTGTGGGCGAGTCAGGCTCCCCATAGCTCATGCCCGGTCAATATTCAGAGGTTCTCCACGCTCACTCATGGCTTACTACTACAGTCCCCAGCAGCAGCACAGGGTGGCTTGTTGTCCCCACAGCAACAGAGGGGCCATGCCAAGGCTACATGCTCCAAGGATGCAGAAGGCACTTGTGCATCTGTTTGGCCGGTGAGGAGGAAAGGGAGCCTGCCCAGGTCTCAGAGGTGCTCTGTGACTGCCCAGCAATAGGAGGGGTTATTCTGGGACAGGAGGAGGCAGAGGGACCTCCGTTTTGTCAGACCTCGGGAGTGCGAAATGGCATGGATCCTTGTGCCCTCTGTTCCCATCACACAACAGTGCAGCAATCAGGTGTAGCCAAGCCACACGTAGCCCCGTCCCACAGAGGAACATTTCCCATTGTCCCACTATTTTTTTTTCCGCCACTGTAAATTTTATTACCTCAAAGGTATGGAATTAGGAAATGAAAGATGTGGAAAAATTCCTCGGACCAAAATGCTCATTTCCATCATTTCCACCTTGCCCTGGATTTCCTTCTCGATTAGTTCCAGCAGTGTCCTTGGTTCAAGCCTTGGAGTCATTAAAGTCCTTTTGAAGCTCTACTGCACCACACTAGTTCTCATTGCTCAGCAGAATGATACATCAGGAATAACAAAGTCCACTTTGATCAACTACTTCCATCCTTTACAGCTGCTTCTGCTGGAGTGATTAATCCCAGCCCTTCCTCCGCTAATAATAAGCGCAGAGAATCAGCTACATCCTTTGTTGTTGTTATTTTCTCTTTTCATGTCCCATTTTGGGGAGAGCTGTGAAAGGGACTCGGTGACTTTGGTCCAGTTTCTGTCAGAGGGGTGGCTGTGGCCACGATGGTGGTGCAGAGCACGGGGACCTGGTGGGCTTGGGTGGGCCAACCTCTCCCCGAGTCGAGGCCGTGGGTTTCCTGAGCGCCGAGTTCCCTGTGCACCTGTTCTGGAAAGCTTCGCAGCACCACTCGTGCCTGAAATCCTACCTACGTGCAGGAGATTAGTGTTTCCTGTTGGCAGGGAGCCTTTGGGAGATGCAGGGCTGTTCAGTAGGAAACACTAGGCACAGGGACTTTGCTGGGAATTAGGCCATTTTTGAGTAAATCCCGCAGTCCCCTGGGCTGCTGATTTGGCACCTTGTTCCTCCATGAACTTCTCCTTACAAATAAAAATTATTCCAGGCCTTCAGTTTCTGTTTTAAGCTGACAATGAGCTGGAATTGCTCTTGATTTGCACTAATCTAATTGAGAGAAAGAGGAAGCACACTGTTTATTTAATGACAAATGCCACCTAAAGAAGAGGAGGTTGAATTATCAGTGACCACCAACTTTTACAGATAAGATTTCAGTGTCTAGACCCACAGTCCAGTATGATTCAAGGACTGGAGATATAAAAGCCTTGGACATGGGAAACACCCCTGCAGAAGAGCATTTCACAGCAGAAGCAGAGCTGCAAATGCCCTGTATCACCTCCTGGTAATGGCTGACGCAGGCTGGGCTATGCATTATGCATGCTGCATACAAGGAGAGGACATAGCACCTTTAAACCTAATCTATCTCTTTACTGAAACAGCTGGTCCCTGAGGTGTATCCTGGGCCTATGCACCTCAAGTTATCTCTTCCCAAGTCCACTTGGGCAATACTGGGATAACAAGCTCCATGCAGACTGGCCCTGGTGTGGTGAGGGAAGGATTGGGCATGGCTAGCGATGGGAAAGCGAAAGAAGAGGGAGATGTGGCGGGTGCAACTGATTTCTGCCCCAGGCACAGGGCTGGGAGCCACTGAATGCTGTTATGACATGAGAGGTGCAACGGGGAGAGGTAAGTCCAAGTGCTGGCGGGAGCTGGTTTGTGTTTTCTGTGAGATCAAGTTTGGAGAAACGCTGGCTTGGCCAGGGGCAGACTGCAGCATCAGGCTGTTTCTTCCCAAGCTTTTGGGCCTCCGGCTGTCAGCCTGGCTGCTCAGCACCTTCAGTTCTGGGGTGTCATATTGCATACTGAGGAAAAAAGAGCTCTATGGCCAAGCACCCTTGATAAACGGTGCTCTCAGCCACTTCCCTAATTGCTGCCCTCCTGGATGTTACAGTGCTGGGTGGTATCATCTGTCTTTGACGCTGGGACCTTAGGTTTGATGTTGGGCACAAGCAAGACACCATTGCTGTAGTAAGAAGGAACACTGGTACCCAAATGTCTTGTCCGGCATGTCATGTTTGTAACACATATTGGCTAAATCAAAAAGCCCTGGAGTCAAAGGCAAGCAGTGAGAGCACTGCACTAACGTGCCTCTCCCTAAGCCCACCTACGACTCTCTGTTCCTCCAAAGAGCTCCCTCAGGCGTTATGTGCATTACTCTGGCAACACCTGGAGTCCTGAAGAGCCATGCTCAGCTCTGTCACATCAGTATAAAATCAGAACAACTCTCGCTGCACTGTGCTGCACCACAGACCAACATCTATTACATAGTCCGCTTCAGCAGATAGTCATTGGGCTGCACAGGTACTAATAAGGGCAGAATTTATCCCAGAATGAATTTATGTGCTTTTTTTAATCTTGGGGGGGGGGGGGGGGGGGGAAGTATGTAAACATGTGAATGAAGTCTCAGTGAGTAATCTTTCTGCTTTGTTTTTTAAGGTATTTTGGCACTTTTCAAAATCCACAAATCCCAACATCTCAGACTCTTCTGCAGCTCTGCTGACAGAAGCAAGTTAAAGTCCCTGCACTTCTGACAAGTGTAATCCAGCACAGCCCCACGGACTTTGCTGATTTTGAGAACGTTTGAAGATATGGCCCAACCACACAAGGAATTTTGTCTAACGTATGGCTTGGAAGTGCGCTGAAAACTAGACAGGATTTAATCAGGAGGCCTAAGCTGAAGAAAATAATTTGCTGTTTCAATCTGAATGCATCAGATATGCTTTGCTTTCTAATGCCATTAGGTCCCTGGAAAATGGTTTCAAATTCTGAGAAATCAGGAGAACTATGCAAGAACTATGCAACTATTCCCACTAAACTCATCTAGTCATGAACTGGTCTAGACATAAACAGATAAAAAGAAACTGGCCTGACAAAATGGGCTGAAATTTGCAACTGCTTTGGAAGAGCAGCCTAGGCATCCGTGGCAAGGATCATGGCCTGGAGATCACACATGCCTCTTGCAGGGTTGGAGGTGGCCGGGCAGAGTGGGTTAGTAAGAGGGCACCAGCAGCCCTGAGAAGCAGCTCAAGGAAGAAACCACTGTCATGGCATGAGTTAGAGCTGTTTCACATTCCAGTCACATCTGGATTTCACTTCTTGTTTCACCAGAAAGCCATGCTCCAGCAGTGAAATGACCAACCTTTCTCAGGGATTTCTATTTAGAAAAAATATTTACAGCGCACTTCTGACATCACCAGGCAGTAAAGCCATGCATATATGATTCCCGTGTGCGTGCAGGGACATGTGTACCAGCAAACATTGTGTTACATTCCAGTGCATTCCTACATCATTACATAGATCAGGCTTGTTAGGCTGGAAGATGGGGTCAGAGTGACAAAGTATAATCCAGATTTACCCCGGTCATCTTTGAAGCCGAAGGGAAGAGCAAGATTTAGACCTGCTCATCTGATTTGGTCTAGTTTACAGAAAAAGGCTTGACTGATTTCAAATCAGGGTCCAGGCTGAGCTTCCTCCATGCTAGAGCACATTTGGATGGAGCTCCTGCCCCACTGCTGGCAGCACCCAGGAAAGCCAGTTTAAAGCAGTACCAGCTGGGTGGACACATCCTGAGACTCTTATCCATGCCCAGTGGCCACCTATTTACAGCTGTAGCATCTTCTCCTGAGTTTTTCATCTAAATAAATTGTCCCTGGAGTTGATACTTCACACTTTTATATCTGCCCTGTGTAGTGGGAGGGTGGATGTAGGCAGGCACATCTCAGAATTGCTGCAGGCCTCCTTGTAAGGCTTGTTTGCGATACACAGTGATGTTTCAGCTCAAGTTCTTCAACTTGCATGCAGTATCATCAAGGTCAGGAGCCATGACAGGTAATGTCCCTACCTGGGTGGCATGTGCAGCAGCCCCTGTTGTGTGCCAGGCTACAGACATGCTGAGGAGGGTGTGATTGCAACTCTCCCCCCCTTCTCACGCATCTCAAAGCTTTGAAAAAGTGATAAAGTCAGCCCAGGAGAACAGCAAGTGTACTCCCCTGGAGTCTGGTCCACCTTGCACACTCCTCTGCTATGCTCTCATGGGTGGCCTGACCCTCTGGTCCTCTCCAGCCCTCCTTGTACTCATCTCCAGGTCTCCAAAGGAGCATCCCTACTTTCCCCATTCCTGCACTGTCTTTCCATACATTGTCCTCATAATCTCAGCTCCCCACACTTCCTACCACATACCTTATCCTCTCCCTGTGTCGCTCCCTCGATCTTCATCTTACAGGGTCTTGGGCTGGCTAGCCTTTGCCATGTGCGTGTGGAGCACAGCAGGGCCATCACGAGCACAGGCGCGAGGGCTGCTGATCAGCAGTAAGGGCTGCTGTGGGAGCGCTCACCCCAAGGTTAATAGAGGAGGCTGCATGCACAGGCACAGCCTGCAACTGTGGCTGCTGCCACCAACATGTGCCAGTTTAGAGCTGTTCCTATATAACTGGCTGATGCAATGTACAACTGAATCAGAGGCTGAATTATCTCTGATTTAGATATTTACTTCCATTGCACTGTGCATACAAAAAGTGCACTTTCCAAAATAAAAGTAAAAAAAAAAAAATCATGTTAAGCCACAGCCCATCAGCTGAGTAAGGCAGAAGTTTTCACAGGGATGACACAGCAGGAGACGACGAGACAGCATCGTGGCCAGGGATGGACACACTCATGCATCAGTTGTTACCTCTTCTGGTCTCAGTCCTGCAAACTCGTGCAGATAAGGAGCACCACTCACCAGGGATGGTCTCATAGAAGTCAACGAAGTGTTATGTTGTCACTACTGTTATTGCCATTTCTTTTAAAAACTGTGGCATCCTTCTGATTTTTTATTACCGAATGCAGCTCAGGTCAATTCACTGAACTAGGTGGAACAGCTCCCCCTCTGAAATCCGTACTGAGAATAGAAACAGGCTGATGTGTGTTTTTCTGTCATGTGCTAACTTGTTCTGCAATCCTGTGAATGAGCTTCTTGTTTTTTTCTCCTTGATCAGACAGTTCCACCTAAACCAGGACTGGACACAGAAGTAAATCTGGTAGGAGAATATGCTTCCTGTTTATAAAAATACCCTTCCTGTGTGGAAGAGCCCTCTTCCTGCACACACTCATCTGCGTACAGCATCCCGGACCTGTTTCCATGCGGACACAGGCAGAGCCACTGGGGGTGGGGGGTACAGCTATTATGGATATTTCATCAGACTGAAGTACCAAATAAATTAACGTATTTGTTGTACCACCTCTGGAAATCAAACACAACCCCAAGCAACCCCAAACTGTGATCAAGATGTCATCCTTTTGAAATTAAGGCCTTTACTTCTTTGGCTTACAGCTAAATCTGTCTTTCTGGGCAGAATTTCCAATGTCTCATTGTCACGAACTTACTTAGCTAACTTAGAGACAGTGTATCCAGCTCTTGTGATTTGATTGTGGCTCATGACTCACATGTTCACAGCAGCTGAGAATTTGAGCTGTGTACATAAATTGATAAATTTAAGAAAACAAATCAAGTCTCAAAAGGCAGTGAGCTGGATATTTCTATTCATATCCCTCACTATGAGTTTTCTTCTAACTTTTTCTGAAAGGACCTGGCTGAGATCTTCATCAGGGCTGGATGGGTTAATCCACTCTCCCCTCAGGTGGCCTCTCCTCTCACGCACATCAAGAGCTTAGTGGTGAAAGGACCAGATCCCCCCTCCTTCTGCCATGACTCCCAACAGCATCCCCAGATCCTGCGAGACTTCAGGGATCGTCAGACAGACTTCTTCAATAACTAGCTTATGAAAGGCCTCAGCCACCATCCCACCTTTCCCCCATAGTTTCATCATCTCCCTTCCCCCCTTCAAAGACTTCCTCTGCTTTGCCTCTTTCCAAGACCTTTGATGCCCATGCAGCACGGTGTCTGTAATAGCTTCTGATAGGCTCACATGTTCTGCTTTGCTTTCCCTCTTCGATGGGTCCTGCTTGCACTGTTCCAAGTTGACTGTTGCAAGTCAACATTTGCTGTCACCACCTAGCCAACATGTTCTGCCACCTCATCCCATGTCTGAGTATCACTCAGGTCATGCTTCCTCTTGATGCCCACAGCAGATCTCACATTACCTATCCTTTGCTTATCATCTACTGCTTTCTTCTCTGGGCACTTCCATCACAGTCCTGGCCAAGTGCAGGATTATTGTCACATGTGGTAAGAAAATCCAGTGTCCTTCTACAAAAGGATGCATTCATGGAGAAGGGGGGCTAACACCTGGCTTCCTTAAATCTATCTCTTTTATCAGTCTCTGCTAACTTTCCAGTCAATGAAACCAAAGGATAGTTTTACAGACTACCCCAGAACATCCCACACACATATGCACAAGCCACAAAATTCGTATTTCTGGGAGAGTACCCCATAGCATCTGATTAAAAGAGTGCAGTCATCTAAACCCAGAGGTATCATATGCAGGTTTTATGCCACACAGAGCCACACAGAGACAAGCATGGCTGCTGGGGACACTGGGAACTGGAAAGGATCACTGGAAGGCTGATTTGCTTTCTTCTGGAAACTCTGCTCCCTCCTCTAGTAGGCAATGCCACCTCTGTCCCTTGCTTTGAACAACATGAGGTCACCTTCCCAGCCTGAGTGATGACACGATGATTAATCTGTTATCTTTTCCCTCGTCACAACAATGTTCTTTTCTGCAAATTCTTGTTGCCATACAGGGAGCTGGCAACCTCACTGCACCAGCATTTATCACTTTTATGGCCACACAGTGCTGGGAAGAGATTAGCTGGTTGGAAGGCAAGGTACCGGGTTGAGGAAAGTTCACCTGGTTGGGGCAGTGCCTGCTCTTCTCCTGCCCATGTCACCTCCTGTGCCCTGCAGCCCTCATTGGTGTCCCCACGCTCCCCTGAACCCTGCTCCCCTGGGGGTGAAGCTGTCTGATGGTGGGTACGCCCTGGCCGGGGCATCCTGCTCTGCGGTGGCAGGGGCACGGGCAGCAGGCAGCCCCCTGGGTCGCACCTGCCTCGTGGGGCAGGTGTGCAGCAGCATGCCCTGCCTCCGCTGCCCGAGCCCCGCCGCGGCTGCCGGGACCCCCCGGTGCTCTTCCGCCCCGCTTGCCCAGATTTCCTTCGCGGGGAAAACAGGATACAAGCGGAGGGGGAGGGGAGCGGAGCATGCCTCCAGCTCATCCTGACACGGAGGTGACAAACATAAACACGCCCATCAGCACAGGCAGCACCGCTGGGTCCCACGCTGTACATACACGCTCCTCCGCTGAGCCCAGGGAGAAGTCTAGGAGACCCTGCTCCTAAATTTGGCACCTGCGTTATGCCTTGAGGCCGGCAGTACAAATATCCCTTTTCCTCTTCTCTTCCCACTCCCCTGTTTTGAATAATTGGCTCCCCAGTCTGAGTAGCTGATAATTTGAAGGGTGCTCGCCCTCAGTTTGCCAAGCATCATTACAGCCTTCACTGGGCTCAGCGGCAGAGCTGGGATCCAGACGGAGTGCGACTCCTTCCCACGCCTGAAGAGACTGAGCAAGTTGGCTTGAGGGACTGGCCAGTTCTCATGTTAGATGACATCTGTCAAGTTCATGTCATGCCTGAGTCTGTTGACAATGCCTGGGGGAAAAAAAGAGAGCCCAAGCTTCACTTGGTTATTTGTGCAAAGATCAGACGAGTAAGAAAGCAGTTTGACTGTGTTTTGGCTACTGAAGTCAGCAGATCTGATCCTGAATGCACACGGGGATCAGATTGGGCAAGACCTATTTATGCAGAAGCACTTTGCAGAGGGCAACTGCACTTTAACACCATTCCTGTAAAAAAGGAAGGGAAAAAAAATGGCCTGAACATTTGAAGGAAAAACACTTGTTTCCTGTAAGGAGGTTCAGCCAGTGGAGATTGTACCTCTGCCGCCTGCATCTCCCCACTGTACTTTAGGCTCAGGTATAACTGTCAATGGGAAAGGGCAGGAGCTGAGTCATCCTCCAAAAGGCAGCACAAACATTTTCTGGTGACCAGCGGGCTGGTGACCTTTGTGTTCATCATCATGAAATCAGCTGATGTTATGCTGAGGTTTCAAAGATGCACTCTCATCCCAGCCTTTGCTTTGGATTTGTGACCTTTGCTTCTGCTTGCAACACCTGAGCCTTTCTGATCCCACCTAGACTCCTGCTCAGCCCTTCCTGGAGGCCTGTCAAACTGCAGCTTGGCCAAGGAAAGCCACCAAGTTTCCTTGCTGTTTGTTCAAAATGCCCAGGGTAACCTCCCCAAACCACACCGGTTTGAAAATAAGGTGGAAATATCCCAAGTTCTCCGCAAGATGTCTGATACTTCTTATTCCTGGTCAGGCTGGAAATATTAAAGTAGCTCCCCTTCAGATGATTCTGCTCCTGCACCTTTGGCACAAAGAGCAAGCAGGACACTGAATGATGTGGGTAAACTGAAGCAAGCACTGAGATAAGAAAATCTAAGTTTGAGGTAAAGACATGCTTTATTTAGTTGGAGAAAGCAAGGTTTAGGCATGAAAACACACCTGATGATTGATAGCAGCGCTTTTGCTTTTGCAGCCGAAGTCTTAAGCTCTGGTTTGCCTGTGATGCAAAGCGGCTGCAAAAGCAGTGCCAATGTTTTACAGCTGCTTGTCCTCATCTGAGTAATGCAAAATAGTCAGGGCTTGAAAATGAACCTGCCCTTTGTGTCCTGGCCAGCCCCCATCCTTATGTATACACCATACAGCGGCTCTTGACCTCTGTCTGCTTGAGGAGTGGTCACTCCCAGCTCCTTTGCTGGGGACACATCACAGGGCTGGGCTGGCCATCAGCCCAACCTTGCATCTGAAACAAGGTGACCAATTTGCCATCATAGCCCAGGCAGCCTGTCCTTGTCCTGCAAGAGAGTGGTGGGACTTGTGTAGATCCTGCCAGCTCCTCCACACGAGCCAGTCCCAGGCTCCCGCTCTCTGAGACCTTGTGGCTCCCAGGCTCCCGGGCTGCAGCAGGATGGTGGTTTGGGGATGCATCTTGCAGGGACAGCCATTCTGGCCAACATGACAGAGCTTGGGGCTGCAGGTGGCAACCCTCTAAACTTGGACAAGTCACTCATTCCTACTGTTTCTCAGTTGCCCTGCTGATGAGAGATGGGAATTTGTTATCCACTCCTCTACACCGTCCCGCCCCAAGCCAGAAGGATTCTCCTGAGGAGCAAGCAGAAAGAAAGTGCACTATACTGTGGAGGGACTGTACCTGCACTGCGGTGGGCTCAGTGGAGCTAGGTGGGACAGGAAACAGGTTGGGAAGGAAGAATATCCCTAGGGTCTGGAAAATGCTCCTTAGGCCATAACAGAAACATTTCCTTAGCTCAGTGAACTGGGAAAGGAACCCCAGTTTTGCAATGCCTTCTGTGACTCCTCCAATAAAAATATTGTGTTACAGAGGCATCACATGCCCTGCTGGCCCTGGTATCCTACACCCAAAGCCTTTGGTCTCTCTGCTCTGTGAATAAACAAGAGAGACAGAGATGGGGAGAAGGGAAGTATTGCCTCCCTCCCTCTTTATTTTGGGAGACACAGATCAAAAAGACCACAAGACAAGCCCAGAGTCCCATCACAGGTTGGTGACAGAACTGGGAAAGGCTCTCAGCAGGCCTGACGCCTGGTCTCCTCTGTCAGCCAGAGATGACTCCAGCAAAACAGGTCACTGAAAAGTGCTTTCAGCTTGGGATCTAAGTTGTATCCTTCATTCTGTCTGTAGTAATGGGGCAGGAAAAATTCTCTCCCCAAATCCATCATCTCTTCTTTTCATAATTGTTGGGCAGCTGGTGAGTCCCTCTCCACTCACAGAGACCTGGGCTGTAATTTACTCCTGGAAAGAGCACGGAGGGCTGAGCTGGCCCAAGGACAAGCATCTGCAAGACTGCCCACATCTGAGGGCCAGAGCAGGGGGAAAGAGACAAGAAATTTGCTTTAGAAAAGACATTTTAAAGCTTACCTCTAACTGTTACTTGGGGCCCCACATTGCTGAAGCACAGCCCTGCCAGGAAGACAACCCAAAATATGTCCCTTTTCATTTCAAGAAAAATTCTGGAAGAAACTAAGAAAAAGGGGCTTTTTCCTCGGATTGTCCTGAGAAGCGCAGGCAGCTATCTGACAGTGCGGAGATAGGAAATGTTGTGGTGTAGCCCACAGCCGTGAAAAGAAATATAAACACGTTGATCCTATAAGCAAAGAGTTGATCCTTGCTTGTGGTATGCTAGTTATGAGCAATTAGGATAGATACTGCACAGAGACTGGGTTCCGGTTGATAAAAAATGCTGGAAGGGCATCTCCTGCCTTTTTGTATGCAAGGGATTACATCAAAATTCCTGGCCACGTTGCCACACTGAGACCATCCCCCAGATGCTTTTGGGAAGCGGGACCATCTGAAAAACCACGGACAGAAACATCTGGGAAGTAAGCTGGCCTGTCCAAAGTTTACATTTCAGTTCAGCCCAATCCATGCCGATAAAATGAGAGCTGCCCTCAGGGGCACTTGGAATCAGAGATTTGTGTCAGATCCAAATTAAAAAAAAAAAAAAAAAATCCCAAAATGCAGCCTAAAATGCAAATTAAACCAGAATAGAAACCATTTGTTTAAAAGAATAATCACATAAACAAAGGACAAAAAAAAGGCAGAAAAATCACGTATTTGCTTGAGGAACCATAAGAGTTTCCCCATCATTTCCTGTATCTAAAAAATTGAGATGGTTTTTATTCTCTGCAGAGCGAGGCAGAGGGGGCTCCGTGCTGGCCCAGCTCGTAGATACCACCCTTGGCTCAGCTGTCACAGCTCCTCCTGTTGCTGGGCCTTAATGACGCCTTTTCCAAGAGACTGCATGAGCAAGACAGCAGTCCCAAAATTTGAACCCTAAGTCCCTCAGTGTGACAACTGAGATCACAGCCAGAGAAGCTTTACCTAACCGAAATCCTCCCCAGGGCCCACGTCAGTATAACATAGCATGGACTGGGGGCTGCTTTGGCTTGCATGAGGCTACCTATAGGTATGGCTGCAACGAGGTTGCAGCTGCAAGCGCAACGGCTCCACTTGGGTTAGTCATAAGAGTGTGGGTATCCAGAGCAAGCAAGCTGCAACAGCTCAGTGTGAGCTGGAAAAGCTGGCTTAAAAGCTGGAAAGGCACATGGGAGCTTAGCTCATCCTGAACTCCATGTTGCTCCAGCTCATCTGCTACCGCTGGCGAAGCCAGGCCACCACCACCACCAGCAGGTCTGCATTGCATGGTGGCACCACTGGCGTTGCTCCAGCGTGCAACCACTCCTAGATACTCGCCTTGCCATGGGGTTATAGTACCAGGAGGGTTCATCCCACGTCCCTCCCTCCCCCAGCTCTTCATTGCCCCCACCACTGACTTTGCGAGCGTTATCCTTGAGCGTGGGTTATCTGAGGATGTATTCTGAAGGACTGATACTTTGAAAAGTGCAAATTTACGCATGTGAAAATCCAGGACCTGTTCTCCACCGCTAACTCCACCCAGATGAAACTCATTGGTGTCATTCCTGACTGATGTCAGCATAAGTAAAAGCAGACTTGAGCCCTCAATTTCTACATGCTTAGAAGAATTTCTGTTTTCCTTCACAGAGGGAACGTTTGAATTAATTGTTACACTCACATAACATGACGCTGTGCATTTTTCCCACTGTATAATTTCTAGGCAAAAAAGCAAGGTTAGAGTGAAGTTACACAATATAAGAGCAAACTTTAAAAAAACAAGTATGAAAGAATTGCAGAAAATACCCTCATAACACATTAGAAAACAAAAATATTTGAAGTTAAAAAACCAAAAGAACTCCGAATGCATGATGATACAGAAATGCACCCTTAGGACATGTACACACTCTTAATGCTGCTCCAAAACGATGCCTGAACAGGGAAGAGTGCAAAGGAAGTGAACAAATAAAAATTTACTCTAGGACTTTCCCTAAAAAATGAGTTTCAGGTAAGTATGAATTGCAAAATCTCCATTATTCTAACTACAGCTATTCCTAGAGCTGGTGGAGGGCAGCGCAATGATCAAGGTGTTGGCAAACATGATCACCCTTCCTCGCACTAGTAAATGTGCTCCTTAGTGCCTCCATCTACCACCTATGCAGCAGGTGCCCTGCCTCTGCCCTCCATGGGCCACAGCACAGGGCTGGGGGAGGACAGGGAGACATGGTCCCTTGCAGCTGTGCCCCATTCCTTGGTTTACACTCCCTGGCTCTCTTTCTCCCCAGAGAGCCAGAAGATGCTGCTGCACTTCCCCGCAGCTGGGGGTGCGAGGGACCGAGGGAGGAAACACAGCCCTTCTAAGGCCCTGCAGTCAGTCTGGCTTGCATCAACCATCCTTATTTGCCTGCAGTCCTACAGGCAGGCGTATGAAAAGGACCTGTCTGCTTTGGCTGTGTACTTGAGACACATCCTGCACATTGCTTTCCCAGCTGGGCCCATCCCATCCCGGCCGGTGACTCAACTGTGAGAGAGATGGAAGTGTCGCAAAGCCCGTCATCCTGAGTCATCAGCTATTATTGTCGTGCGCAGGTGGACAATGCCGGCGAGAGGAATTTCTCCAGCGTTGCCAGAAAAAGCAGCATCTCCATCTCCACATCACCACTGTAAAAATAGACCCCTCTCTTTGGGAACTGCTACTTCAGATTGATTTCTGGAAGCTTGTGGCCTCCTGACAGAGATGGAATTAGCATGCCTCTGTGTAAAGAAAGCTCAGAGACCATGCGCTGGCATTAAACCTTGTGGAAAGGTACATTTGGGGGTTCTGCCTGGGTTCTGGTTCACTTGCCTTACACCAACATCCACAAAGTACGTACATCTGGATGCTGTATGGGATACGTGCGCTGCCCGCAGAGCAGATCTGGAGTATCAGGTTATACACGGCTTCAGCAAAGTTGCCTTTGCCAAACTGAAAACTTCCTGACTTATCAGCTTTGATCTCTTTGGCAGAAGAGCATTTCAGTGGATAAAGTTTTGCAAGAAAGCACTGACTACACTGGTTTCTGATGACATCGCACACATTTTCATTTTGGGAGGGATTCTGTTCTGTCCTCTCCAAACAGCAGAGTCAGACGTGCCCAAAAGGATTGTTTTTCAGGAGGGAACGAACAGGGTCGTTTCCCCCGCAGCTGCTGGGGACGTCCAGACAAACCTACTCTTCTGAGGTGTTTTCACCCTCTCACAGATACCGAGGGGAACCTTCATGCGGCTGCCGAGTTCACAGCAGCGCAAAAAGCGAAGAGGGGAAGCAGAGAGGAGCAGAGCCCTGCCCTGGGTCTGAGGGCCTCGCGCCCCGCATCGGCCGACTTCCCCCCAGGGAGCCGGGCTCTCAGGTGAGCGGCCTCTCTGCCAGGCTGGCATGGAGGAGCACCACCATCCACCGGCTGCCTGAATTAGTCCCAGAAGTAGGCTCCCTAAGGAGGTGCCAGGGAATCCCAGGCTCCATTTCCTAGGGAAAGGTTTAAATCTGAAGAAGGTTTTGGCCGCGGGCTGCTCACAGGTTCCCACCGCTTCCTGAGGAAATGAAGGCTAATGGCATCACTCGGCCGTGTTCGGTCCCGCACTTCCTCAGCACCAGGACATCTGGTGCCTCTGGCTGCGCCCACAGCCCCGAGAAACACCCCCGGCCTCGCCGCCCCGGGGGCACCGCTCCGCCGCCAGGGGCTGGGGCTGGGGCCGGGGCCGGGGCCGGGGCCGCGGCCCCGCAGAGCTGCCGGGAGCCGCCGCGCACCTGAGCCGCCGGCCCCTCCGCGGCCTGCAGCGCCCCTGAGGCGGGGGGTTTGGGCACAAGGGGCGGCCCGGGAGGCTCCCTCTGCCCCCGGCCGCGCCGGCCGGGAGAAGCCGCTGGGGCAGCGGGGCGGGGGCAGCGCGCCGGCCGCCCCCCGAGCTCCGCTGGCCCGGCCCGGCCCGGCCCGGCCCGGCCCGCGGTACCCACCTAGCGGCCGCCCGGCCGCCCTCGGAAGCCGGGGCTTCCTCCGACCCACCCGTCCCACGGCGGCCCCGGCACAGGGACGGGGCCCCCCCGTCCGTGCAGCTGCCCGCCTTTCTGCTCCGAGCGCGCAAGCATCGAGACACCCTCACCTGCGGGACTGGAGGGGCCGGCTGGTGCATTGGGGAACGGCATCGCCACCAAGAAAAGACAATTTCAGGAGGCGTTTTCCAACCTAACGTTGTGGGGGTGCCTAAAAATGAGAAGGGCATCCAATAGTTCTTGGTGGTGGTGTTTTCTTTTGTTTTCGTGAAAGGAGTTAGGAATTTTTAGACGGAGCTAAAGTGCTTTTTTGACAACTCCAATGAAATTCCCGCCCATGTTGAAAAACCTTTAGAAATCTCAGCTGTTGTTTCCAGGATATGGATATCACACCAGGTAAAGCCAGTCCAGACCTGGCTACAGGTGGCCAGGGCAGAGGAAAGACGAGGAAGGTGGATTGTAGCTTGCGGTGATGAAGACAAGGCTTTGGGTCAGCTTCGGAAGGGGGATGGCATGGTCTCAGCAGGAGATGCCTGCAAGAGAGCTGGGGTTGTTTAGCCTGGAGAAGAGGAGGCTGAGGGGAGACCTTATCGCTGTCTACAACTGCCTGAAAGGAGGTTGTAGCGAGGTGGGGGTTGGTCTCTTCTCCCAAGTAACAAGCGATAGGATGAGAGGAAACGGCCTCAAGCTGCGCCAGGGGAGGTTTAGGTTAGACATTAGGAAAAACTTCTTCACCGAAAGGGTAGTCAGGCATTGGAACAGGCTGCCCAGGGAAGGGGTTGAGTCTCCATCCCTGGAGGTATTTAAAGAACGGATAGATGTGGTGCTCGAGGACATGGTATAGATGGACTTGGCAGTGTTAGGTTAACGGTTGGACTCGATGATCTTAAGGGTCTTTTCCAACCTTGACAATTCTATGATTCTATGACTGCCGACAGGAGCCACAGTCTGGCAATGCGCCAGCCACTGGAAACATGATAAACCCCCTTGGAGAAGCACAGGCAGATTCCTCTCCTGTGCCTGCTGGAGCCCAAGACAACAACCCCCCAGTGGACCAAGGTGCATTAGCTCAGGCACAGTGCCCTGCAGCCTGGTTAGGCTGTCACCAGGCCTGAGTGGCCTTAAATCCATCGCAGGTCCTGCCCCACTCCTAGCTGCTGCCTTGGTGTGGGTGAGGAGACCTAAGGTCTCTCTGTCACGATAGCCCCAGGCTGGGGGCAAGGGCTGTATTTCGCTGGCAGAGGCCTGGTTGCGCCAGGACCTGAGGCAGGACCCTGGCTATCACTGCAGTGCGTGGTAGCAGCCGCATACCCACTGCTGACCCCAGCTCTGGGACTACACAGGCATTTCCCCCCCTCCAGAAACTCCTTGGATGCTATGGCATCCTGCCAGCTTCCCAAGCAGGAACAAACTGCTGCTTCTCTCGGGTGTCTCTTGCTAAGAGGAGACCAGTGACTGTTTCAACCTGGTTTATGCCACCTGCTCTCCCAAGCGTGCCAGCCCCTGACCTCTCCGCACAGGGAAGGTTCACCCATCCCCTTCTCCCTGGCCATTTTGTGGGTTGTGCAGGCAGGGCTTGCAAAAGCCGTGCTGCTGGAGCTACTGCTCTGTTTGCTGCAAGGGAGAATGCATCTTCCTGCACAAGGTTTGCTCCCAGGTCAGTCTCCACACTGACATTCATTTACCACCTCTTGACTTTCGTTAGTGGGGTTTTTTTCAGCAAACCTTCAACCAAAGAGCAAGAAAAACAAATCTTCTTTTCCGCCTCTTTTCTGTGGTTGAAAACAGATCAGAAATGCAGTCAGGGAGCCCCTCTAATGCAGTCAGCCTGGAACCCCTCTAATGACAAGAAGAGAGTAGGTTTGTGCAGCTGTGGTGGAACCAGACTTGTCTGAAACTGGGACTGGGGCAAGGTTTACTTTGCAGTTTGTTTGGAGCAAAGACCAGAGCTGAGTCTTATTTTAATTCCTGACCTGTTAGGAATCTCAGGTTCAAAATCCCCCATGCTTAGGCAATACAAACCAGCTACTGGCTCCTCAGTTCTGAGGGGGATTTTTCTAGTTGCAGGAGCCCAGGGTGAATTCCTCTCTACCTAGCAGCTTCCGGATTAGATAAATCCAGTCCATATTTAGCCTTAATTTGAAGGGTGCGTAAACTGGATGTCTTGTTGGAAATGGATGGAGAGCTGCCTGCTGACCTGACCCTTGCTTGCATTTCACCCAGCAGCTGCAGCTGGATTGGCGCATTAAACACTTTCAAGTCAAATTCTCCTGTATAAAGAAATATCCTCAGTTGCATTGACTGTGAGCACTAGGGGAAGTGACCTCTTGGGTCAGTGGTTATTGCAATAGTGATGAGAAACCAAGGAGGGTCTCCATAAGGAGGGAGATGATCCCAGGACAATACCTCTGGTACAGTGGGAACTTCTCTCAAATCTCCCAGTTTGGTGAACCCCACCTGAAATGGCAAGAGCAAGGCCTTGGGGGGTTGGTGTGTTTCCTTCTACCATTGGTATGCTCTGCAATCTTATACAACTTTATTAAGCATCTTTCCCACTTCCCTCTCTGTAAAACAGGGACAATAATACCATATTTTGCAAGACCCCAGTGTGACTGAACTTGATACAGCTTGCATTGTGCTGCAGGATTCGGCAGCAGCTCGGCCTTGCATGGCTCAGGAGAGAATGCAAATCAGTTGCTTCTCTTGGCTTGTGGTGACAGTAACGCCAGGGTGTGGGTATCGCTTCATGAATCCCTCTGAGAACTTGGCCTGCACAAACTGGCATCTGGAAATAGTCTGCAGCTCGGTCAGTCTCCACATTCACACGTCCCCCTCCAGTCTCTGACCTAGAATTCTGTTGTCTTTCCACACACAATAATATCATTCAATATCATTAGGCCATGGGCTTTTCAAGGTCAGTGCCATCGATATGTGGAAAGCACTAGAGGACAATAACAGGTTGATAAGTCACATGGCAAATTAGGAAAAGGCCCTCAAGGGTTGTAAAATGTATCAGATCTACTTATCACAACCCTTTCTGATAGTTTCTGCGAACCCCTGGTAGTAAACATCCTGCCTGCTCGCAGTGCCAAGGACACTTCCCCAGTGTGCGATAGCAGATGGCTGTCAATCCCAACTGCTTCTGACACAAACCTGAAGTTCTCCTTTCTTTCTTTGGACAGGAACAACTGGAGTCACTCGCCCTGCAGAGCTTAGCGATCTCTTCTGCTTTCAGAGCTCATGAGACACAACCAAGGGCCTGGTGAAGAACCACTGCTGAATGCCCTTGGGTTGTGCAGAGACGTTTCCAGTCTTTGCTTTGCTCCAGGGTCAGTAGCAGTGGCAGCAGTCAGAGCTGCTTTGGGAATGGCAGGGCAGGGCAGTACATATGAGACTCCTGTAAGATAGTGATGTGTCTGGGGTAATCTAGGATCTAGGCTCCTCTATACTAGTAAACTGAATATTGCCAGGCATTGGAAGGCAATTGCCTACCCTGTTAAATAGAAGTGTCTCTTGCACAGTGTTGTCCTGAGCTGGCCAGCACACAGCTCCAAGCATGGTACAGGAATTAGCACAACCAGTATGAACACGAGCGGTTCAATGCTAGCTGGCCTCTGCATCAGAGAAAAGCCCTGGGTTCATTTAATTTACTACTACAGATGTACTGGATGGCTTTCTCGGAGCTGTAATTCGCTGCCTCTTGGAAGAAAGAAACACAAGCCTGTTCCCCGTCCCAAGCTTCTGACACCTGGAAGTGCGGTGAACTGAATGGTGGCTCACCATTCAGTTTAGGAGAACAGGAGGGACTCTGACACACCACTGAGGAGTGCAGGCACATCCAGCATGGAGCACACGCACTCCGTTCTACCCATCCTCAGGCTGGGATGTGCTTCCCCTGAGAACGGCTGGGAGTCTGGCTCCCTGCAAGGGGTGGAGAGGGACAGACACCTCCAGGAGATGGTCCCTCCCATCCTAAGACACTGACAACCAATAAACCCCCTCTGGCAGTGCCCATCTCTGGCAGGGCCCGGGTGACCTGGCCCATGCTGGGTGCCTAACGTCAACCTGGCTGAAAGAAGCCGTTTTCTCACGGCTCATGGGCTGGGGTATGCCGACAGGGCAGTCTGCATCCTCCACCCAGAGAACAATTCTCCCAAAATGATAGAGACACAGCAGGCAAGTGAAACATGCAATGAGGAAGAAATGGCCCAGTTATCTTCATCCTGTTAGCTCTGTTCCTGCCATGCTGTGTCCAGTGTCACTCAGAGATAAAGAGCAAGTACCTTACTATCACCATCATGTCTGCCCTTGAGGGTTTATTCTTTCACCCCCTCCTGTCTTTGTTTCTTTCCCCCTTCCCTGTCTTTTTTCTGTGTTGTCTCCCTACTTCCTACCATGCAATTCCCACTTCCCATATGGGTCTCATTCCTACCCTGTCCCCATCCTGTCTGCTAAAATAATCAGCAGTGAAACCCTGAATATGGCCGTTCACATTGTTTCCGTGGGACTCGGTGGCAAGTCTCCTAGTGCGATGAATGAAGGCAGGACGCGCTTCTCGGAGCCATTGTTTCAAGCTGTCTGCCGACTCAGGAAAGCACTGCCAGCTCCGTTTACATTGAGTCCTTGACTGGTAGGTTTTCTCCTCCATCTGTTCTGAGTAAGAAAAGAATCAGGCCCTTGTACTTTAAACAGTGGCTGCTTAGTTTGTGGAGTGCGTGCTTCATGACTAGCCCATGGGCCAGAGTCGATCCATGGGAAGGATGTTGGATGAGAGCATCATGATGTGGTCCTTTGTGAGCAGCCGCAGGCTGTCTTTATTCACTCCCTGATGTGGTTGTTAAGAGCGGGAATCTGGCTGGTGGAGCGATGAGTGTGGAATAAGATTGCCAAACCTGAGCTAAGGCTCTCCTCCTCTCAGGCAACCCTGATGTCATGTTTATCACATTTACACAGTTTTCAGTCAGCCAAAAGCACGGAAGGAGACAGCTCACATGTGTTTGGAGAGAGCTGCATAGACATCTCCTGACTCAGAATAACAGCATGAAAACATGCTGCAGCACCTTCTAGCTAGCACATGTGGTACCTCCCAGTCTGTGCTGGTCACTGGGAACATTTTACTCCATGATCTAAGACTACACCCAAGGAAGTAGGAATGATGGCGGATGAACCTGGAAGATATTAGTGGATTTGCAGGTTATAAAATAGTCTCTTCTTAGACACTTCAGATATTGTTTTAATAGCTTCCAGGCTTCCAGCATACAGGAACCGACAGGACCTTGCCCAATATCTGAATAGCTGTACCGTACAGTTTACAAACATGATTCACCAAAAGAGCACTAAGTGGGGTCTGAATATTGACATAACAAAAACGAAGATGAAGTGAGACATCCTATCTGCTGAGGAAATCATCCAGTTTGCTGGTAACTGAGAATTCAAGGCAGTCTCGTCTATTTCAGTAAAACCATCTTCCCATACCAGGAGAACAGCTTCCCATCCATGTCCTGCCCCAGCGTTGCAAGAAATTTATTCTGTCTGCTACTGCTCTTCCCCTTTTGACCCTCGCAATGGATCAACATTCTTCTGTGCAGTTTGTATACTCTCAAAGTGTGTACATAGAGGCCCTGATATAACAAGCCTGGAGGGTCCCAACTTCCTATCCTAAACAAGAGTTTCCCTGAACACAGGGGAGGGTGACACAATTTCTTGTAAAGTGCCAGTCCTTTGTCAACCACAAATAGTCCCCCTCAAAGCTCTTCTACTTCCCCTCACCCAGAATCAGGCTGTGAGGACTCCTCTGTGGGCACACTGAGTGGGTTTCACTCCTTCAGCCCAAGCAGGAGGCAGCTCTCCTGTCCAAAGACCTCTGTGAGGCTCTCCCAGCTCTCGTGACCACGGCGTGAAGTCCTGAGGCCTCCCCACTTGGTAGAGTTCCAGGTTGTGTTGTTGTTGCTGTGTTGGGTTGTTTCTTGC
Organism: Nipponia nippon; assembly: GCF_047370975.1. Lineage (NCBI taxonomy): Eukaryota > Metazoa > Chordata > Aves > Pelecaniformes > Threskiornithidae > Nipponia > Nipponia nippon. Next base: position 28,876,674 of record NW_028262291.1, on the reverse strand, counting down.
CCTGTCACGTATATTTCCAGCCTAAGATTGCAGATGCCTGGGAGAAGGGTGTTCAGCAGCCAAACCCTTCCAAGTCCCATTCCTCTGAAGAAGGAGGACCTAAATTGTGTGATGCTGCTGTTCATCACTGTCCCTGGCTAGTCCCACAAGGGGAACAGCTTCAGCTCAACAGTTTAAGAGCGCCCTTTCTCTCCAAACTCATATATATCAAATACGGGAGGTGGGGCGTCTGCCTGAGAGACGCAGGTTCAGGAGAGAGAACCTCTTCCAGCTGGTCCTGCTGGCCAAATCACTAAGCACCAGAGACAGCAGGTGACAGGGGCCCTCAGTAGCAGTCCCGTCTTGGGTGGAAAGAGGAAGGGATGGTTTCAGACTCTGATATTTGAGAAGTTTCTGCTCCTTGTATGACAACTGCGTATTTTACAAATACATCAGAATGCATAGTGCCCACGGAACATCAGTGACATGGCTATGACACTGGCAGAGCGGGGTTTCAACAGCACACGATTCAGCCTTGAGGGCCCAAGTCCCTTTGTAGACCCAATCCTAGGTGACTCACCAGTTTGCCAAACTCAGGTTGCTCAGGGTAAATAGGCCTTTAACCACTGCACTGTCCTGTTTCCTTGGCCGATTTGTTATTTCATAATCTTTCCTAGACTGCTGACAGTTTCAAAAAATCAATTTTTCTGTTGAGGCAGAATTTACTGCTAATTACATTTCTGATTTGCTTTCTCCAACAGCTGGAGAAAGAGGTACAAGCATGAAGCACACATGTGGCATTGTGGGTGGGGAGGAAGAAATTCTTCTGCAGTATTTGTACATTAGAAATATGGCTGCCAAAAAGCAAGTTCCCAAATGCCTGGGGTCCACATGTTCTGTAAAAGCAGAGTAGCATCTTGGCATGGAAAAGGAACATTGCATGAAGGAACCCAAAGTCTCCTCAGGTCACATTGTCCTCACAGGAGATGAAAGCCCACGAGCTGCAAAGTGGTACCCCATCAGCTGCGTTTGCCACAAGGCAATGTATTTTGCTTTGACTGCTTTGAAAGCAAACCCCTTAAAGGAAACATGTGCTGGGTATACAAATGCAGTGTTTCGTTTATTTAAGACACAAATGCAAAACCAAACAGGCTTTCACAGTTCTAAGTCACAGATGTCTTTAACGAAAAACAGCTATTGGAATGTTAATAACAGCTCCTTGTACCGTAAGCAATGAGTCCACTCAGTCATGCTTTTAGGAAACTAACAGTTTCGACAGATCAACCTATTAATCACTTGGCCTCCTAATGGTTCATTTAAGGGCAGCTCTTATGAATTTGTTAGCGTGCTGCACTGACGGTTCGCCAAGCGGTGTACACAGACTTCCCATATTCTGCTCCTCTGAGGTCCTAAAATGACAGGCTCTCCTCTGAGATACTAATGAAGAATTCATTTGACCCAAACTGCTTCCATTCACTCAGTCTTTAGTCACTTAGTTAACTCGGAAATGCTCCTGTGGCTACAAAACATTCATCAGTGCTAAGACGACGACAATTCATGCCCCCACACCAACAACCCTGGCAACCCAAGTGACTGGCTGGCATAAAATATTGCCCCTCAGTGCAGTCAGTGAAAAGATGCTGGCCATGAGAGAAACTGTACGGTAAAATCATTGTTTTCTTTCACTGGAAAGAGTCAGGTAATTTGGATAAGTATTTTTTAAAAGTGTTAGCCTGGAAAAATTGGGGAGTTTCTGTTGAATGGACCCCCACATTTTCCTCTGCAAGGTCTGCTGTCTGTGCTCCGCAGCTTCATTTCTGAGCGCCTTCATGTCAAGCTGCTTAAAACTGATATGGGATGAAACAGACAGTAACACCTGGGGTTTTTTTCCCATTTTCAGCCAAAAGTATGCACAGCGCTGTAAACTCATGTCACCATGTAAACTCATTACTTCTATATATTTTTAGACATTCTTTCAGGCTTAATCATTACTGTTGCCATTAGAAAGCCAGGAGAGACTAGCTACGTCTGGATTTTCCTCTCCTTAAGCTTCAGCTTCAGGAATCAACACAGGTTTTATGACTGGGCCTGGCGCATGGCATGAAGTTACAGCCAAGGGAAGCTTTAGCTGTCTGTGTCCTCACTCTCTGGTTCCTCTGCTGCAGACCCCAGTGCCTAACATGGTGCCGTAACTCCTCTCCAGCTCCCTAGGCTGTCGGTGGGTGGGTTAAGCTAAGACGCGACATTTCCCAGTGCAGAAGCAGGTACGTGTAGTGGTGTGGGGATGGGAACTTCTGGCACGGGAGCAGGGCAGGCAGCTGGAAGTCATAAGCCTGATTGTCAAACCTTTGAATCAGCAGTTGGTGGCTGTGCAGAATGGTGTCATTTGTCCTTTCTGCTAAAGGCATGAAAATGCCAGTAGCAAAGCACTTTATGGGAGGATACAAGGCCATGAAGCTGCCCATTCTTTGTTTTATATCTGTATCTTACCTGCTGTTCACTATAGTTCCCTCCTCCCCTCAGAACATGAGTAACTAGCTGTATAATCAAGGTGACAGCCTGGAAGACATTTTCCCATTATTTCTAGTGAAAGACACAGAGACTCATTTTTTGGACCAAATTAATTTCTTCAGTGCTGCAGAACTTGTGTCCTCCAGCTGAAATCAGAGTCGTGTCAGAGAGTCGCTGCTACAGCAGCTTACCCAGCCAGCTCACAAGGAAGGACATGCTTTGCAACTGGAACAACGTCGTCTACAAAGAGCAGTGCAGCCCAGAACTCCAAGTGTGTGTCCCTAGCCCTCTACAACACCTCGTTCCAACAGATGGTCACATTTTTAATCAAGGTATTCCATTATTAAATGAGAAACCTGTGGCTAACAAGTGCTGATCCATGTGACTCCATGGTGTACCCAGGTTCTCTCCTTCCCGTCTCTACTCACACATGCAATTTACTACCCTCACCAGGTAAGCAGGTATCTTTTCTTCATCCCAACCAATCATATTCTAAGATCAATTCACAGATAATTGATTCATGGAAAAGAAACAGGAAGGATAATAGGAGAGAACTGCTGTAAAATGCAACGGTTTGCTACGTAACACTGGCTTGGCCTGCTGTCGTCAAAGGTGAAAGTTTAAGAATGAAGCATCGTTGCCTCCCTGCGCTGCATGAGAAAAGCTGGCATCACAGGCTGCAGAAGTCAGTTGTTTTTGTACAGGGTTCCTGTTTGTTACTCATTTCCCCTCCCTGTCCCAACACTCTGCCTCTTTAAAGCTCTTCCAAGATTCCTTATAGGAGAAGGTTTGCTGCCAGCTCAGAGCTTCCTGTTGTACTCTCAGAGAGCCTTATCTCTGCAATCTTCATGCGAACTGCAAGGGGATTTTTTGTTTGTTTGTTTTTTACAACCCGGGCCATTTCTATGGACTAAGCAGCCTCTCTGTTGCTGACTGAGGTGGTACGCTTTCTCGGAAAATTCATTAGGTAGATTTGTTTAGTTTGCAGGTTCCAAATTAATCTCTGCCTCTGTGATTTCTAGAAAAAGGACACGGCCAGGCTGCCTTATTTAAAAGTCCTTTAAAGAGTTCTTTAAAGAGAGATGCCTAGGGATCTGGCAAGTGTGTCTCTCCGCTTTTCTTTGGTTCCTTTTGCCTTTTGATTTTCTAGCACAGCTCTCATCTCTGGCCCTCCAAATCACACTTGTGCTCAGGAAACAAGAGCCTCATTTTCTTGTAGCTCTTCTCAACTGCAAGAGCCTCACTGTATTTCTCAGCTTCACTGAAAATCTGTCAACGTTCAAAGTTAATGTGAAAAAAAGGCCTCATTTCACAGGTCCTCCTTAATTTCCAATGTATCCTTACCTCTGCACTTTTGCATCTTTGCATAGAAGCTGTATGAAAGAGAAGCTTTTAAAAACGTGATGGTATCAATAAACGTTTCTTACTGAGTTCTGCTCTGGCGCTGGATAAAGATTGCAGCCATGCCTGTCCTGAGGTACAAGCATCCCTGTGTTGCAAGGGTGTGCTGGTACTTCTCCAGTGGCAGCCCAGTCAGCTGCCAGCAATGGGGTAGGAAAGAGCACTGACTGTAGCTGCCAGTACAACTTTTGGCCAGGAGACGTCACCCCAAGCAACAGCATGAGCTCCCTGAGTCAAACTCCAGATGCTAAATTTAGTGAGAAGTAGCTAGTAGCTCTAAGGACACCTAGGTTTGGGGCCTCCAAGATGTCCCACTGATTGCAATAGCTATTAAGCATCGATATCTTGGAGCATCTGGATCGTAAATGGCAGTAAAGTGACCAGCAGCAGGGCTTGCTCTTAGGAAGGAGCGTCCCAGAGTAGAGTTCAGAGAGTCCCAAATCTTGGCTCTGCCAAGATTTCTCTGGGTCCATCAGATATATTTCATGCTTTAAGATGAGGGGTTGCACCTGGGTACCTAGACACTTCTCATGCTGATGAATAATTAAGGACCTTCCCAGACACTCAGTCTATATTAGGAAAGGGTTTCTCTGCTATTTGGTTGTTTTTTTATTTAAAATAAGAACAGCAGGTGAAGGCCTAATACCCTGGGCTAGTTCTTCATGCAAGATGAGTCAGGCTGAGTTGGCTTTGCTCTCCATGTGAATCACACACTTGCTGTTGTGGTTATGTCTAGGAATAACGTAGGGCTGTCTCAGAGGCTGCTCTTTGGGGAAAAGCTGCAGTGTCCCAGTGCTGCTATGGAGAAGGCGCTCTCTTATTTCTGTTCTTCCAGTGAAACTGGCAGCAAATAAGCTGCAGTGCACAACCAGATGACAGTTTATCACCTGAGGTGCTGCAATGAACAGCTTGGGCACACTCACGGCTCTGGTTACAGCAGAGGCAATGTCGTCTAGGCACGTCAATACAATGACCACAAAGAGACAGACAGCTCAAGAGAGGTTGAAAGACCTGAAGAAGTGGCAGTCTGCTCTGTGTTTGCATGAGAATGTGTTAATGACAGCTTGTGTCTTCATGTGGATGGATCCGATAAAAATTGTTGTGCTGAGTGATGGCTTTCCTTTCCCTCTGTGAGAGGAATGAAGGAGTCAGAGCTGCTTGTGACACAGAGCATGGATGAGAGGGTGAGCAGCATTTCCATGACCCAGAATATGACAGTGACAAATGCCGCACTGTGTGGCAACATGGGCCAGGGAAGGTGCCAGCTAATGCACGGGGTGGTAAATGCTCCCTGTCTGCAAATGGAGAATGAAGAGCTCTGTTAAAATCAGTGACAGGAGAAGGAAACGACAATCTGCTGAAGGAAAACTCTTGAGATCCTAACTGGGGCTTGAGAGAAAAAAAGAATAATACTGAAGAGGTGAGAAAGGTCCTGCTGGTGCTTGGGAATGAACCAGCGCAATGTTGTGTTACATCTCCTCAAGTGAATTCTCAAAGCAAGAGAGCAATATGTAGCTGAGAAGCCTGATCTGGCCCCCCAGCCCATGGCAGCCACTTTACAGCCCAAGGGGTGATCATCATTACCAGGAATTCGTTTGTGAGGGCACGAGAGGAAAACATTAGCTTTGAACAGGCCTGTCCAGCTAAGGATGTTGGCCATTTTGCCTCATAGAAAAAGACTTGTGGACTCCTAGACAGCACTGGCCTTTTACAGTGCGACTTCATGCACAGCGAGGATCCTGTTTCCCAATAGACTCATGAAACTGGCAGAAGCAAATTTTACGTTTCATTTCTGAACAGTGTAACTCTTCTTTTCTAATGAGGTTGTTTCAATTGTCCTCACAAGAGACCTGTCAAGCCAAATCTGGGCGGGCTGTGACTATGGCAGTGTCAGATGGAGAAGGAGCAGGTGGCCATGCCCCTAAGCTCTTTTCTTCCCCCACTGTCATCCTTGAGAATGGTTAGCAATGCAGCAGCCTTGCTTTTGGCATCAGAAGTTAATTTCCTAGCAAATTATTGAAAACTCAAAATTATTCCCATTTCCCACACAGCAGCAAATAATAAACTATTAGTATTATCCTGACTTGAAGACCTGTGTGGTTTGCCAAAGCAAGATAATTATTTGGCTACTTTGAGCAGACCCCATCAGGCAGCCTTCTGTGGCACACGTTTACTGCTGGGCCCCCAAAGCCTCATTATATGATGTCCTGGGGAAGATCTAGAAAACTCGTCTCTCCCCACTGTCAGCACAAGACTGTGTGCACAAGAATGGTGCCGAGCCACTATGCCCACCGTTCTTCAGAGCATGAACATGGCTCATCCCTCGGGCTTCAGACAGTTTTGGAGATGCTGGTGTTCCTTGTGGTGTTGCTATCCCTGACTGCTCTGGGGGAGATCAGTTCAGCCACTTTATTTATCTACAGCATGGATGTCTACGTTTGATCTAGTTGTCTAGGCTCCCTTCTAACAACTGAAAAGATGCAGGCACTTCTAAGGTATGGTTCATCTCACTCTAAAGAAGAGAGCTGGAACAGCTCAGATGATTTGCTTTCTCTCCACTGACTGAAAAGATACCTTCTCTTAAATTTGGGGGGATAAGTTTGCTCTGTCTACCAAGGACTAACTCTGACAAAGCACTCATCTGGGGGTCATAAAGTCTAACTTTTAATGTGAAGTCCTGGGGAAGCTGAGAAGCCTGGATTGGGCACCTTGGCATAGCATGTGGCAAGAGCAACACTCTTCCCAAGGGAAAGCTGCAGCACCAGAGCCTGAGCAGGGCCACCAAAGCAACGAAGCAGCTCAGCTGGTCACAATTCTCACCTTGCCACCAGCTGCCACCAGCCTTGCCTGGGTGGGAAAAGGAAGATGTACTGGGTGAGAGAGCAAGATGGCCCAATAGCCCAGCCACTTCTGCCTGCTTCTCAATGCTTTTGAAAAGCTACCACTATCACGCCGATGGTTTTGCTTGGTCATTTGTAACCAATCCTTCTTCAGCCTCCAGCCACTGTTTGCCTGTTCCCCCTTCAGGCTTCCTTTCCAAGCATGAGCCACTCACCTGCTCTGGGCTGAATGTGACCCAGCCCTGCCAGCCCAGGGAAGACTGAAAATTTCTGCCAAGAAAGGGACAAAGGGTGGTTTAAATGCGTTGTAAGTAAGGACGTGTCCTACATTGTCATGGGAGCACTTCACATCACACTCACAGCTCACATCTTCTGTCTGCCCAGGTTGGTCATCCCTTCATCTCTGAGGCAGTTTTCAAAGCTGCCAGCCACCCTGTGCTGTCAACTTCACCAGCGTTACAAATTTGCCACGACTCCAGGCTCCTTTCATAAATAATAATCTAATGGCAAAAGTAGGAGAGCAATAGAGTTCTCCGCTTCCACTTATGACCAACATCAATGATTTGATAACTATCCTTAATTTCTTTTTTTTTTTTCATTCCAGGCCAGTTCAGAGCAGGGAGGGAGAAGTGGCAGACAGTATTTTAAACCCGTCAGTGACAGTGTGAGGTGAAACCGAAAAGTTTCTAAGTAACTGGAAGGTCTAAGTCTCCTTCTTGAATGTTCTTTAGACACTCAAAACCCTAAATCTCAGTAGAAGTCAGAGGGAATGATGGTCTTAAATGTCTAAATCACTTGAGCAGGGGATAGCAGCTCATAAGTCCACTCTGATGCCTTGCAAAATTTCGCCCATTTATAAATGAGCTTTTTTCCTGGTTTTCCTCAGTGCCAATTGAGTGCAAGTGTTGGCAAGATCTGCGCTAGTTTGTCTGGACTCCGAACCACTTTGCTGAATGCTTAATCAAGCTGCTCGCCTCCCTCTCCCAACAGAGGCCATTTATACAGCAAGAGAATCAGCTGGTTGATGAAGCAGACAAGTGGAGCGGGGGAGAGGGAGCGAGCTCTTTGAATGGGATGAGAACAGAGCCACCGGCACCTCAAGAAAGTTTATCTGCCTCCAGTGCCAAGCACACACAGTGCTAATCTTTTGTTGCCATGAATATTCAAGCCCAGCTGCCAGCAACAGAGGGAGCAGCTGCAGTGGCAGAGCTGGCAGGTCCCCTCGTGGTGCCCTCGCTTGCCGACCCTGGCATCTGGGTCTGTCTGGGGGTGGGGAGAGGGAGATGCTGCTTGCATTGCAGACGACGAGCCATTCGGCAGCCCAGCCCCATGCTTCTAAAGCAGCAAGAAGTCAGGAACATGCTCACCCTGGAGAGCCCAGGACTGTCCTCTCTTGCTGACATGAGTGTGCCAGATGTTCCAGATGTTTGGGGTCATGTGAAGTCCTGGAGGGAACCAGTGAGTCTGGGACAAGAAAGAGCAACAGCTGGGTCAATCTAAGATTGAAGAATCCCTGCTGATGCTTGGAGAAGCCAAAGTGAGACAAAAGCCTGCAGGCCCTATGGAAGGACAGATATACACAGCCCTAGGCCGATCGCAGTTCTCATGGCATATTTGGCAAAAGGGCATATTAGGTAGCAGGGCATGGCAGGCCGGTGAAATGCCATTACAGAAGTGCAGCATGGGTAACAGACAAGTTGGCAGGTGACAGTGCCGCTGCAGTGTCATGGAAGAGTTGGAGGGCTTTTGTCAGTCGAGGTGACAGGCAGCAGTAGGAGGAAGCCATGAACTCTCCTCAGATGGCCAGCTTGTCCTTCTCCACAATTTAGGGCAGCTTTTCAGGGACGAGGCACTGTAAGAGCAGGTCTTTGTCTCTGCATACTCCATAGAGGCAGAGAAATGCCCTGGAACAAGTGTCAAGAGACACCAGCAGACATCCATGCTGCCATGGCACCAAAGTCACCAGAGGCAGTAATGACCCTCCCCTGGCATGGAAGATCACTGATACCCACTTTGCTTAGCACATTTCCCCTGTAACGCACTGAAATACTCTAGGGAAAAAAGAAATGGAAAAAACATGACTGGGGAAGGCAAGACCAGGCTTCAAGGAGCACCCAAGGCTCAGATGTCTTGTTACCAAACCCAGGGTGGTCACTATCATAGAGCTTTGGAAACAGGCTAGAGACTGCCACTGAACTTGTCGCTTTTGTGCATTGAAGAAGGTGGATCCTGGAGCCCTTGCTACAGTCAGCTGTCAACTACTGACATTGAAAAACATTTACTCCCGTCCTTCCGAGTCTCAAAGTCCCTTAAGGAAAGCAGAGCCTCAGAGCAGCAATACCTGAGTGTTGCAATGCCATAAGCACACCACCTCCTAACCAGGAGTGCAAAGTCCCTGCTCTCTGGCACATAACTTCCCATCGAGCACAGGCATACAGCCATGAGACTGACCAGTTCTCCAGCCTTTCTTGTTACAGGACTCAGAACTGTGGAGTAGTAGGTATTGCTAGAAAAAATACCAGGAACAGAGATACACAGGTCTCCCAGGAGAAAGAACAGCCTTTGAAGGCTAGAGGTGGATATTGTGCAGTTAGCTCTTGATCCCCAAGAAAGGGGAGATTTGAGAAGATGATCAGACCTGGGTTTGCATCCCCCAGAACAGTTTCTGTGGGCAGCCCATAAGGAAAAATGAGCCAGATGCCTGCCTTGGGACACATTTTAGGATGCCACATGGACGAGGGTAAACACTCTTAAGCAAGAAATTATTCAGCACTGGATAGAAGAGTCATCTCTTGATGCTGTTGAACTTGCCAGTTCTCTGTCCTGTCTCTATCCTTTCAAACTCAGAAAGAAAGTCTATCCTAACTGTATTTGCAAATAGGACATCTCAGACAGAGGGGGGAATTAGGAATAAAGATGGGAAAAATCACATCTATCAAAACATTTAATTTCACCTTATGCTTTCTTTGCCTTTTTTGTACCAATTTTGGGAACAAAAACCAATTTCAAACAATTAATGAAATATTTTAGATTTAAGAAGGAGCCGTATTGATCCAGATAAACACAAATGTAATAGTACTTGCTTGAATAATCTAATTTTTGTCTAATTGTAATTTACCCAATTTTCTGACAAGCTTCTCCTCACAGAGTAAGAGCCACCCCACAGTCCACTTGCCTGGCATGCATCCCGCTCGGTATTAGAATGGACACAGAATATAGGTGCTTCCCATGGATTTATTACTATCTTTGTCCCTAGATTGATATTAAATGATAAAGTTTGTGGATAAGAGCTTTATCCCCAGCAAATCCACCTCCTCCTGCTGCTGCTTTTTCACACTAAGAGGTCAAGGGTTTAGAAACTGATTTCGGACTCCCAAGCTGCTACCACCAAAGTGCTGATAGAGCAGAAGGGCGGGCCATGGTCACAAAAGGTATGTTTGCAAGAAATTTCAAATCACTTCTTGTATTCCACCAGTTCTATATTTCCTTCCTCCAGGTTTCACGTCGGATTGAGTTATATCCTTCTGGCATTAGTATCATCGCATATATTTTTCTCCTCAGTTTTTCCTGTATTTGAACACATTGGTTCCCATGAAATCCAGCAGCACCAATCTGTGCACCTTTGCTCTGGGAGTCTGAATGACTTTAGCCAAAGTGGTCTTGATGATCTCCTGTTGCTTTGAAATGCTGGTCTGCTCTCTCAAACACAGTGGCAGCCCCAAGCCTACCAGCTGTGCACACAGCGATGCTGCTGTGTCACACAAGCACATTATAGACCAGATGATAAGCATAAAACAAGGCTCTAGAAAAATGACTCAGGACACAGCTAAACCACGAGGGACAAGATGAGGCAGATTCCCCTGGGGAAAGTGAGAAGGTGGGCAGAGCTGTACCTGGGCTCTCCATGTAGCACAGAGCTCTGGGACAGATTCAGCCTGCTCCAGATGTGGCCAGTGTCTGAGCTGGTCCTGCTCAGCTCCACCATGGGGAAATGCCAGAAACTGACATTTATAATGTACAAATTCATCTGATGATAGAGTTCGATGCCTGGTTTAAGATGAGATGAAATATTCAGGGCTAGACTACTTCGGGATAGGAGAGCGGCCTGGTAGCTCCGGCAAGATACATCCCGAAATGAGAAAGTCCCTACAAGCACTGCCAATAGTCTCTCGCAAGACTCTGAGGACAGAGTTTGGGAGAACTGAGTGTCTCTCATCACAAAGCACTGCAAAGAGGAGAAGGGTTTTATTAGGGAGACAGAGGGAGGAAGCTGACAAAACCAAGAGAAAGGTGAGGGGTCCTACGTATCAGGAGTTGGACAAGGGAATATTTGGACTTTATTATTACCTGTGCACTATTGAAAACAGAACCGAGATGCTACCGAGGTATACTCTGCATGAGGTGTAATGGGTTTTAACCCTGTCTGAAAGACGCGAACGGACTCGGTGCAGCACAGCCACATCTAACTCCCTGATGCCCAGCATCCAGAAAGGATTCCAGATCCACAGGCTGGGGAGGCAGTCTGAGTCCCCTCTTGAGACTGCTCCACCTTGCAGACATAAACCAGATCCCCCAGATGGGCCAGAGGGGAAGCGTGCCCTTCCCACTGAGGAAGGCAGCTCAGCCGAGAAGGGGGTCTGGGCTCCCAAGGGGACGTGGAGTCACGATCCCTCTTGCACTCATCTTCAGGCTCAGTGGGTATTGCTTTCTTTCCCCCACAGTGAAACTTTATTAACAGGAGCCATCAAAACTACTCCCCAGCATCCTGTGTCTCTTCTCTGGCAAATACACACTTGGGAATGGGTTAGGTGAGCTCTGAGCAAGGCAGGTACTAAGTTGTTCAGCACAATCAAAACAAAGCTTTTTCTGGGCATGGTAATTTTTTTTAAGGGGGGGGGGGGAAAGGTGGATTTCAGCTAAGTGGGAGAGGAGAGTGGGAATTTCTGGGTTCCTAACCTGAACTCTGCTTCCTGAATTCTGCTGAACTCCCTCCCTCTTCAGACACCTAACTCCTTACTTAGGCCAAACAAATAATAAATACAGTTAAACAGCTATATTTGCAATCTGGAAATAGTCTGTGTGTTGTGGCAGGAGGGAGGGTGTCATGCAAAGACTTCTGGACTTACTGTGTTTGGCATACATATTAAAATTTCCATTCATTCCTCCGCTTTTGGCATAAGATGAATGACACAAAATGGAAGTGTCTCATTTTTTGGTGATGTGGAAGTTCTCAGCTCCCTCCCTCCACCAGGGACCAGTTCAAGCAAGGATTGCTGGGGGGAGCATATGTGCTCAAACCCATCAGCTGCTCTTGGCATACCTGCTGGTCCCAGAAGAGGTTTGCAGAGGGGGACTAGAAGTAAGTGGCAGCAGCTGGAAGGAGCCTAGCAAAAGAGTAGGGAGAACTGATGGGAGAATGAATATGTAACACATACCTTGGGTGCCAAAACATCTCGTTGCAGCCCTGACTTGAGGGTGGTCAGTGAGAAGGGGACTGATTCGGATGGCTTTCCTCTGATGTGCTCAAAGGGAGGAACGAACAATGCCAGCAATGGTGCATTCTTCCCCCTCTCTCCTGAACTTCAGCCCATGGTGCCCTTCACAGGGAAGGCTGCACCGCTCTCTGAAAGTCCCTTTCCCCAGGGAGGCTGGACGCACTCCCTCCGCTCACCGTTGTCTCCAACGCACTGGCCATTTAAGTTTGCTAAGCCTCCCACTGCTTTCTGCATGTTAGATATCTTCCTCTGCCAGGCTAGCGTCTGGCCTCTTCTCCCTGTTTAAATACAGGCAAGATGTTTTCCTGGTAGTTGTTTTGCAACAGTTTCTTAAGATTTTTCCTGTTCTTTTTTTTTTTTCTTTCTTGCCACAAATTGGTTTTTAATGCCTATATATTCAAGGGAAGAACCTGCCCGACGCACAGTGGCACTATTTGGTGCACCTCCTAAGCTCTGATCACCTAATCCATTCTTCGCTGGGAAGCAGACCTGCCCAGAAATGCACTGAGTCTGTAGAGTTATCTGCCGAAGCCTGCAGGAGAGAAGGACCTGGCTTGTCCAAAGAGCATCTGCCTTGTTTTGCCAGGTGCCAGAAAGAGCAACCAGACTCCACACACTGCCTGGTGGTAGCAAAATTCTTTACAGTTTCTACAGCACTTCCAAGTTCCAATTCTGTACAATTTCCTCCGAGTCTGCTGTACCACCCAGATGCTGCTGCAAATCACTCTGATACTGCTTTAACATCTTTAGTCCTTTGCACTAGAATGAACCAGAAAGCAGAGGGTCTTGCTGGCAAATTTAATTGAGGCTTGGCATAGAAAACACAAAGACCTTAATTCTAGATTTTAAAATGACACTAGGGACTTCACACAGTGTTAAAGGAGACGTATCCTAACATCTGTAATTCTTTCTGTTGCACCCCCTCATTTGCAGTCCTTCAGAAAATCTGTGCCCAGAACAACAAATATGGCCAAGTCCCACTATAGCTGAACCTATTCAAACCAAAAACAGCGGCATTAATTTCTAACCAAGACTCATGCAAAGAAGCCAGTTCTCCCCAAAACAAGGACAGACAGAGTTCCTTGAGCCTTTCTAACATCACAGGAACAGCCTGGTGCTGATCACCCAGCCTGTGACCCTCTGTGGCTTTTGTCCTCAGAGGAAAATGGGTCCGCTGCCTTCTCAGATGCTGGGAAGGACAGGCTTTGCAATGTGCATAAATAAGAGGAAAAGTTGGAGGATGATCCTTCTGTACTCCATACGTCAGGCAGTACCAAATCCTACACTCACTAGTGGACAAGCCCTTCACTAGCATCAGTTGGCTGTTGGGTCACTCTTTAGGAATGGGATATCATAAGCCAGCAACCACCCAACACACACGCCAAGACAACTCAGGGCTGCCCACCTCACCTAGCACCCCTTCACACCCAGGAAACTGCTGCTGCGTTCTCCATGTTGACAAGCAAGCAGAGTTTGCCGTCTCAAGTTTTGCTAACAATCCAGAAAGCAGCTTGAAACTCCAGTGGGGATGGTGTTTTTAAATGAGCACTCAGATCTTAGAGGTCTGTGCAGCAGCAAGAGGAAGATTGTGCAGCTGCCCTGGTGCAGGTTCAAGGTAACTGTCTGCAGTGCACAGGAATTTCTTAGATCCTTGACAAGTGACAAAGCTTCAGTTGAGGCATGAAAAAAGGATGAGGGTGCATCCCAGGACTGGAAAGGGGTATTTCAGATACTCTTATGCCAGCCCTGCCTATTGCTATCTGCCTTACAGGTGCTTAACTGCTCATATAGTTCTTTTAAGCTCTGTGTTGCTCAGGTCTGTGTTTTTTAACCTGCCCTCATTGTCCGTTCTTTATGTTTGGCTCCAAGGATTCCCCTTTCTCATGGCAAATGCATCAAAAAGAAAAGCCTGGAGACATCTGTAGGACAAGGACTTGAAACTGAACTCAGCCCCAGTTCACCAAAGTAATTCAAGTGCTTATGTTGAAGTGGGGCCATAAATCATAATACAGTAAACTGCTTCTGGTCAGATCCTTGTCCAGCATAACACTGTGCCATGCCATTTTAATACGAACACTGTCTGACAGCCACGCAGGTTTTGCCTGCTTCTATGGCACTTAAAGCTTCAAAGATTAAAAAAAAAGGGGGGGGGAGAACCTAAACAAGTGCTCATGTCTGAGCCTAAACAATTGAAACAAAAAAATCCAAGTCTCTATTTTGTTACTTTCTTAATAATATAATCGTGGCCAGATGTATGTTGCCTATTTCCTCAAAGTAAACTGAATTTTAGAGAAAAAAACCCTCATTTCGCAATTTGCTGATGCAGTACATCAAGCTTATGCCAGAGAAGAGTTGGCTGACATGCAAATTTTCCAGTTCATGCATCTTATGGGTAAATTATCTTTTATTTATGCTTCTATGCTGAGTTCAATACAAGAAACTTTTCTACTGGGTCACTGGAAAACTTTATACCATGTCTGAACTGTGACTTTCTGTATGCACAGTGCATACTGCCTTTCAAGTACTGCATCACACGTGTGTCTAGATACAGCGCGGTACAACGGTACTGGAGACAAAGTTGTGTCCCACCCAGGTCTTCCACCTGGGAACATCGAAGGTCCCAGCTGTGGCAGGTAGTTAGTAGGAACCTGGCTCAGGAGGGGGGAATGAACTACAAAAGGGGTAAAGGCATTTCCTGACATGACACGGCTGCAAAAACGTGCACCTGAGCAGACCAAACCAGGGAGGGGATTCAAGCTGGACTCGTCTTGAGCTGCAGTGGAGCTATAATCCCAGCTGCTCCTGTGGCAGGTGACAACTGAGGCAGAGCCTGGGGTATTTTTTGTGCCTGTCAGTCATGTGCCATCGCCACAAGAGCAGATGGGGCAGGCACGGCACGCAGGGACCTGCCTGTGCGGCAAGTAAATACACAGAGCTCATTCAAAGCGCTTTCCCTGAATACGCTCACTGGTTCACCCTCAACCCAGTCCCGTGTGTGGACAGTCGGCAAATTTGGCCTCAGGCCCAGCCTTGAGGCTGCTCTTAAAATTCAGCGTCGATGCAGCGACAGTGTCAGCTTTAGCATTGCATCTCTCAGGAACCCGGCTTCCCTGCACGCGTGCTGAGAGGGACTGCAGGCTCCATGCTCTGCTCCCATATGCGGGTACATCAGACCAAACATTTTTCCAAGGTAACTGCTGTTTACTCCTCAGAGGGTTGCAATTGCAGGGCAGAAGGAACGCAACTCTTCCTGACAAAGCAAGCTGCATGGAAGCAACGTGTTAGCTCACCCCAAACTGTGAATCACTTCTGAAAAGGCAGACCTCTTCCTGGTATGTTTATACATATAGAGAATCTGCATAAACATGCCACATGTCTAAGCACATGGACTCAGCCATATGCACCCATGAATACACACACGCTTCCTTCCGTGTGTGCATGTGCGCATGTATCCCTCTGCCAGCACCAGATTTCTGGCAGGCAGCTCCTTCTGCCCTTGCCCCACAAACAGCAGGCACTAATTCTCCCATCTGCAGACTTCACCCTTTTCCTTGCCTTGCTTTCTTGCCTGCCAGCAAACATGCCCTCTCTTTACCTAGTCAGTCTTGCAGCCTCCCCACCACTTCCTAAACTGGTGCTTTTTAATCAAGCAAATTCTCTGCCTGGTGCCATCAGGGGAAGAGCTGGAAGGACCAAGCGCTGCAGTGACTAGACAGCATGACATGCCGAAGCCCGTTCCTGTCCCACCTCTGACCAACACCCAGTGGCACAGCTGGGTGCACCTGAGAGCCCCAGAACCACACGCCACGCCACTCATCTCTGCCTTGGCTTACGGTGGCCTGCATTGCATACTGATGACACACACACAATAGCAAGAGATCACAAACAGGGGTGTCAAATATGCTGATTTCTATTTTTCTTTTGTTTTCTAAATTTGTCTATTTATAGGTTATTGTAATTCCGTGCTTTGGCTCTAAGCCGAAGGCAGTAGTATTTTGAGGCAGCTGACTGCAAGATTAAAAATTGGGTTAATACATTTTAAAAAAACAGCTTTAATATTAGGTGGTCATCTGCTTTCCCTATTAGATCAGTCTTTTTAACCTTTATCTATGCTCTTTAGCTGTATGCTGTTCATGCGATTTCACAGGTACTTGCAGACCTGACTTTGTCCCAGCACTTCTATCTTACATTTTTCAAGAGCCAGCACCAAATGTAGCCTCAACCTCTGCAAAGATTAAACCTTCGCAGAGGACTGAATTGGGTCTGATTACAGGAGAAAGCAATTACACTTTATTTTCCTGACTCTTCACATAAGTTTTTTAAACCCATACAAGTGTTAAATTCAGTCTGGGGTGGAGGTGGTGCGGGTGTTTGTTGTGAATGATTATTCACTTTTTACCACTTTCAAACAGGAAGGACAAATTTGAGTCCAAGTCCTGTAACATCTGTTTTGACGGCACTGCTGAATTCAGAAAGCTTGAAAGACCATACTGACGTCTGTCCAAACCACCTTTGTGTAATTATATCGGGTATTATTACCATGCCTCTCTCTGGCACCTCCTCCCTAAGAAAAACAATCAGACAAAAATGAGAGGCAAAGGAGGGTAAAAGGAAAACAGAGAGTGTAGATGAGGGTAATTCTGCAACTTTGACTAAATGCATTCTTACAACAAAAACAAAGCTGGCTGGCACGTCTCTCCCACATGTTTTATCCCCCCCAAATCCTTCCTAGGTTGTGTCATTTTAAAAACCTGCAAGCTGGGACATCAAAGAGAGGCTAGGCATAAGAGGAAAGCAAGCACAGAGGCACTGTAAAGAATTAATACACAAAGACCTGTGGGATTAGTGGCTGGAGATTTAGGTCTGTGCAGTCACAGAGGAGACTGTGCAGACATGGCATGCAAAAAGATTTGCCGTGAATATCAGAGTTTCCTGGTCAAAGGTTCTGTCAGCTCTGCCTTGCAGAACGGGAAGGCAAAGGCAGCACAAGCAGATCTACGCTGAACCAACGGCTGAGTTACTGCCCCAACACCAGATACCTTCCTCCCAGTCAGGGCTGTCACAAAGGCTGGTTTGGTTTTGCTGGGGCAGTTTGTTTTGGTTTTGGAAGGATACATGTTGTCCTTGAGATTTTTTTTTTTTTTTGGACAACCAACATTTGGGGCAATGCCATAGATTCCATCAATGCAGGAGCCTGCTGCGCCTTTTCTTTCTAGACTGAGCCCCCAGCCTGCAAGACCAGCATGGTGTCTCTTGATCCTTCCAAATGAAATTAGGAAAATGGGCTGGCTGACTTGCATCTGCCCTACGCTGCACGAAAAGGCATTGCAGAGAGGGCGCATTTGCTAGGAAAAGTAATAAATGTAATTTCCTCCATGAATTAGCTGTGCCACACTGGCTCCAAAAGGGGTTGAAGGGAGAACAAGAAAAGAGCCACTGTCTGTTAAAAATACCAGCCCCCGACTTATCAAAGGAAGCGGGATATCGGGTCACACTTCAAAACCTAATGACAGCAGTGGAGGGGATTTGCTCAGACCTGTTTCCTTAGCTCAATTTTTACGGGGCACTGGGTATCTTAGGGCGAGCAAGGAGCCCTCTGTCCCTTTGAGGAGAAGGTGACTGGAGGATAGACCATGGGGATGGAGGAGAGGGCAAAGCAGGGCACCGGGTTGTAGCCCTGGCTCTGTCGGTGCCTAAAGTGACCTTGTATAGAAGCAGAAAGAATTTCAGGTCGGCAGAATGTAATTACTCTGGTTGGAAAGTCGCCAAGATTCTGGCATTAACATCCCTACCGCCTGTAAAAAATGCCACAGGGGCAGAACTATAGATTTCTCCATCACTGGAAAAACAGTGCTGGAGAGGTAGAGGAGCCTGTAAGCTTTGTGAGCAGCTTGAATTGTTATAGTGGGGGTTGCAAAAGCAGTTAGACTTTCCAAATCTCTCCTTTAATTTAAAAAACATGGCTAAATTAAAGGAAAACGGTGAATATTTCCCCCCTTTCCTCTCTTTTAGGAAAGGAAGAAGGAATTCCCATAGAACTGTGGCAAATACGTCCTGGTGCAGATTATTTGTGTTTGCACCAGATTATTTTTTCCCCTTCTCTTCCCCCACCCTCATTGCTTTTTGCAAATCAATCTCATTCAGGACAAAGTCTACAGCAGACAGAACAACACTCAATTCTAGCACTGTCCCAACACCAGATGAAGACTGAGGAGCTACAGTGCCCCCAACAAAACAAAGGTGAAGCTCCTTTTTCTAAGCACGTCCTTCTGCTTTGCTGCGGTTCAGGGGAAGTCAAACTGAGTGCCGTACACTTGGCCAAAGTTTTAACAGGGCCCTCTGTAGCACAAGAGGCAACAATACTACTGGAGAATATTGGGCCCTGCTGAGTTTCATTGCAAGCAGGAACACTTTGTACAACCAGGTGTGGAGGTTTCCTATACAGGTCTGCAAAATGCAGGGGCCCGATCTGGTGCCAGAGGAGAGGAAGGGACATGCTAGCACAACAGCTGTATTGGATTATATTCAGAATTCTCAGAAATACACAGAAACACTTTCCAGCATGCGATCACTTGCATTTCAGGATTAGTCTTGAAAAGGCAGAAGCGAATTCTTCCCTCTCCTGGCACTCTCCCGTTGACCCACAGGGGATCAATCAGCTTGTAAGCTGCAGAGGAAAATTTGCACACAATAAAGATTCTTTTCAGATACAGCATTTGGCAAGGGCTCATTAGGGGAAAAAATGGCACTGCTTTAGTCAAGGAATGGCATTAACTTTTCTTCTTGCAAAAGGCAGAGGATATCAGTTACACAGAAACAGGCATGAAGTTACGATGGGGGCCCATAGGCAAGCCTGAGGGACGTTGAGAGCGCCACGTGGCATCGCCATGTATTGCACGTGCTGTCACGCCACATGGCAAAGTTGCGGCTGTGCAATACGAAGCAAGATCACTGTCACCATCTCTCACAGCTTTCTTGTCACCTTTGATTTTTTTTTTTCTTTTTTTAAAGCCCAGACTCTGAAAGCAGATCACAATGAAACACTTGTCTGTCATTTTCAAGGTTAGCTTCTGTCCTTCTCTATAAAAAGAAAGTGTAACAAATGCTGGAGGCCCAAAACAGAAGCAAAAGAATCTCCTTTTCTAAGTGTGAGGACTAGGGGCCTGCTCTCTGAGTGGCAAGATTGCTTGGAGGCCTCGAGGCCTTCTTCCTCTGGAGCTCACCTTTCATACCTGAGCTGCAACATCTAAACATACATGGGGGAACACCACATTCTTTCATTGCTTTCCTACAATTTTTGCTCTTATAGTTATTCCTATTTTATGAAAGCTAACAAGAGAGATGCATAGTCTACCTCTCTATGAAGGCTGTCTTTTTCCCAGGCGAAAAGCAATAACCTATGCTCACAGTGATACTGCTCTTGTTTGTACCCAAGAATCAAACGGAAGTGAACCACTTGTGTGCAGATTTTTGGTGGAAGTGCATTTGCCATTTTTTATAACAAGGGAAACCAGGTGCAGACTGCCAAAGAAACTTGCATGACCAGAAGCAAAGCACTTTCTTGTATACTTGCTATTTCTTGTATACATACGAAGTTGTTCATTCCCAGCATGCCCAATCCTCAGAGCAGAATCTCCCCTTCCTCTATTTGGACTCACTACAATTGCATTTCACCTGTAGCTTCAGCCCAGATTGAAGCCCAGACTGTTCTGTGTGCCAAAGAGAATAGTTCTAGTGGACAGATGAAAAAAAGGCAAGAAAAGGCAGTCATGAGATGTCTCAGAATATGCAAGACAATGCACTGCTGTCATACAGAAAAACACCCCAAGGAGAGGATGAGCATAAGCTCAAGTGAAAAGAGAAGCAGGGAAAACTGACCACAAGCTCATATTTTGGGCAGGGAAAGGAAGCTCAGCTGCTGTGGCATTCCAGTACAGGAGGACATTATTTCAATAATTACACATTTTAAATGAGGAAACAAAGCTGTCGGTGGAAACAGCGCCTTCCTCAGAGGCATTGTGCAGGTCCAGCCCTGCTGAGACTGTGTGACAGTAATTGTTTGATAACGCTCAAGCAACGTTTCTCCACCCTGAGCTCCCAGGCCTATGGTTTAGGGCAGTTAGATAACCACTGCAGCTGTTGCTTTTATAAATAACTATTTTCAAAGACTTAAGCATCTAAGGGAGCAGCAGCATTAACCAATAAACACTGAATAGGTGAGTCACCTGCAGACTGCAGCCTTTAAAGTATTTCTCAGTTCCTGGAAAAGAATGCATGAAGCAAGAGCCACGTTCTATGATTCTAAGAAACCGCCAAGGCCTTACTAAGTGCTCACAGTGAGGTCACTGGATTGCAATATGATAGTCCCAGTGGAACTTCAGGAAAAAGTATTTTCATTTTTAGAATGGCAAGAGTCTAATTTTCTGGCCTCCCCATGCATGATTGGGGGTCTCACATCTCTGGATGATCTGGATTAGTGTTACTTTAATCTGTCACAATGCTCATTCCATCACCAGCTCTGGCAGCAATCCAGGCAGAAAACCTCCAACATGCTTTCTCTGGGAGCCTTCCTCTCCCTGTCCCCTTCATATACATGGTGACGGAGCTTTTTCTGACTCAGAAATAAGCCTGTCTTACATTCCCGTTTCCTCCAAGAGCCTGAAATAGCCACACAGCCATCTGCCACAGGTATCATTTGTCCCATTTTATCATAGCATTACGTGACTCAAAGGCCACAGAGCAAGCAAGTGTCAGAACGAGGAAGATGTACTAAATTTTTTACACTTTCAAAGAACAAAAGCATTAAGCAAACAGCAACTTATCATGAGCTATTTTATTTGTTTCTGGTTTGCATTGGTTTTGAGAAAAAGGTGTTGACTGCGTGAAGAGTCCTTCACTCTGTATCACGGTAAGAAAAGAGGGGGAGGGAAAAAAAATGGTCAATACTCAGCTAAAAATAGACTCCCAACCTTTCCTTTGGTCAGCTCAGTAACTGAGAGCAGGAAACAGAGCCCTGCTGAACAAAAACTAGAATTGTGGCATTTCTCATATGTGCTGGCAGATTAAACTGTGATAGTTGTGAAGCGATCCCCCTCCCGTTCCTGCAGCCATCCATCATGTCCCCCTCGAGTGGGGAGTAGCATCCCCATTGCAGGATCAGCTGGTGAAGAGGCACAGCAGCTCGTCTACTACAATCATGTATTAAAGTTAACTTCACAGTGTGGTTTTTTATCTCTCCTGTAAACTATCAACAGATGAGATGCTCATCACCACCAGATTCTCTTTCCTAATTAGCAGAGCTGTTCAGCCTGGCTCAAGAAGAGATTAAAAGTTGTTCTCCAAGAGTCTGAGCACTGATTTTTCTCATTTACGCAGATCCTCCCCAGCCAACACCACTGCAAGGGAACAACTTTGGGGAGAGACAGAACAGCTGGGGATCCTCATCAGTTCAGCCATCTCAGCTTAATCTGCTGCCTTTACGCTAGCTGCTGCATCATTCCTGTTCTGCAGTTCTTAGCACTTATATAGAGCTTCTGAGCACTGAGAGGCTTCTGAAGTGTCCTGCCTCACCACGGCCTGTCCAGGACTCTGCAGGTACAGCAGAGTCGAACGCTTTGCAGGGGACCCAAGAGCTTACACCATTCATGGTGTAAGCAATGCTTCCTAGCTCTCATTAAAGAGAAAGATTAGCTTCTACAAGTATCCAGTCCTCTCTCAGAATTACCCACCACAACACACACAAAACACATTCAGATTCACTCCAGAGCTGGGGCTGCTATGAAAGAGTCCCTTTAAAGATAAATTAAAAGTGTGCCATCTGTAAATAAAGCAACCTTCCCCTCTGAAGCCAGGCATCTTCACTAGGAAGAAAGGGCCTCAAGCCGAAGGCAATAAAATATCTCAGTAGGACTGCTGGAGTTTAAATTCCCTCTCTCAAGTACCACACAGTACTGTTGTTATGTGTGCTAATGAATAGCTCAGCATTCTCAGACTAGTTAAGCACTACAAGGAATTAGAGACGCCATGTGCCAGCCACTATTTTCTGTGAAGTCACTGGCAATGCTTTTGCTGTAGTTTGACTCTCTGAAGCCTTAAAAGTGGCGTTGCTGAGGGTTTCCATAGAAGGAGGGAAGGAAGAAAGTGGAAGCAGGTGTACTGGATAAAGAACAAAACCCCTGCAACTTATTTCTGATGAGTGCTGAGCACCAGTTTCAGCAGCAGCGAACACAAGTGTTCAGCAGCACTCTGGATAAACATGTGCAAATAAGGGTCAGAGACATATAGAAATGCCAGTTACCTATTCTCTAATCCCTCTTCCTCCTTTTGGTTATGTTCATTTGCAAGAGACTAAGGCCAGAGAAAGCATTTAGGTATACTGTAATCAATAACAAATCAACAGCTTTTGAACATAAAACACTGCACCTCTCTGCTGCCTAAAAAAAGACTGCACAGGACTTCTTTCACAGGAGGTGCACGGTATTACCAGGTGGACCAAAGCCAGGAGTCAAAGCCAGGGTATCAGCAGAGAGAAAATAACTGTGATAAGCTATTAACAGCAGTTCAGTGGCTTCTAAGCTTAGCCTCACTTTTGCCAGCAGGAAAGGTTCTGGATACTGCTTCATTGAACACACTGCCTTAAGCAACGTAGCCTCATTCATTTAGGCATCTGCTTCACCTGCTAAAGAGCAGCATTTTCAGTCTTCTGTGGGCTTGAAGTAACATTACAATGCACAGCAGCCTTAAGAACACCTTCCAGGAAAATTATGGAGAGCCCCTCTGCTTTTGTTTCTGTACTCTAGAGGCATTTCTATTTGTCCTCTAAATAAACCCTCACTCTCCATTCCTTGACTTAAACGGTTGATGTAGAAGCTCCAGTACATCTTGTGAAGCATTGTAACTAGTGTGAGAGCCTCAGTCTACATGCGGTTCCTGGGGATTCAGTAGCAGGAGCTGTCCTACTCTACGTCCCTCAGGAGGAACCAAGCTCAGCAGCGTTACCCTCTGCCAGAAGTCAAGTAACTCAGCCCTACCAGCTAACAAATGTAACGGCCTTTTAAAAAGATTAATGGGGTGGGGGGAGATGGACGCAGTCCAGACTCCAGCTCCTCTCCTGGAAAGCCTCACTCCTCACAGACATCCCCCTAACCCAGCTAAAGAAGTTCCCTTTGAGAGCCAAGGGTACCTCTCACCAGTCTCTGCTGGCCAACAAAGAGCTTTGCCCTTTACCAGCAGCCTGTGCTATTACCGTCTCCCAAGCGGCCTGTGCAGACTCAAAGAAGCAGTCCTGCCACAGTGTCCCTCAATTTCCCATGGCAGAGGATCGTTAACCCTGCTGCGATACTGCACCTTGAAGTCCGCTGATTACCCTAGAATCAGTTAACACCAGGCAGGTCTCTGGGTAACAGCAAAGAAAGACTAAGTATTAACAGACAGTGCTCTTTGGGAGAAACGTGAAAAACAAAAACCACCCCCCCACACACTTGTTTTTACTTACACTCTGATCAGTTCCAAGAAGTCTGTTTTTCACCCAGCATGCTGCTGTCAGGATACACACAGTCTCGCAGTTGACTCCCATTTGTCATGACTGTTTCCACCAAGAGAGATCCTGCCTTAGGAATACACATTATATTTAGATATCCAAACTCTCAGCAGCCTGAGATACAGTGCACTAAACAGCTCACCGTCACCAAGAGATGAAAGTCTTTCTCTGTTTTCCCACCTCTTCCCTCCCTACACATTCCTTGTCAGGTCTATTGTCCACTGTTGTCATCCATAAGTCAGAAGAAATGAATGCCAGCTCAGATGCACATGAAATCTCTGCCTCAGGCTTTCCTCCCTCCCTGCAAGGCTTCTGGGCAAGACCCAACTTAATCAGGGGTCACCTGTTCAACAGAATGACTAAAAGCTCCCATCTCTCTTTAGAAACATCGGTCTCACTAATGTAGGAAATGCTTCAGCCATTCCCTTCCTTGAAAATAAACAGAACACATTAATAAGTGTCTGTGGTGGGTTGACCCTGGCTGGATGCCAGGTGCCCACCAAAGCCGCTCTATCACTCCCCCTCCTCAGCTCGACAGGGCAGAGAAAATCTAAGGAAAGGCTTATGGATCGAGATAAGGACAGGGAGAGATCTTCCACCAGTTACTGTCATGGGCAAAACAGACTCAACTCAGAGAAATTAGTTTAATTTATTACCAATCAAATCAGAGTAAGGTGATGAGAAAATAAAAACCAAATCTTTAAACACCTTCCCCCCACCGCTCCCTTCTTCCCAGGCTTAACTTCACTCCTGATTTTCTCTACCTCCTCCCCCCGAGCAGCGCAGGGGGACAGGGAACGGGGGTTGCGGTCAGTTCATCACTCCTTGTCTCTGCCGCTCCTTCCTCCTCAGGGGGAGGACTCCTCACACTCTTCCCCTGCTCCAGCATGGGGTCCCTCCCATGGGAGACAGTCCTCCATGAACTTCTCCAACATGAGTCCTTCCCATGGGCTGCAGTTCCTCACAAACTGCTCCAGCGTTGGTCCCTTCCATGGGGTGCAGTCCTTCAGGAACAGACTGCTCCAGCATGGGTCCCCCGCAGGGTCACAAGTCCTGCCAGCAAACCTGCTCCAGCGTGGGCTCCTCTCTCCATGGGTCCACAGGTCCTGCCAGGAGCCTGCTCCAGTGCGGGCTTCCCACGGGGTCACAGCCTCCTTCGGGCATCCCCCTGCTCCAGCATGGGGTCCTCCACAGGCTGCAGGTGGATATCTGCTCCAGCGTTAACCTCCATGGGCTGCAGGGGGACAGCCTGCCTCACCATGGTCTTCACCATGGGCTGCAGGGGAATCTCTGCTCTGGCACCTGGAGCACCTCCTCCCCCTCCTTCTTCACTGACCTTGGTGCCTGCAGAGTTGTTCCTCTCACATATTCTCACTCTTCTCTCTGGCTGCAGTCGCACAGGATTTTTTTTCCCCTTCTTAAATGTGTTATCACAGAGGCGCTGCCACTGTCACTGATGGGCTCAGCCTTGGCCAGCAGCAGGTCCATCTTGGAGCTGGCTGGCATGGGCTCCATCAGGCACAGGGGAAGCTTCTAGCAGCTTCTCACAGAAGCCACCCCTGTAGCCCCCCGCTACCAGAACCTTGCCACACAAACCCAATACAGTGTCTCAGCACCTACAAAGATAGTCTGTAATATTGTGGTGGTACTAAATTAGGACAGCCCTAGATCGTCTCTGAAAAATGCAAGGAACTTGTTTTCTTCCACAGTAACTACTGTAACTAGTTTTCACAAACAGTTGCAGAAGTCGAATTAGAGAAGATGGCTGTTACATGAATTAGCATTTGGACTCACATGTATGTAATGAGCCCCAGCATCAGATGAAGTTTTTCCTTTGGCCACAGCCTCCCCAATTTTTCTTTCACATAGATTCTCTAGTATCTCAAACTGTGAGCATACACCATGGGTGTTGTCTGTGGAGCCGCAAATAAGAGCCACTCCCCATCACCTGTATTCAGGGAACATATAGAAAGTCAGTATCTTTACAATGTACGTGTCAAATAAAATTGTACTTGGCAAATAGATGCAGAAATTGTAGAGGAAAAACACAGACACAATTAAAAAAGGATATAACAAACGTGCATGAGCTCAGATGCCCAGGCGTCGTTTCCTTAGAAACCAGGCTAAGGACAAGAAAATCCTGTAAAGAACAGCAATATCTGTAGCAGAGCATCAAGATTTAATAGTAAAGCCTTGTGCTTTAGAGTATAAACTCAAAAATAAAAATCCTCCCTTTCCTCCAGATTATACAGCTGCAACACACTGACAGGAGTAGATAGTAATTGCCTTGTAAGGTTCAGATGCTAAAATTACTAGCGACAAGTGCATGGCTGCACATGATACAGATGAGATTGTGATAAACGTCATCCTTCCAGAGAACTGGCAGAGGGCTGCTGTACTATCAGCACCCAGGGTAAAAAGAAAGGATTCTCAGGGAGATCATTTGCATTTACTATTCTGTGGAATCAAGTCCAAATTTCAAAAACCTCCATCTAGATCTTGAACGCAGGCAGGGATTTCACAAAGTAAAAGGGTTTGATGGAAACTTGTCCACTGTGTCTACCAGCCCACCTGGGGAATAAAGGGAGAACAGCTCAGCATTAGCATGTACTGCATGTCTGTTAAGGCTACTTTTTGAGAAAGTTCTTCAACCCAAATCCTTTGCCATTCACAGTGAATGGCACCAAGACAATTTTTGGGTGAGTGTAACATGGCTTGTTTCATATAGGGACAGTTACTAATGGAACAGTCTAAATGCATATAGATTTCAAACAGTAAAAATCCATACTACAGGTCTCATGCTCTAGAGTATGTCAGAGAAAACTTCTTTGCTGCAAGGACTCCAGAATAGTTCAGATGTAGTCTTGTACATGGCAATGGTGCGGCTGCCTCAATGTGCAAAGCAGCAGAATTGGGTTGAAGAACTCTAAAACACATGGAAGTGGAAAGTAATTTTTTCCAACTAGGCGCTGGACAGTGCAAAGGTGATGCCGGTCCAAGGGGATCAAGGATCTTCCTGCCTTGTGGCAGAGCTAGGGAAAATTGTCTCAGAAAAGAGAAGGGAAAGTATTTCTGACCACATTGGTGGGTTACAGGTCTTGATCGCAAGAGGATTGAATGTTCATTCCTTGCACTCTGGGCACAAGCTCTGACTCTCTGGATAAAAATCTTAATCTGTCAGTGGTGGAGAGTATGTGTATCTTCAGAAATCTTAACAGTGGCTGGAAGAAATGGGTTCCTCCATTACTATTTCTTTAACTCAAGAGGAGGTGCCTGGTTGTCCGACAGTGCAATCTTTGAGCCAGTGGAAACAGAAAAACACATGAAACCTGTTCACAAGCTGATTATTATGCAGATCAGCAATCGTTATCCTTTCTCTCATTACCTCAAATGCTTTCTGCCATCTGTTGGTAACAAACCTGCATCTGGCAGATTACCAGAGGAGCCCTAATCAATGGGTAATTGGAGTAGAGGATTGTGTGGACAATCCTGGCAATGAAAGCACAGAAAAACTTACAGCAGGAGAAGAAAGTTTGCCTGTCACAAGTGTGAGATCCTACACCCAGCGTTTCTCTACCATTCTGACAGAATTCCTTCTTGTTGGGAAGAATGCGAAGGGGGGGAGACACAGATTTGTCACAGGCAATGGGATGAATTATACCAGCCTCTGTAATGATACCTCAAGCAAAAGGTTAATTTCCAACAGATTATGCCAGTGAGTGCTGCCAGGAGAGGCACAGAGCAGAGCAAGCACAAACACGCATGAGTTTGCATTTCCACAGTTGCCTCTTAGAACCATCTGTTAATGAGACATAGAGGATGCTACAGACTCTTTCAAGTAACGGCTCCTAATCTAGTCTCTTAGTGCCTTCTGATAAGAAACGCTCAAAATATGTCCCCTTCAGGTTTTTCTTCTCCAGCCAGGCATTCAGGGTCCTGCTCCATTCCACATAGTCCTTCCAACTCTTGATTACAGCAGCTCAGATATAATATTCTCAGTATTCCACTGGCTTCCAAAAGAAACAAAGCTTTTTAAATCACACTTACTGGTGCCGAGCTCCCAACAGAGACATACTGACAGATTCCAACTGAATTTCAGAATGAGGCAGAGTCTCAAAGTCACCAGATTCCCACAAGTTTTGACGGAAATGTCCGCTGGGTGGAATAGAGAAACCCAGCCAGTGTCTCCACTAAGGGAAAGCAAAGGGGAATTTCCTGCTCTGCGCTCCCGTCGTCAGCTGGCTGGTAGGTCAGCAACTGCTTTGAGCTACTCTGCACACATGGAGCTGTCAAGTGACTACCACTGCTGCTGTCCTTCTCTGCCATGAGTACCTAGAGTGTAAGAGATGAAAGTTTGAGTGGTAATTGTAAAGAGCTCTGTAAGAATCAGACTTTATTGATTCACCTTTCAAAGAATGAATCAAAATAAAAACAGCACTGTACTGTTTGAAAGATCCAATCTGTGCTGTCCTTCTGCTACTCTGTATAGACCCAGAGGACAATTTCAACCAGAAAAATGTTCAGAGCATTTGACCCTCTCTAATCACATTATAATGGTGCTCGAGATGTCAAGATACCAGAGTTTAACAATGACACAATAAATCAACAAGGCTAAGTAATCTCCGAAAACTAGATGGAAGAGAGTGAAAAAGGCAGTGCCTTCCCCCCGCAGCCCCGTGCCCTGCACGGCACCGCTGTGTTATACCTGCTTGCACTGGCCCCAGCAGCTGGGAAGGTACGTACATAACATCCACTGCCCAGACACCACCCTGGGAGTGTTGTGTTCATTGGAGCATGGAAGGAACAAGGAATTCTTGTAGTAAGTAAGAAAATGGCCCAAAGAAAAGAAGGAAGTAGAAATCCCTATAAATATCCAAATGCTGCCAGTGCCCACACATGCTGGGCTGGGATCCAAAGTAACTGGTTTGGGGTGATAAGAATCATTATTAGGCACCTGAACATGCGGGAGGAGCACCAACACCCAAGCTAAGATGTTAATGAGACTGTGACAGAAAAACAACATTCTTGAGTGATCTAATATCCAGGCTGCTGTGACTAAAAAGTGAGAATGTGAATCTTTACTATTCAAAGGCACTAAAAGAAGACAGAGGAATGCAACTGAAAGTTGGTTTTAGAAGCATGTTCCCAAGAGATACACATCTTATTTCCTTCCTGCTATTAAAGGGGTGACTTTGATACATATTGAATTACATTAGGGCAGAGCGCAACACCCCCATTTATTCAAATCAAACTTTTTTTTTTTTTTAATTCAGCATTTCAGGGACATTACTGCAATCTCCATCTAACAGCTGCACCCTGCAAAATGCTGGTTCAGTTGCATTTACATCCCCACAGACAGCAGGCATCTGGACACAGTAACTTTTTGTAGGCTACCAACTTGGACTGCTACCAAAAACCAAGGGTGCATATAGTTTGTGACCCAAATTAGATAACTTAAAGCTTTCAGAGATGGAACAGAAATAGAGCTGGTAGAGAGAGATTTGCCACACTGCTTTTTTGGGATTTGTTTTGAAATGGGGATATTGTATGACCCCATCTTGAAAGGGGGAAGAAGAACTCTGTCTCTTCTGTGCAAGATCAGAGCTGTTTGCCAATGGAAGGAATGCTTTCTTCAGCCATCTTGAGCCTCCCATACTCATTAATGGTATTAGTCAGAAAGAAGGAGGCACAGTGAAAAGCCAAATCCTCTTCAGATGTCATTTGTGGCACCAGAAAAGCAGGAAAAAAATACGAAAAATCCAGACTCAGTTCTTTAATATGACCATGCTACTGTGGGCAATCTCTTTAGATTTTAATCTCAAACTTTGTCAGAACAGCCATCCTATTGCTTCGCTGCTTAAGCAGCTCTGAACAGCTACACTGGGCAAGTGAGAGGTGGCATTAATTCAAAGACTTGACACTTAATTGTCCTGCTGACACCTTAGTAGTGATTCAGCTG
Organism: Nipponia nippon; assembly: GCF_047370975.1. Lineage (NCBI taxonomy): Eukaryota > Metazoa > Chordata > Aves > Pelecaniformes > Threskiornithidae > Nipponia > Nipponia nippon. The sequence goes on along the minus strand of NW_028262291.1, from coordinate 28,846,950 downwards.
TGTAAGCATCTAAGAGCATTTTAAGGATCCTGAGTATTTCATCATACAGACAGGGTATTTTAGGAAATTAAGCACCTAAAAGCCAGGTATGACGCTCAGCAGCATCTAGGAGAGCTGTTTATACATTGGTAACCCTCTTGAATCCAAAGTATGGTCTGTCCTACTCTCCAACTCCTCCTCATTCCACCAATATAGGAGGTTTGTAGATCCTCCTCTGTGTTGCAAATGATAAAATCTGAGACACCCTTTCCCTCACAGCCTCCTCTTGATGTTCCTGTCTGTGACTCAGAGAAAAGTAGTACACCCTTCAGGAAAGAGAGGTTGGCCAGAAGTATTGTCACAGCCTGTACTAAGTCTCCTGTATCAGAATAAAGACTGCAGGCTACATTCATCACACTACCCTGGCACAGCTTTTGACTGCCTCCCATGTTTCATCCTTCTGAAATATGGAAGTCAGTGGGCCTCTTGTTACACTCTCCACATGAGTCTTCCTTTCTTCATTAATTCTCAAGCTTAGTGGCAGGGAGTTTCACCATTCACCCCCAATTAACCCTTCCTATAATTAGTATTTATGTCCAAATCAAACAGTTCTTTGCTAGAGCAGTGAGCAGAGAAGGTGAAAGATGTGCGTGGAAGGCAGAGGTGGCTGCTGAGCTGGTGCCTGTCCCAGTGACAGAAGAATAAAATGGCTCTGCCATCACTGTTGATTCAGGGTCTCGTAAGGAAGCAGACAGCTCCAGAAGTGTTCTGACTTCTGAAGAGTAGGATAAGAAGAGAGCACTTTGAACTTCTGCCCAAGGCCCTACCTACAGATTTTGGTTGACTTACGGAGAGCATCCAGCAAATTTTCTCTGTCCTAGCATTATGCAGATATGCTGAAGGACTGACAGTAATACCTATGTTGCATGTAGAAATTCTTCCTACTTCCTCATTTCAACCTAACTTCAGCCTGAACTTCAAGTTGTTGATTTTCTTCAGAGCATAACTCAGGGCAGGACAAGATGCCTGGCAGGCAAATAATCCACACCTTTACTTTTGGCTGAGGTGCCACAGCATCCAGTCAGCAACTCGCTGTAACTCAAAGCTGCTGGAACACACTACTGAATCACTCAATTCCATGAAGTTACCACTTTCCAGGTACCTCTCCATAAGGATACAAGGGCCACTCAAGATTCTTCTGAAAACTCCCTACTACTTCTGTAACCATGCTGCAGAGAAAAACAGCTTTCAGGGAGCAAACTCTGATTCTACATCAGCAAAGAAACTATTGCCAGAGTCTAGGCTTGCTGACTGCTGAATACTGCTATACATTGTTCCACTTTGCAGTCTCCTAAAACTGGCTGCGTACACAAACATGAGGTAGACTGAGGATTACAAGACACTTCTCAATCAACAGCCAACAACAAATTTAAGAAGGTGCTACTTATAAACAGAAAAGTCCACATTAACTGATTTGCACCCACTCAAGCTCACAGAAGAGGACATTTCTGTCCTTCATGCGTTCCTTGAGAAGTCTAAGCTGAAAGAAATAAAATAATGTTACTTTATAGTTTATACTTACTTTCCCACTAAGAATTTTCAACAGAATGAAAACGAACTCTGGCTTATTAAGGACTGCATTTTGGTATGTTCCGCTTTCATTAGATGTTTCCTGTACTAAAATATTTTTTGCTTTGGAAACCCTGCCACTGCAAGGGTTTGAAGCATGTACGGAGGATTACCATAAGCAACCTTTCAGAAGAACATAGCAGAAAAATGACACGGTCCTAGTTATTCCAATCTCATTAACTGGGCAAGCAGGCAAGTGTTTGAAACAGACTGCAGAACATAAAGTAAGTGCTTTTCTCCCAAAAAGGCTGCTCAGCAGAATGTATCACTGTAACACAAATACAGATGTCGCTCCGAGACAGTCATGCTGTGTCACACAGGCAAGTATTAAACAAAGAACTGGGACATCTGGGAGAGTAAGCCTCAACTCTGTTTCCTCCTCACCCAGCAACGTTCTGCTCAGTCCTTTCAAACAGCATGAGCTGATCTAAGTTTATGGCCCTGTTATCAAGGATGGCAACATATGGTTCAGCTACATGTGGAATATTATTTTTAGATCAGCTATACATATTAATGTTATCTTAATAGCTACTATGAGAAAAACTGGACAACAGGTATTTTGCTAGAACCATGTTAATTAGCCAAAGACCAACGATTTTTGACTACCCTTACCTTCACAGGCTCTTACCAGAGAATAAGTATCTTGTTCACTTGGTGAAAAACACGCAGCAGCCATCAAAACCAGCCAGGGCAGCTGCTAATAATTGTCATGCAGAATCTGCAGAGAAAAGTCCTAAAAAAGTAATACAGCAGCCTTTGCATTCCTCTTTGTCTGTGACATTCCAAATTAATCCAAAGGCATTGGCCCAATATATACACCCTTGTGTGTGAAAAGAGGAACAGAGTTGAAACATTAGAGATCGAAACAGACCAGATCTACTCTCAGAGGAAACCCACTGTGCACCTTGTTTTTAATAAATGTGGGAAAATAAAAGAGAATCTATTGATAGGAACAACTTTACTGTGGAACTGGGTTCATAAGAATCATTTATTTATTAGAAAATCTATTCCGTATACACACACAGAGATGAAAAAAGACTGTTGAATAACTGACTAATTGGAAAACATAGATGTCTGATTAAGCGGAGTCCTGCAGCCTCCAAGTTCAAGCTATGTTCTGAAGACCATGTCCCATGCCAAGTGACCAGCACGTGGATTTCAATTGCACAAAGTGGAGAATACCTGCTTTTGGATACCAAACCAGTTGTTCAATCCTTTTCCTGTAAGCCACCACCTACAATGAACCATTCAATATGGAGCATGAAATGAGGGGTAGGCTATGGTTCAGCTTCTCCTGAACACTTTCATTGCAAAAACCTCTACCAGTAGTATTCTCAGTTACAGATGAAGCAACCAAACTATATATTAAACAAACAAACAAAAAAAAAGGCTAGATCAAATCCTCTTCTGAAGACAACCCAGCCTAAAGCCACCATAGCAGCATAGCAGGAATATATGAACCCCTGCCAAGTAGGGAAATGCCAAAATTACTACCTGACTCATATCAGGTACAGCCTGTACACACCTTTCTAAAACTTGGGTATTTATGTGGTGTTTGGAAGCATATGATGGAAATCTCTGTGCAGTGAGACAGCCTGATGTTGTACAGACACACCAGCTGTGCTTATTCCCACACCAGCCAAGCTCTGCAGCTCAGCCGCTGAATTAAAACAGCTCTACAACCATCATCGTAGGGGCCATGAAGCACTCCAGCAAGTCTGAACCCAATACTGACTTGCTGCAAGTTGGAAACCGTCCTCTGCTGAGCTGCCCCACAATGACAGAGTCTGCAGGATCAGTTATAGCTGTACTTGTAACCTTAGAGTGCTCCTGCAGCTTCCTTGTTCCTAAGCAACCCGTCTTATTCAAAGAGGCTGCCTTCAATACCTCTGGGCATTACAGAGAGGAAACGCCTGAGCCCCTTCTTCTCTCCACCCCAACCAGTTTCAACAGGTAGATCTAACGAGTTTGTTTAATCTTTTTCCCCTCCTTCCACCTGAAAGCAGCTGCAGGCCAGGTTGCTTTAAAGCTCATACCCCAGGTAAGTAGCCTGATGCCTTTCCATGACATCTGGGAGTGAAAAAACCCAAACTCCTAGTTGAGGGAGAAGTATCACGAGTCTCCAAAATCACAGTGAGGGCATGAAGCTCAAATCCTAGAGGGCTCATAAGGTGTAAAGTCTGGACTGGGCATGATCAGAGACAGCAGACAGTTTAGGAGCTGAACCCATACACAACCCACTGCAAATGTAAGGCACTCCTGTAATGTTCCACTTTCAAGCTCTAAGCTTTTCAATTTTACTAAAATTCCTATTCCAAAGGAAATGAGCTTTTCCTTCTTCAGCACTTCAGTGTGAAAAGTACAGATCCATCAATCTTGCAGTTCCACTGAGGAAGCTTCTCTGAAGTCAGATACATAAAGTTTGGCCCAATTAGTTTATAGAAACCAGTGTTCCCTCTCCTTTCTAGGGCATCCCCTCCCCATGTACAAAAAGGATAGGCCATCCTGGCGAGCCTCTCTCTGCTTTGAGGATGCCATAAGATTCTCTCATAAACACTACACGTATCCCAGTGAATCACATGGTACTCCATCTATTCTGGAGAAAAAGATTTAATCTGTTTGAATAAAAATAATAATTAAAAAAATCCAAAATTCCTTAAGTCTTGTGTACTACAAACTTCAAATTTCAGCTCAGCACACTTGTTGAAAGGAGGAGGTCCATTTTCAGTCTGTCTTCCCACAGCTCAGTTCAGGGTTGTTGAATGAAGGGATGCAAGGAACAACAAACTTCCCATCAGTTCCCACTAGAAGCTAAGTATTTGCACTTGTAAACATAGACAGTCTATACGCTACCAGTGACAGAGCAGTAGTGAATGGGAACTAGCCATTCCAAGAACTACACACTAATAGATGACTGCAGTCTGAGTCAAATTACAACATCTAATTTTGATGGAGTACAAGATGTTCCTACTCCCATTTGCCCCTTTGTTGGGATTGCGACCCCACAACACACAGGCAAAAGCTAACACACTAACTTCTCTGTTCATGCAAGTCGGTGTCCAATATCATATTACAAACCCAGCTTTACGGCTGCTTTTAACAAAACGTGCTAGATGTGAACTCAGGCGACTAAGGAGCTGGCTCACATTCTACCATCTCTGCTGTTGGGACAGGGTGAAGAGGAAGCAAGCAAAAATGGCCAGACCCAAGGCCACCAGAAATTGCAACTCCAAGTCCAGGGATGGTCTCTCTACAATTTACTAAATCAACTAGGTCTGTAGGAACTTACACTGGAATGCAATTAAACAAAAGAGGACTGTACTCATTTGTTAACAGAGTAAATCCAGCTTTTGATATTCAAAACCTGAAAAACAGTGATCTGTGAACTGAAATTGCCTTTTAGTTAGAGACAATTTTTTTAGCATCTTTGCCTCCAATAACTGCTTTACAAGTCTGTCTCCACCCTGCCCCCTCAAAGGCACAGGGAACCTGCTTCAGTTCCTCACGCTTTTGTACCATTCTGTCTCCTGCTACAGAACACCTTTAGCTTCTCTGCAGCAAACCTCAGTATTTGAACAGACAGCAATGACATCTAGTGGCTTGTTAAGAATTTCCCTTACTAAAGTTCCAGCTCAGTCATTTATTTTTAGAAAACAGACAAAGCAGAGCTCTCAGCGTTTCTGTTAGCTGCTTCCAACTATGTAGACCAAAATTCTCTACAAACTCTTCCATAACACACACTCACCATTGTCTCCCCCAACTCGCAGCATTTCCCCAGTCCCTTGCTTGAAGCCTAGGAGAGGTGAGGTAGTAGGCACGAGTTTGCTTTAGGCCTTGCCTGCACAACTACATTTCTTCAGCGTAAATCTAGCTACAGATACTTGTTCTGGTTAAACAGGGCTGGGGCTCCCACCCACCCTTTTGGTTATGCTGTTCTCTAGCTGCATTAAACTAAATGGTAGAGGTTATTCACGCAGACAAGGACAAGGCCCAAGGCCACATCATTTGTAACAGCTGGTACACAGTTCATTCACAGCTAAAAAAACATACAAAGGACTGATTTCTAAAACATAACTGTGCTGAAATTACAAGGAGAAAAGATAAAAATGCTATTCTGAAAGAAAAGAGGAAGAGATCTTGCAGATTAGATTTATGGGAGAACAGTAAGCAGTTAACTTCCCTCCACCCCCCAAAAAAACCCTCTTACCTTTTTCACTCAGTGATACTGCAAAGTTGCCAAGAAGCACAGGTGAGTGGTTACTGAAACTTTTGAAGCATGTGACAATGTAAGGAAAGTTCAGAAGATATCTTTAGGTAGCTTCCTCTATTACTGGCACTAGTCATTTAATCACTGCTGGAGCCTTTGCAACCATTAAGACCCTCCACAGCCTCGAGAGTGAAGGATCTAAAAGATTTTTCAGTTAACAATGGTGAGGAAGCATGAGATTTGTGGTATATGTATCTGGTGCACAAGCCTACAGCCCTCAGAGTATGTTGCATACCAGTCTTTAAAAAAACACCCCACTAGTTCTAGTTTTGTTAACTGACACATATTAATACCTAAGACTGGAATCAGTAGGTTCTTAAGGGGCCTTCCCTTACCACCCCATCTCAGGCAAAGACTTGAGGGTTTTTGCTATGCCTCAGTTCCCACAGACACGCGCTTCTTCCAATATTATGGATGAGCATATCTCCCTGGAACGGTCTATAAGCAAATAATATTGCTAATCTTGAGAGTGAGCACAACACAAACATTTAGCGATGCCACTGTTCTGTAGCACTAACAGGAAAAGAATGGAGGGCTATAATAATTCTAAAGGAAAGCATCCTGTAAAAACCCAAAAGTAAAGAGATGGAACAAGTATTAAGAACATCTCAAAGAAAATGCATAACTTGAAATTACTCCCTGCATCAGAATGAGCTGCTACTCATGTTTCTGCTACAGGGCAGAAAAACAGCTGCTTGCCTTTGTCCAGAAACTGGTTTGGGTGGGGGGCTACTGTTGCTTTATAATGACATATACAGCCTTCAATATCACACCGTTTACATGTAAAGATGATGATTCAGGAGTGGCCAGTTATAACAGGTTTAATGCTGAACTTCAAAAGACATCACATTTAGTTTTCATCACAAATTCTTCTGGCAGACTCACTGACTTATTCAAAGCACAAGGCTATCCAGAGCCAAAGAAAACTACAGCATGTGGGGTTTATGAACCACTGTTGAATGGAACCACTGAAACACTGGCTTCTGATAAGACAGCAACAAACACTACCAGGTGGTAATCAGACTGCCTATCCCATGGCTCCAACAATGAAAAGAGGATTTCAAAACCTCAGGTCTTGCTACTGTCAGCTCTGTTTTTTATTACTCATGTAATTTTACACAGATAAAATTCATTCATTCCAGGCTGAAGCTCCCAACAAAAGCATGGACGTTCTTCTGGAGCTCTGAATAGTTATCAAAATTCTTAGGTCAGCTCCTTTAGGAAACCAATTTATATTCCCCTTCAGTGATGTGAAGACCCATTTCTGCAACCGTATGAACAGGGTAAATGACTAGCAGATTGAGAGAGGTACTCAAGACAAGCACATACATTCATGTGAAAGAACTGAAGAGCTTTTTCAGAAGACAGTATTTTCTATTGCCTTAATTACAAGAATGATAATTTTTCATTTAGATCATTCCATTCTTCTGCCAATTACTACCTTTTTGATTCAGCCCCCAACAGCAGAACTTCATTAAAATTTTAGTTTCTTCAAAAACAAAACAAGGAACCCTGGCTAAATCGCTGAAGAAAATTTTTTCGTTCCCTCACCCACAATGTAGTGATCGCCACCTTCTGGGAAGAATTTTCCAAGTCAGAGCAACAGACAGAAGCATTGACCTGCAGCCATCTCCAGAAGTATCAAATACTGTCAGGAAGGCAAAAGACTGCCTGGTCACAAGGTACTGGCTTCAAATGGCAAAGCAAATTTCACACCAACAGAACTTTTCTGTAGTCTACCCTTGAGGGAACCTATGGCTAGATCTCTAGTCTAGTGCTCAAGTGCAGCTTGAAGCACAAGAAGCTTGAAGCTTGACCACAGCAGGTCCAATACAAATAGGCTGTGTACCTGCTTGCAGAGTATCAGTTGAAACATTACGACTGCATATATCAATTTTGGTTTGAGGTGAAGACAAAACCAAGACCCACTATACAAAGACAGTCATAGCAGAAATAGGATGGAGAGAGGCAAGAATGGGTCAACAGGCTAGGAAGTATTGCCAGAAACAAAGTGAAGAGCACCTAGAGAAAATTCAAATGTATGGGCTTGTCCATAAAGCTTGTGGGAAAGGGAATTATACACCTTGAATTGCAAGCAAATGACTTAGGTGTATTATGAGACACTCCTGCTTGAGAATTATACACATTCTTATATTACATTGTGTAGAAACATGTATTTGTGTAGCATGATGTTTACAAAATATAGATGCAAGAGCATTCGTCCTTTCATGTTCTTTCCATATATGTGGTTATAGGCTCTCAGCAAAAAGGAAACAGAAGGCAATTCTAGCTTTGAAAGTGATGAATGAAAACTACACTGCTTAGTGTTCTTCACTACCTTTCCCTTTAAGCTTGTCTTAACCAAAACAAATACAGCACAACAGGGAAGACAAATCATAGGCTGTTCCCAATGCCTTCTGGACAACAAGGCACTCCATGAGCTTCACACTGAGAACCTCAGAAGAACTGCAAGCAGCAAACATCTGCTTAAAAATATTCCAGTAGGTTAGCTCTAGCTGTTGTTCAAGTTCTTAGACAGCCAGAGCTATATCTCCCCATTTTCAAGACTAGTTCACTGTAATCCTGATAACAAGACCCCACTACTCTTTCCTTAGAGTTCCACAGAAGCCACTGTGTTCCAGCTTCTGGAGGTTATATTCCCACCACAGAAGCTTCACAAGTTGTGAACAAAACCACTCCAGTGCATTGACAGTTGCAGATTTGGAAAACTACAGCCAGCTTTGCATCTCCTCTTCATACTTTTGGGGATCAATAAAAGGCTTGTCAATGGACCGGATCATCAGCTCACCACAGTACACACATTCGGCTGCCACAATGTCATCAATGTCAGCTTTGATCTGCTCCCGGCTCTGCTGGCCCTTCCCCAGGCTAATGGTATCTGCGTCCTTGGGACGATGGTGGCTCTTGGAAGGCTGACTGGTAGCTGCCAGCTTCTTCTGAAGATCTTCAAGTTTTGCCTGCTTATAGGCAGGAAGGTTTGGGAAAACTGCTTGGAGGAGACAGTCATAATGAAACATGTGACCACACAGGAAAAGGTAAAAAGGGCGGTTTAGAAGTGGAAAGTCACAAGCAGCACATTTTTCCTGAGGCTCCACAGAGCCATACTTGTTTCTCATTTCCTGGATGTCCTCTCGGATTCTCTTGGCACTCTGTGTGGCTTCCTCCATCTCCCTTTTCAGCTCCTCAATGTGCTTGTTGTAGTCCTCCAGGGAGTTACAGATTGCCTCCTTGAAATGGTCAATAGTGACAAAGTCTGGAAAGAATGGCAGGACGTCTTCAATCTTCAGCAGGGCACAGCTGGAGAGGCAGGCCATTGCCTTCTTGACATCCTTCTCTTCCTGAACAACATGGCGAGCAATCTTCAACCAGAGCTTCTTCCGGAGTTCCTCATCATCTTCAGGGAGATCTGCACAGGACTTGGCAAGATCGACATCCACCTAGAAGTTGCACAGACAAAGAAACTGAGTTAAGCTTCCCCCTTCGTTTATCCACCATTCAACTTCAAAGCCTGCTGTCCATTATAGGAGGCATTAATACAAAACTTCTATTGCCGTCTCATTGCCTAGGGCTGCACTACTGACCTGCTCCTTGTTTACATGTCAAACACCTCTCCTCTCCACCAGTATTACTCCCTGAAGATTTGCTTGCTACCCAGCAGAGAACAACAAAGCCCAGCACTACAATAAGGGCAAATCCATGTTACAGTATCTTTGCTGATCACACATTTCAGCAAAGACATAGCAATGCCAATAGAAAAAATTCCAACATCTACCTGAAGGTCAGACTAAGCTGACAAAGGCATTCTTCTGTGATAATTATCATAGCTAGGAATAGGAAGTAATTAGAATCCTGAACAATAGCTATATAAGTCTTGCATAAATGCAGATATGTTAAAGGTATTTTATGTTAGAGACTGAGCTTCAGACAGACAGTACTCCCCCTTGTACTTTCCATGCCCCTACCCTCAATTACGGTTTGTCACAGTCAGCTGTCTACTTAACACAACTGTGAAAGCACAACGAGTATGTGAAGAGACAGGTCTTTCTTCCGAGACTTAGCTGCACAGCTCCTATACTGGTGAGTCTGTCCAGTTCCTCTCAGTGCTTGGTTGTTGAAGATAACTTGAACAAGTTACATTCCTATATATCCCAGCACGCATGCACAGACACACACATACCTGTAAGGCGAGATCCACAGCCTCCTCATATAATTCCATCACTTTGTAAATATGGACACATGCACGGTGGTGCCCATGCTCTGCACACAGGCGCAATGCATACTTCAGGTCGTAGTGGATCCTGTTTGGGTTGGTTCCTGCTTGCTCCAGGTATGACAGCAGCGAGTCCCGCCGACACAAAGCGTAAAGAGACAAGAGGTAGTTGTGAATGGCTTGCTGCGTTTCCTCTAACTGATAGACACAGAACTCCATATATCTAATGGCTTCATTGATCTGCTGGGTGCTGGCACTCTGGCTATAGTTAACAAGGGCTGGAATGAGGTTTCTGGCATCCAATCTAGAGCCCATAGAAATCCAAGCATCAACCACCTTCTTGGGAATATGCTGGATGAGGACTGGAGAGAACTTGTAGAACAGCTTCTCATCTCTGTGCCTGGACAGCACATTTAGAGCTTCATCATACTCATCATGCTGGCAGTGGTGAGCTACTACGCGCTCGTAGTCCTGCATGATGACTGCAAAGTAGACCATGTGCTCTGTGTCCCCGTGGCTTGCCAACAGCTCATAAATAGATGCCCGGTTATTAAATAGACAGTCTTTGTTTTTAGGACTGCTTAGGAAAGTGCGAAACTTCTCCCGTGTATCCAAATAGAGATTTCGCTGTGAGGGATCTCCTTCCAATATACCTAGCCAGTTCAGGTACAGCTCTGTTAACCACGTGGTCAGCAGAGTTGTCTGTGTCTTCTCAGAAGGCTTTAGGTTACTTAGCTTCTTAATCAGAAACTCCATTAGGGCCTCTTCTTGCTTGGCTTCAATGAACTTAAGAGCAATTTCCTCAAAGTAGTTCTGGGTCAGCGCATAACATTTGGCACTGTCTAGATACCTCTTGTTTTGGAAGCAGTGCTCTGCCTCTTTTGCCAGCACAATGTCTAGGCACTCTGGACGGTCTTTGCAATACTCTTTGGCTAAATCAAATTTGTTCATATTCATATACATCTTCCACACATCTCTAGACTCCCGCTGGACATGGTAGCGGAACACTACTTTCTCTGTGTGGATCCATATCTGCTGGACTGTGGGATCTTTGATCATACGTGTCAGTAAGCCAAACTTCTCCAGGAACAGATCTTGAAAAACAACCTGCCCATTCAGAGTGCACACAGCCTTCACCCGATCAGGCAGCAGCAACAGGAAGTGGAACTGGGTAAGTACAATGGATATTGGCTTGTTCACAGTTATGTCTATATCAGAAGGGTAAACCCAGACCCGTTCATCACTCAAAATTGAATCAGGACGGCTATAATCCAATGTACCATATAAAACACCATTTCCCATCATCCAGGCAAAGGAGCGTGGATTGGAGCGCAGTTTTGGGGTGTAGAAGGCTATCTCACTGAAACCAAAGCTGGCTGGAAACTCCCGGAAGCTGGGCAAATGGTCAGCATGCATAGCAAATATGGAGCTGAAGCCTTGCTGCTCTGTTCCTTCAGGGATTTTGCCAACAAACTGGAAGAGTCTCTTTCGAGTGGTGGCTATAATAAAAAATTTCCCTTCTATCCCTCGTTCAATCTCCAAGCAGCAGACTGGGGCAGGTCCTGATTCCTCCTCCAGAGTGTAGACCTGTCGGAAGTACTGGTCAGAATTAGTGCTGAAGAGGCTTCCATCGCTGACGGAGATTTCAGCCTCATAGATCTGCCCCTGGGCTGTCCCCACCAGGATAGGCCCAGTGTTGGTCTCTGAACCAAGAAATTTATTCCAGCCCACACTTTCAATCAAGTGGCCTTTCCATCGGGAGAGTGCTCGCACTTTCTGAACGCTTCTGTTCAGGTAGAGGCATTCACTGGTGTTCAGAGCAATCAGGAGATGAGAGCCTGCCAACAGGAGAGGGGTATGGGAAGAAGGAGAGAACAAATTAAGACTGTGCCTAAGCAAGCCAAATTCCTGAGGCTTCTAATCCTCACATTTGATAAACTCCAATATGAACATACTTAATCCAAGACTTTCCCAGGCATTCACAAGAACATGGGGGATTTCCATGCTGGATCAGAACGGTAGTCCATATGTTGCAAACTTAAATTACTAGTCCCAGATGCTTCAGCGAGAAGGTGTTCTTCCGTTTCAGTAAGTGTTCTAAGGACAAGCAGATCCCAGAGTTCTCTCCTATCCCTGGCAGTTGGTGACAGATAGGAGCATCTCTTTCCAAACTTTTGTTTTTTAAAATCAGTCAAGGCTACAGGGAGCTGCAGATGTTTTACAGTCCTTTTTAAAAATTCTTATATAAACACATACAGCACAGGGTGACTGCAAAGACTTCCTTTTATTGGTTTTAGCAGCCTTGCTCAGAACAGCCTAATTGCATGTGTTCATTTCAAAGTTCAAAAGCAACAACATACACACAACAAGCCAGTGTTTTTCTAATAGCACAGGGGCAAATCAGTAGGCAGGGCCCCTGGGCAATGGAGTACTGCCAACAGAAGAACCACCTGTTCTCCTTATTGACAGAGCAGAAAGAGAACTCATTCACCAGTGCTTGTTACGCACGTTCAATTGCATCTGCTGCCAACCACTGTCTGTAAATATACATAGTCCATTGCCTCACCTGTGTGGTCCAAAAACATCTTGTAGACTTTGGCTTCATCTTTGCGTCCCAGCTCTACCTGATTAGGTTCATCTGGCTTCCCAAGATCAATCCTGCAAAGAGAAACCATGAAAGCATGCTTCCAACAAAAGTTCACGTAGGTGTAATTGCTTACTGTTTTCCATATTGGGTTCATGGCTTCTTACCCAGTTTGTAATTTTAAGTTCTCTAGCAACTTAAGGAAAAAAAAGGCAGGGGAAAACAAGCAATGACTTCAGGTCTCTGGCAGCATTACCTGAGAAGGGTGTCTTTGCCAAGGCTCATACAGAGCTGGTTAGAGGAGACCACTAGGCTGTTAATTTTCTCTGGAGGAGCAAAATCAATCCTTTGCTTGTTAAATATTGGTGTTTCCTTCTCTAGTCGTGCATTCACATATCCTGGAGAAAGAACATGAACATTTAAAAACAAGACAAAAACCCACAACAACCACCCCACATTACATCAAAATCTAACCTAAAAGATGAGAAGGATCATCACTTGCTCTGAGTTTTACTGAAAAGGAAGTGTGCTCCATGGAGCACAAACACACAGAGCAGCACTCATGTAGATATGTATAACAGGAAAGAAAAGTAGTAGTACACTTTACTGTCTTGTCACAGAACTGCAAACTTGCCACAAGCATTAATTTGAAAGCACGCAGAATTCCAGGGGAAGCCACAAAACTGTCACAGAAACTGCACAAAAAGCTGAAAATAAGAGTAGAATCGCAAAGTAATTTGTTTTCCTTGGTTGACAGTTTATTTGTTCAAGACAGGAAAGAATGGCTGGTATTACATAAGACACAGAGGGTTCTGGTTTGACACTCCCATTCAAGCTACCCAAGAGACCACTGCGGTGTTAACTGAAATATATTTCTCTCTTATTCCATGTTGGAATTGAATGAGCTACCATACTTGACATCCATCATTCACAGGCTAAAGCTATTTTTAAAGCCAGGCTGGTTTTTTTTTGGTATCCACACGGCAGACTTCAACCTAGAGGGAACTTTGTTGTATTATTTGCTGCACGGAACACAGCTGGAGGTCGTAATGATGCTTTTAACATAACCCTGTTTTACTAACCATAACACTATCCTAATTGCGACTTTCCAGTTGTTGCTGGAAGGCATGCGGACTACTTATTAGAGCCAAAACAATAACCAAGACCTGGTGATTGCTGAATCAATGCTCCAGTCTTGGCATAAATTGCTTCCTGAGCCAAAACCCATTCAAACTGGTTTACGGTTTCATGGCAAATCCCAAGGTGGAGCCAGACTAACCTAATCCTCAAATCCTTTCGAAAACCATGCCTGAATTCTAAGATGTGCCCAGTTAAGTTAAGGTTAGAGTAAAGGGTTGAAGTTTGACAAGACATGGCCACCTTACGGGACACATATTGCGTTTCAAGCCCAACCAAGCAAACCTGACAAATCAATGAACTGAAAATGGGCGTGTGTACAATCACAGCAAGTTAGCTCAAGTGACTAAGTAAGTATTCAGCTGGTCAGTTTAGTCCCAACCAGCTTGGGAAATGTGGCATCCATAGGAAGGCATGTTGAGGGATTACTTATGAAGGAGATCTAGGTGGGAAAGGCAGAGAATGGAGAAGTAAGGTCTGACTTGAGGGAAGTGAGATGCTTCTGCAGAAATACATTAATAAATAAATAAAACTTAGAAATTATTGCTTTAAAAACCTCTTATGATCTTCAGTGCAGATGGGCAAAGCACAAGATGCAGTTCAAACTCTAAGACTTGTTCCTTTGGCTACGACAAAGACAAAAGCCCAGCCACAGGCAAGCAGTCAACAAACTGAAACTTAATTTTAAGACAGGTGAACCTGAAACACCATGTGGCAGCACAGAGAAGCAGCACAACAGATCTAGTTTTCATTGAAGACACGTAGACCTCTGCATCCGAAATCATGGGACTTGCAGAGACCATACCATTCTATTCCTGAATGAGGACAGCACTCTTTATGATCTTCCTATGAGGAAGCAAAAAACTACAAAAGAGCTCAGATATGCCAGTGAACTGCAAAATAAGAAGGCATTCTTATAAAACCAAAACCAAGTGATGATACTCATTAGCAAAATCCTGGAACGTATGTGTGTCCACAAATAGATCTTATCACAAAGTTTCATCCATATCTGTCCCATGAGACAAGTTTTCCCAGCGACTGAATTTCCCACACACAAACAGTCTTACATAACCCTCTGACAAAGAAAACAGGAGAGGATCTCAGTCTGGCCACACTACCTCAAGCTAGAAAGCAAGACAGATTGATACATTGCTAGGTTAACCCATCTGCTTCGCTCCACGTGTGAGTGAAGGATTTCTAAAGCAAGCAGATCCATGCAGCAGTCAGCCTGGACAGGAAGATTAAAAATGAAAAGAGCTACAGCAAGTGAAGGCCGTTAACAGCCAAAGTAGCTAACTAGGAAGATGTAAACTTAAAAAAAAAAAAAGAAACCTGGGATTGTATCTCAGAGGAAACAGACTGCTTCCATTCTAAAGAGCATAGGCTTGACACTCTCTAGACTGGGACTAACAGCACCACTTCACAGCACCACTTCAAAGCACACTCAATACCTATAACCTCCCCAAATCATCCTGAAAAACTCTAATTTCAGCCATGTTGCTGTTGAAAAGGCCAGTATAGTAGTGGAAATTGGCCTGTTAACACTACAAATCCTTTAATTGCCTATTCTACCAATGCCTTCTCCTTGCTTCTGCCTCAACACTAGACCAGCTGCAGGATCTTTAAAGGATTCTTGTTTTAGAGGAAAGATGCACATGCAGGAACAAAGCAACCACAATCTGAGTAGGCAGCCTTTTGCTCAGCACATATTCTTTTTCTTATACATTGATCCACATCTTAAACATTACCCACTTATGCAAACGTGTGTTCTTTCCAGTTAAGCAAAACAGATGTTCTTCATTTCAGATTAAGGAGCTGCAATGCCACGGCTTAAATTTGCTGGTATGAACTGCGGTTCAAAACATGCAGACAAAACTCCTAAGCTGCAGATTCACATGATGTCACAGCTAACCAATAAATATAAATACATATTTATATATACAAAAAGGAAGGATTACTCTGATGGGAAAAAAACACATACCAACAGATCGCCAAGTCACATTCATTCAGGCAATCCTGAATTTTTTTCAGATTGCCGCCAGGCAAAACAAGGCTGACTGAGGCAGCAAGAAAATGCAAACACAGGAAGGAAAGGGAGCAACTAGCACCTATACACAAGTAGGGGTCTGAGTTGGGGCAAGGGTTGTTGTTTTTTTTCTTTTAAATTCAGTCATAGTTTAGGCCAGTGGATTGGATTCCAGCATTCTGGACTCTTTAAGACTGTATCCATTACAATTATAACAACTGTAGGATCATCACTAACATGAGGATTTTAGCTAGCATTCATAACAGGAAAAGGATGTACTTCTTTAGCTTACAGTTCTCTATACAAAGGAGATGCCTATTTTATAACATGCATTCGTTTCGAACAGTCTACTCCTTCATCCTGACCCCAATGTCCCTCTTCTGTTCAGGTGAGATTC
This sequence comes from Nipponia nippon, assembly GCF_047370975.1. Lineage (NCBI taxonomy): Eukaryota > Metazoa > Chordata > Aves > Pelecaniformes > Threskiornithidae > Nipponia > Nipponia nippon. Next base: position 28,830,700 of record NW_028262291.1, on the reverse strand, counting down.
TCCTGCAGCATTTTCCACCCCGATTTCTGGGCAAATCTGCATTTTTCCTTAAAGCTTTTAATCTGTTCAAAGATCTAAGCTCACCAACATCAGTCACATCTAGTGGGTCAAAGTAGGTCTTTTCATGCTGGTACTTTAAGTTTACACTGCAGCAGTACTTTAGGTTGGCAACAGAGTCGCTGCTTGGTTATCTACGGCTTCGAGAAACAGCACCTGCAGTTTAACAAGTACAGGGAACAACTAACTGAAACACAGGAATAAGTTTTAACATCTTCCAAAATTTCCAACCTAACCTTTAGGACTGCTTTCAGGAAGTTAACCATTTACTTGCACCTTTTTCCAAAATCAATTTGCTTAAACTTCAAATTGCCCACAACTTCTACCAGCCCAAGTTTTGTTCAAAATCACCAGTGCAGTCCGATTTAAGAATAATTAAAATCTTGATTAGGCTGTGCCTTTGCAATCAAGCAGTTTCCAAACCTTCCTTTGCCAACATCAATTGTCAGCAAACAGGCAGATTCCTCAACTGTAAGACAGCCATGACCGAAGACAGTGCTGCAGTAGTCAAGAAGAAAAGCTGAGTCCTTGAAAATTTATTTTCAGTAACACAGCTTGTCCCAACACTGTTTTGCACAACACCTGTTCAGGACACTTAGTCTTTAGCTAACAACAAAATAACTATGCATGTTAAAACAAACACAGGGAACATATCTACTTCAGTACATAGAGTAATTCTGTCTGTGTATTTATACTCAATAATATACACAGTATGACATAATTAGTCAATTCTTACTACATATATAAACCTCACAACCTGGTTTCCCAAAGGTTAACAATGGGCAACACTATATGAGGAAAAAATTTGAAAGAATGTGTCCATGCATTTCCAAACTTGTAACTCAAAAATACCAGTTCTGCATAGCAGCTGCTACTACCACGACAATACCAGGTAGAACAGAATCCTCTCATAACCTACATTTCCCTGCCACACTCAAGAAAATATTGTGAGTTGGCATCTAATAGGGAATAGTTATTCAACCTAATAAACCTTGAATTTATCGTGGAATATACCTGCTATTTGTTTGGTTTCTCTCACGTGAAAGAAACAACTGACTGGTCATCACACTGTTACTTTACATTGATTGTACACCTCCCTGAATAGTGCAGTACATCAAAGCTTCACAGACCTTGACAGAAAAGTTTGACAGTGATATAGATTGCTTTCTTGGTAATCTTCTTCAGCAGTAACCTTGCCATCATGTAGTCAGCCTAAGGGAAACACTCCAAACAATGAAGCCTTTGGTAAACTGCCCCGGGTTAGGAAACTAACCCAATGCAGGTGCAACTATGCACACAGCCAAAACACTGTGGCTGTAACAGTTGGGTTCCTCAGAGAAGAGGGGAAAAAAAAAAGGGGGAAGCAAGCTGATGAGATGCTCTCAGACAACTACCACAGCTCTGAACTGAACAGCGCTGAGGTGTGGTTATAATTTGTGACTACGAGGGCACGCCACTTCATGTACAGGTGTTTCCACAGGGGGTATGGCCTTATGATGCCCTCCCACAGACAACCAGCACGCCAGTTTTGCCAAAATGACCTGCATCACCCCTGAGCTTCATCATGAATCGAGTGTCTGCTGCGTCAAACCATTTCACACAGCAAATGATGGAAAAACAAATCGCAGCTGAATGTTAGGCCACATCCACAGCAATACACCTTTTCCCGGAAGCATTCCCCACAGCCTGACATGCCCTACTCCCCACCCCACCCCCAACTGATGAGCTGCCACCTTGTCTCCCCCCTCCCAGCAGGAAAACCCGCAGCGGGGCTCCCCGCACACGGGAGGCCCCGCCGAGGGGCTAACGGGGGGAGCAGGCCTCAGCCGGCCGGACACCGGGCCTAGTCCTCCACTGAGGGGGACACGACGTGCCCAGGGCCTGGCTGTAAGCACAGCGCCGCGCTGCCCCCGAGAGCCAGCCCGGGCAGAGGGGTGCGTGGGCGCCGCCGCGCACCTACCGGAGTGCGGGATGCCCACGCTGGCGCGGCTCTGCTGCACGGAGGCGGAGCGGTAGAGGGAATCTTCGTACTCGTCCAGGATGGAGGCCATGGCCGCCAACGCCTACCCGCCAACGGTCACCGGCACCCCAAGCCCGCGCCGGCCGCTTCCGCCAACGCTCAGCTGACCCGCGTCACGTGGTCGCTCGGCGGCGCACTGCGCCTGCGCGGCGGCCCCGCCCTTCTGCCCTGGCGCGCGGGCAGAAAGCCTCCGTGAGGGAAGGGGTTCTCCCTCCTCAAAATGGCGGCGGGAGGGCGTCTTGTCCTGGCTTCACCCTTGTTAGTTACGCCTGTAGTCGCAGCTCAGACCTGCATGTCTCTAACAATACCCCGAAGATGGCTAATCGGCCTGTACCCTTGCTTCCCGGTCTTGGGGTGTGTGCAGACGCAGCAGGCCTTGCGCATCTGTGTGGCGCCTGCCACTTCTGCTCGCTGCTATCCTGTCCTGGGCAGCCATGTGCATGATAAATCACCTGATGCGCATCAGTGAGCTTTATGGGGATCGCTCTGTTTTGATGGTACTGCAGACACGGTGTTCTCCAGTGATTCTACTGATTGCAACTAGGAATTGGCTGTTTTTAAACACTCCTGTAAAAACTCCTATGCTACAACTCTTCTGTAGTAGTGAGTGGTAAAATCTTTGCTTTATGGCTAAAATAACGATTGTGGCGCAGCATATGGGGATCCAGCATAAGGCTGTCCTTGAACTGTGCTAGATTTGCTCTGCCAGTTTATCCCAGCTTACTAGGCAGTGTGTTGGACCCAGCTTCTGTGTCACTAAATAGTACTTCAGAGCTGGGGTTTTCTTTTGTTCTGATTATGCCAACAATTGCTATTTACAGCTTTACCCTCTAGATTAAACTAGCAAAATTTATAACAATGGCATTAACAAAAAGACTAATCTCTTACACGACACTTGGGTTTCATCATGTATAAAATTAATACAGATGTACAGGTATATACTGTGTGTATATTATACACTGTCTATTGTATGTAATCTTCACAACACTTTCTGGAAGAAACAGAGAAACATCGTCCCACAGGGTACAGGACAGTTTGCAACACAGAGAGATCCATTACAAGACAGAGGAGGTCTTCCCAAGCTTAGCTTGCACATTAGGTGGCAGTGAGGCACCACCAGTAGCAGTGGCATGTGGTTGGCTTTGCACAAACAAGAAAGTTAAATCTCCTTCTTCTCTGCCCTTTTACTGGACACCTCACCCCCATAAACTAGGGCTCCGGTCTGCGTCGCTCAGCCTCAGGCCGCCTCCCCAGCACGGAGCCGGATGTGCAGGTCCCACGCTAGCTGGGTTCCTGGAGGCTCGCGTGGCACGCCTCTGTGGGGTCACCTCTGCCTGCCTTTCTAAAAACATAAGATGGCTCTTCCTGACTCAGCCTGCCTGCAAGCGCTGGCAAGACAAGAGACCCAGCTCCAGCCTCTGCTGTTTACCCTCTTTATGTGGCAGCTCTGAGCCAAAACAACAAAACCACATTCCTTTGCTCTCCAATCATCCTGATCATCATAAACAGCAACTGTTCTCTTTCAGCTTCTCAAAAGGTACACACAAATTACATTAGGTTTAGGGTAATGAGGTAGGAAGGGACTTCTTGGACTATCAGATCCATTCTCCCACTCTTGTAGATACCACATCATATAGTCCTTTCTCTATTCCTATCAAGCTCTGTCTGAAAGCGTGGGTATTTTTTCCCCTGACTGCTCTGGCTCATACCTGTTCCAGATGCTGATTACTCTCATGATTTCAAGCTCCGATTTCCAGTCTAACATAAGCTGTGGCTAGTCAGAATCCATTTGTTCTTGTTCAAACACTGCCCTTTAGTGTAAGGGACATTTTAGGGCATTGATTTCCTTCGCAAAAATCATCACCAATCATAGCCTTCATTCAGATGTACTAAATCCAGGATTTACCAAACCAAGAAGTTCTTGCCTCTCTCCTCTTTTTAAGAGGAGGCAGTTAGTTTCCTGGAGCACGCGAGTAGTTCTTCTCTGCATCGGCTGCAGCTTCAGCTCATGTTTATGTAACGGGTGAGGATAGTTTGACCCCTCATTTTAGATGAGGTCTCTCCCTGTTGCCTCCAACAATGATATTTATGCTTTTTCTCTTTTTAGTCACATTTTTAGCAATAGAAGACTGAAAGGTTATTTGGCAAGGGGGAAATAAACTCTCTCGAAATATATCTGGAAATTAGGCTAAATTGAAATTTGTGCACAGATTTCTCAGTGTCCAGCCCTATGAGGTGTTTGCATTCAAAGCCTAGATCAGGACATGTCTTTATAATCTTTTTTTTTTTCTTGGTCAGGTCCAGAAATGGAAGAGATTTTCTTTCTCATTCTGGCAGATATTATTAGCGGTTAGGACTGATACCTCATGAGAAACCTTTGTCTGATTTTAGTGTGGTTAAATTGGAAGCCAGATCCTCATCTTATTTGGAAATGAAACATCAGCCTAAAGCTAATCCCGGCCCACAAGCCTGCTCCATCCATCTGCACTATCATCTGCAGTGACTATTTAATTTACAAACATGTGCAATAATTATATCCCAGTGCTGCATTCACAGATTTCATATTCTGAAAAGAAGGGGAGAGCAAGGGTTGCAGGCAAAAGATTTATCAGCCCTTTGATTCACCAGGAGTGCATGGAGAATCAGATGATTACATTTTGTGTATAGTAGTGGTATAAGTCTATAAGAGGGACTTGTGGGAAAGAATTAAAAGGAGCGATTTCGGTGATGGGCTTGGATTGGAAACCTAAGTTCTGGTCTTGTTTTTGTATGGCTGTGATCACACTCGCAGTAATTTTGGCTTAAACAGTTAGCATTTTCTCCAAGCTATGGACACAGCTATGGACATCTAGATGCTGTACAACATGCTAATCTCTTCAGCTGCCTTGAACAGATTCTAGATAATGGCATTGACAAACATATACTGTGTCCAAGGTTCAGATCCCCAGCAGATTAAGCCTGTCTAAATCTGGGCTTCCACAACACTGTGTCTCTGTCACTCCTGGCTGCCCTGTCTGGCCCGTACTTTGTGCCAGTATTAGTGCATGTATGATTGCAGAGTGAGCCAGTTCATTGCCCCACGGCAGATGACTGTGCAATCCACGACCTAAACACGAGTGCTGGTGCAGAAGAGAGGGCAGGAAGACGTGGCTGTGGGAAGAGGTAAGGGCAGAACAAAGGCAGCTCAGATTTAAATGACTTGAACTGCCCCTGAGATAACCTGGCAACACGATTACAATTTGAGTTAAACCCTGGACTTCCTCACATATTTCCACTACAGACACGGTACTGATCATCACTCCACCTCACTGTCTATAGAATATTCCTTCACTGTGATCAACATAAAAAGTACACTGCATTCATAAAAGCCATAGGCAAATAGGTGTATTTTCCCAAACGCAACAGCCTCCGTAAAATACCAACAAAGAGGTAATATACAGCCAGGCTCTCAGACCCCCTGTAGATCACAGAATCATAGAATTGTCAAGGTTGGAAAAGACCCTTAAGATCATCGAGTCCAACTGTCAACCTATGTCCCCCACCCAATCGAGGGACCGTCCCCCAAGAGTGACAATTCCCCAGTGACACAGACGGAGTCTTTGAGCGACCACTTGAATTCTATGTACAAATTTACTACAGTAAAAGAAAGTGCCGTGGCTGTGTACCTATGGGTGTCACGGTTACCCATGAGAACCTGAACTGGAACCTATATGGGAAGCCATACAACAATTATAATTTACACTGGAAGAGATCAAAGCTCGAAATGAGTTTGCCAGAGCCCACCTCCTAACCATTAACCAGCCACCCAAGCTCTCCAGACTCCTTGTCAGAAGCAGTCTTCCTGCAGACCAGCAAATGCTGGGTGGAATCATATTATGGCAGAGCAGCAATGGCAGAGCTGCTTACCACGGCTCCTCTGACACCTTAAGACGTTTTCCCACAAGCGGCCTGTCAAGATCTGTTGATGCTACACGTGCACACCAGAGCATGCTGCCCTCCAGTAAGCACACTGAATGTCCTCATGGAAACTCTACAGGCGTAACCCGTCAGTCCTAGAGCGAGCATACAAGCGCCCGAGAGAAAGGAGAGAAACAGGCTTTTATAGTGAGAAAACCTTTTTTCTATCACCAGCACCCTGTGGCTAATCCCTCAGTTCTGATCCTCAAGGAAGAGCTAGAAATTATAAGCTTGAGAACTGAAACTGGTAACTTGGCGGAGACAGCGGTCTTACAGCATTTTATGGTTTTCCTAGCCATCCCTCTTCAACCCAGCCCCTCACTCTTTGGTGTTAACTGCCTGCCTTTCTCTGGTTCACATGGAGAATGTGAACCTTATCACCTTCCTCTTGCTAATTCCCTCACCCCTTCCAGTTAAATGTTAACTCCTCTTTTCACATAAAGCGTCTAATTGATTGACATAATTAAATTAAGCTCAGAGCATTGTCTCCCAACCTATCCTTAGTCTGAAGTTCCGCTGTTTCTGTTTCAGATTTAAAGAAAGGGCTTTGAGTGCCTTAAACCTTGCCCACTTTTTCACATTTATCAGTTGATTTATTAAAAGATGTACTTTCTCCAGCAGATGGCAACATACTTCTAAATTATTTATAGAACATCTGAGAGGTAGGACTTGTTCCTGTGCAAGTCAGATAGGAGATGAATTTGTCTTTGAGAAAGGGGCTGAGTACAATATAGGTGCTTATCTTCACTTGGAACATTTAAGAAAATATTTTTGAAGCTAGTGGCATTGTCATTTCATTTAAATTTATTATTTTGTAATCTTAAAATGTAGTATAACGTTGTTGTAGCTTTTTGCCTCCGCATTTAACTAGAGTGGCAGTGAACAGATGAACCAGAACATCTCTGTGCATCCCCCATGGCATTGCTTTTATTTCCAAGGAGCAATAAAGTAGTTCAGAGGCCAGTATAGCGGGAGCTGTATTCTCACGTTGTTTCTCTCCTTTTTTTATTTTCCTAAAAGGCATTTCAAAATCACACATCTCCAGTGCGCACCAGAAATACCCATTAGCTGCTATAGAATCATAAAGTATTTTTATTGGTGTGGACTCAGAAACTACAGAGCTCCTATCAATCAAGAGCTCTATATGGGAAAGCAAATACTAGGATCTGTCTTCCTTTGATTTCAGCTGTAGTAATTTTTCCATGAATAGCCGAAGCCTGATTTTCCACTGACTTGTGCGCTGTGGCTATTTCTGCCTCTGCAAGGCTGATAGAAAATGATACGAAGAAGGATTTGACATCACTTCCTGCAGATTGCAGTGACTAGACGAGGTAGACCGCAAGGGAAAACCAGTCTCAGGCTCTTGTCTTCAACCTTTTGTCTGTCACTTCTTTTAAGTGGTAATTATGCTTGGTTTTTCCCAGGGAGGATGCACATTCAGGTGCATGACAAAACGCTGGTGACTCAGCACTGGTTGTCTCATTGCTTGCGATTATGAAGGTGCCTGGCCAGGCAGCGGCTGTATCATGACTTCTTTGGCGTATCCCTTAGCATCACGGCATCTGGTTTGCTGTGCCACCTGCGCTCCAGCGTAGCCCCTCTCTCCCTCTAGATCCCCACGCACCTGCCCCGGTGCGTGGTGGCATCGCCTGTTCTCGTCACCCCCCCATTTCTCATTGTTTTGTGTTTCCTCACACGTAGCACTGTGAAAGGATGCAGAAACGTGATCCAAGGGCACCGTTTGCAAAGGGAGTGCGCTGACACACACAGCCCACTTGTACAAACACGGGTAAAGCTGAAGGCCAGGTTTGCTGACTACCGTGTTAAGAGCGGCTGATAAATTTTTCTTTCTCCCTTGGTAAGAAGGGAGCCCTGCTATTTTTAAAACGGAGGTCTGCCGACTCCCACAACATGGAATGCTTTTTCTGAAGCAATGTGAGTAGTTCGGTAGGTTTTGCAGAAGGCTGTGATAGTGGCTCCCACTCTGGGACTTTCAGGCAAGTTGATCTGTGGCCACACATAATTACGAAGTTACAAATGAGATCAGTCAGAGAGGCAGAATATGATGTTGTCAGAGGCGCAGTATTGCTCAGGAGGCAGTAAAAGTCAGGACCACTAGCTGCAAAAAAATCGCAGCATCACAGTTTCCCAATATTGTAGCACTGCACTTCAGAAGGGAGATTATACGGAATAGTTTGAGCTGATGCATAGCTTTGCCCCCACCGCAAGAGACAAGCCCTGGTTTCCTCCTCATCCAAATTGGCTTAGTTATTGTTTTTAACTTAGTCCATAGATGGACTTCTCCTGCTATAGCTCCAGTGAGAAAGGTGGCTATAATTAATAGAAATTGTCTTCCTCTAAATAACTGTGCTTTTTTGATAATTGTACAGATGTATAAAATTTGTTCAGTGGTGACACATGTTGCCTAAATATCTAAATTGAATTTCCACTGTAAATCACTGTGTACTCTAATGGAGCAGCTTTTCTGTTTAATTTTAGAAGCTACAGATGATAGTGCAGCCCAGCTGGATAATGGCTGAAGGCTAACAGTACCTGAAATCTATAGTTGGTCTGCCTGAAAAGAGTTTGATCTTCTGCACTTCATTCCCAGTGGATGGGAATTCACATCATGAGGAATACCGTCATAATTGGTAGCAATTATAATTCCCGGGAGAGAGGCCAAACAGCCTTGCAGACTGCATATTTCCCACTCAGCCAGGGAGCTGATCTTGGCCGAGGAGCGCCTCAGGGAGGCAGCGTGCGGTGGGCCTCTCCTGCTGTACCCGCTGCCTGTGCAGAGCCTGTCCCCGGGGCTGTCGGGTCAGCAGCTCATCGGAACGGGACAGACTTTCACTGCAAAAAACCAAAAAGACCTGTACAACAGTCTTGCAAAACCAAAATGTCTGACTCCTCTCGCTGCGTTGTGAAACTAAACCTGCACCTTCTGTTAGCTGTCAGGAGCCAGGCAAGACCTGAGAAACGAACCCGTGGGAGCTGCCCTGTTTGTTTGCTTAATCGCTTAGTTTAAATATAGATTAAAAATCACTTGAGCTCATCCACATGTTAAGTGCGTGTCAACCAACGTCTGTCAGAAACTGCAAGGGAAAAAGAGCATAGTCACAGAAGGAAGAGATTTTAGGAAAGGAAGGAGAGGAAAAGGGATTCAATCCTTGGAGTGGGGCAACAGTGTATCTTCTTAAGGGACATCCATTTCTGAGTAAACAGCATATAGGAAACAAGAGCTGCCAGCCTCTCTTCATCTCTTCCCCCCGCTGCTGCAAACGCTCGCTAATAGTGAAGAATTTGGTGAATAATCCCTCATTTACATTAATTTCCTCTGATTAAATGGAAATGTCATAGTTCACAGAATGTCAGGCTGTGCCTGAAATGCACTGAAAAACCTCTGCAAGATCCCCGCTTGCTATGCCGCCTGCCCCGGCTGTGGCGTAGCGTGTCCTTGCCAGTCCCATCGGAGCTGCAGCCACACCTCGCCCGTTACCCAGTATCGCCTGTCCCAGCACTTTCTGGCTCTTCTGGAGCAGTTCAGCTGGCACCTGCCTCTGCACCAACACTCAAGAGCGCGGCCATGGAAAAAGCCAGCCTAATGCAAGCCAGTCACTTCAACTAGCAGACACTCACTGTAGCAAGACTGTCTGGCACACGTTTTCGCGGCAGCCTAGTTTATAATACCATCCCCGTTTTTTTGTAGCTATAGAAATTTAAGGTTGTGCTAGTAAAAACACAGAAGAGGTTGATTAAAAAAAAATTTTCGCAATGAGGGTGGTGAAACACTGGAATGGGTTGCCCTGAGAGGTGGTAGATGCCCCATCCTTGGAAACATTCAAGGCCAGGCTGGATGGGCTGGATCGGCTGAGCAACCCGATCTAGTAGGTGTCCCTGCCCATTGCAGGGGGGTTGGACTAGGTGACCTTTAAAGGTCCCTTCCATCCCGAAGCGTTCTATGATTGTATGATTCTAAAGCAAACTGCTAGAGAAAACCGCAGAGAAAAAGCCGCCTTGCTGTTCCCAGGAAGCTCGTGGGCTATCTCCCAGGAGTGGACATGCTTTGTCCAGCCAAGACTCTTGAACCTGAGGGGTTGCAGTGCTTGTGACCTGTCAGCCATGGGGAAAGGCATTTTAGACTGTGCCTGACTTAAAGATGTCTTCTCAAGTTTAGCATTAATACAGGTGAAGCACCTGGGTAGCTTCTCAGTGTGGATGCAAACCGCAGTGAGACACAAGCTCAGGAGCTGCTCATCAACGGCTCCTTGCAGCACAGGTCTCCCTTGCTGAGAGCACGATGAAGACATCATCTAAGTACGTTGGTGGCATTCATCGACAGCCTGAGTTGAGATCCTCCATTAGGAAACAGCTCCACTTTCAAAGCTGATGTTGCAATACTAGGTATTGCATGCATTAATACTTTCCCTCCGGTGTTTTCAGTCACTTGGTGGTGTTACACTGAGGTGCAATGGTTGCTGTGATAGTGCGGCCGCATCTCTCCTTTTAAGTGGTGTGCTCCCACTCTTCTGTTTGTTTAGTCGTACTTCTTCAGACAGTGAGCTCCGCAGGGCAGGGATGGATCCGTCTTCTCGGCTGCCAACGGCACAGTGTGGTGTGCGAGTTACCGGAGGTGAACATGAGAAAGGGCAGTAGACCGGGAACCCCTGCGCATGTCCACGCCGCTGGGAAAATACACTTTGTGGCTTTTGCCAGCGTGTAGCAACAGCTCGGCTGGGTCAGAGGAACGCAGTAATGGCAATCACATAGTCAACAAATGTGATGCATTTCTGTCATCTGTTTTCTGTTGTCCCTCACGATATTGACCGTTGATTTTATTCCCCTCATGCCAGAAACGACAGATGCTCCAGGTGGGGCTGCCGGAGGGTGGACGTGCACGCCTCAGCGCTGCTTCTTTTGGAAGGCAAAGGGGACACACGCCCAGACAGACACACGCCCAGACACACGGGGGGTCGGCGGCTCTCCCCTGCGCGCACAACACGCAGTGCGGCGCGGCACCTGCCGGCACCCCGAGGGCCAGCGCCGGCCGCGGCCGCGGCGGCGGGGCGGGGATGCGGCACCGCGGGGCGGCGGCACCGCGGGGCGGCGGCGGGAGGAGGAGGCGGCCGGGCCGGGCCGGGCCGCCCTCCCGGCGGGGCGGGCCGGGGCGGGACTAGGGAAATGGGGGCCGGTTTTGGGCGCAGGGGGGCAGGTGTAGCGGCGAGGAGCGGTGCTAGGCGGGCCGGAGAGGGTGGCCCCGCACGGCAGCGCGCAGCCCCGACAGCAGCCCGCCCGCCCGGGCATGGCAGCGGCCCCGCCGCGCCGCTCCCCGCGCTGAGCCCCGCCGCGCCCCCGGTGCCGGTGCCGGTGCCGGTGCCGGTGCCATTGCCATGCCCCCCCAGGAGCTGCTGGACTACTCGCCCGCCCTGCGGAGACACAGCCCCCCCCGGGGCAGCGGCCCGGAGCTGGGTATCAAGTGCGTGCTGGTGGGCGATGGCGCCGTGGGCAAGACCAGCCTGGTCGTCAGCTACACCACCAACGGGTACCCCGACGAGTACCAGCCCACCGCCCTCGACACCTTCTCCGGTAGGCGCCCGGGGGGCGACGGGACGCGGCGGGCGGGGGTGAGCCTTCGCCTTCCCGGCCGGAGGGGCTGCCGCCGGCGGCTTTGCGGGTGTAGGGTGCGCACGGCCTGCGGGCACCGAGCCCCAGGGCGTTTTCTGCCACTCGGACCCAGTCCCGCAGGCGTTTTGTGGAGTTTAGCAGGTGGAAGTCTTGCATTTCACAGCTTCGGGTGTCCGCAGGGCGTGTGTCAAGTTGGCTGGCAGCTTCCGTGAAACTGGTCACCTTCCTGGGTTTGTCGTGTCACTACAGCTAAATGGAAGGGGACTTCATTTTTTGTTGGTGGTGGTGGGTTTTAGCTTCGGAAATATCACAGCATTGAAGTGTAGGCTTTCTAGCTTCAACTGATATTCAGCAAAAGCATCCTTTTCTCCACTTGTCCACTTAAGTTGGCGTTGAACAGAGGTTGCCAAACAGCTGAAGGCCTTTCTAAGTCTGGCTAGAGTTGCCCTCCCGGTCAGCTGATGAGCTCTCACTAGTTTCCACTTTTGTAAATGCCATCTTTGTTCTTGTTCTCCGCTCCTCTTCTTTTGGGCTCCAATTTCTAATATAAACCCCAGGAAAATACAAAGCCCTTTGAATGATTTCTGATCTTCGTCTGATGTGAAGAAACACAACAGTACGTGACAGTATAGATCGGTAGATTAGAGATGGGCTCAAGTCAGACCAGGAACGAGACTTGTAGTGTGTCATAGTCTCAGGGGTTCCTAGAGGGAGCGTTTTGTTTGTCTGAATGTCTCCCCAGTTGCTCACTCTTACACTGGGAATTGTTGATTTGCCTTGACCCTCTCCAAGCTCTTCCATTGTCACCTGAAGGAAATGAACTGGGAACACGCTGCTGTTCAGGGTCCAGTGGTCCTTTGGGAACAGATGTAAGGAGCCCTCAGGTCCTCCAAGGGAAAGGTTGCTGCTCTCTCTGCTCCCTTTACACTGATGTGTACAGTTTGGGGCTAAGAGAGGCTTGACATTACCATAGTTATTAGCCTCCACATTTTTGGAAAGGGCAAATCCATAGTAAAATGATCCAGAAAGGTGGAGGCAGTACGAGTTCAGAGACTCCCCGATTAGCAGCAGGTAGTTTGAAGATAGCTGCACATGGGTTTAGCCCCACTTTGAATGTCCAAGTAGCGAGCCTGACTTCCAAAGGTGCGTAGCATTTGCAACTGATAGAAATCAGAAATACTAAAAACAGGTCTTCCAAAGTTCACTTTCTGCTTACTGGGTGGAAATGGGAGAATAGAGATGTTTCCCTTCCCACTCCTACTCTTAACCTGGCTAAACTTGAGAAAAGTCCCTCCCTGGATCCACAAAGCACAGTTCAGGATCCATTTCAGAAATTTCAGCCCAATTCCCTCCACTCTTGGGAAATACTTGCAATTGAAACTGCCGGCAGAACTGAGCTTCCCAGTTTACATCCCAACCCTAGTTCTGGTCAAGGGACTGCAATGCCAGTACCAGTTAAAGATAAGAAGATGGGAGAAAGTATTGCATTATCAGGGCAATGGCTCTGGGACCGTGAACCGGCCACATCTGTCTGGGTGCTACCTCCTGCTGGGTGTCACTGCCAGGTAGAGCGGCCTTGAGTGAAACATGTACCCAGTGACCTTTCTCCAGCAGGCTATCCTGTTCTGCCGGCCCCTTCGCTATTGTACGGAAATCCAGCCTCATCCCGAGGGTGTGTACCTTGCGAGGGCGGTATTTGGAGGGCTGTTGCAGAGTTGCTAGCGTAGCTTAGGCTAGCAGCAGGTACGAAAAAAACTTTGTGCAAGCACTGGAGCAGCAGGTAATATATGTGGTGCCTTTCTTCTGAAGATTGTAAAACATTTCAGAGATGCTAATTCCTTCTCTCAACACGTGTGAGACAGAAGAAACCAGATACTAGAAAGGCAAATGCCCAGTGCCTTGAAGATCAAGTCAGGATCTAGCAGGTTCTTTGATCAGGAACAGGTTTCTCTTCCTCCTCTGGGGCAAAGATACGGTAACAACCCAACTGTTTCCCAGTCATAAGGAAGCAATGACTTTCAGCTACGCCGCGAGGAGTGGCACTGTGGTGGACGCACCCACCCCTTCGTTTTTCCTTCAGTCTCAGCCTCCCACCAAACTTCAGTTCATCTCTTGTGTGTGTCTCCCTCCTTCTCCCCAGACTGCTTTCAGGGAGGAGTGCTCTCCTCCAAGAGCTTGTGTTAAACTCTCCAAGTCAGTTGTTTCTATCACTTTTCTCACGTGGCGAATCACTTCAAGAATCACAAAGGCTTGATCCTGGTTCTGTTTTGGAGGTTTTTTGGGGGGTTTTTGTTTTGGTTTTTTGTTTGTTTGGGTTTTTTTAAACCAAAAGGACAATAAAGCCTCCTCCTGGGCACAGCGATGGCATTTAGCTAGCTTGTGTCAAGTGCCAGCCATTGTCACCTTAGCCAGGATGTCCGCCTCTATGCAGCAGAGCACAGCCCCATCCATGTTGCAAGGATTTTAAAGTGATTTCCAGCTCCCTCAACCCCTTTCTCCTTTTCCTTGGTTCTTAGCCAGTCTCTGGTCTCTGCGGTGTCTGTGCACTTAAACATCTAACAGTTTCATTCCAGATTTCCATCAGAGGTCCTGCCAGCCCTCAGTCTGAGTCAGCTGATAATCACATAAAGGCTTACCGTGATTAGGGAGTGAAATGGGAGCAGACCTTACATGTGTAACTCAGCAGTTTTTCAGTGTGTGGATAGTCTCTGAAGGGGATTTCACTCATCACTGTTTCCTTAATAGCTGCTTCATTTCAAAGTTGGGTTTAGGTCTTTGCTTTTCCTTAGCTAGGACACTCACAGAGACACCTTTTTTTTTTTTTTTTTTTTTTTTTTTTTTTTTTAAGGCCAAATTTCTGGCCTGGATGGGAAAAATCTCCAGTAGCTTGTTTAATGGAGACTGATTTGAACTTCCACTCTGGGTCAAAAAGCTAGGCACAAGTTGCTGAAGTTCTCAGTTTGTGTTTATCCTTATCTGCTTTCTTGGGTTGTGGAAGAAGAACAACAAGTTGTTCTCAGGGCACCGTTTGGCTAAGGGCTCTTCTCTAGAGGAGCAGTTGTCCAGTAATAGGGAGTGATTCTTTCAAAATACTGGAGAAGAGCCTGAAACACCTGAGGGATAACCAAATCAGGAAGTCTGTTGCAGGTCTCTTAATGTTCCCAGTGCAAGCTTCAGCTGTTTTAGTGAGCTTTGGGAGGATGCTCAGCAAGGAGGACAGACTTGAGTGACTTCAGCAAGTCTGTTCAGTGGGATACAAAACAGAGTGCTCTGGGGAAAAACCTGTATGAGTGTGTGTATTGTGGGCGACTCCATTACACTCACCCTTATTCTCTTTCTGCCTCAGTGCAGGTCCTGGTGGATGGAGCCCCGGTCCGGATCCAGCTGTGGGACACTGCTGGACAGGTAAGCTCTATCAAAGCAGCTGTCAGCTGCTCCCTGTCCTGTGGGACAGGGACTGTTTGCAGGCTTTTGAGGAAGGCAGTGTTTAGCTGGGAAGGAAGGAAATGCAGTAGTCCAGCATCAGCCGTTCGCTGGTATGGCAGTCACAGACGGGTGAATGACAGACTCCCTCAGCTCTGAAACTTGTGCCTGAACCGTGGCATGGCCACAAAGTCAGCACCATGCCCTGCCTCTGAGGGTGTCGCTGTCCTAGTTAACATGTGAAAAAGCCACTGCAGCGTCATGCTGTTAGGAGATCAGTCCAGTGAAGACTTTTTTTCCCCCCCCCTCCATTTTCTACAGGAGGACTTTGACTGTTTGCGCTCGCTTTGTTACCCCGACACTGACGTCTTCCTTGTCTGCTTCAGTGTGGTAAACCCAAGCTCCTTCCAAAACATTACTGAGAAATGGATCCCTGAGATACGAACTCACAACCCCCGGGCGCCGGTGCTGCTGGTGGGGACACAGGCAGACTTGCGGGACGATGTCAATGTCCTCATCAGCCTGGATCGCTACCACGTGAAGCCTGTGCCCCGGCCTCAGGCAGAAGGTCTAGCTGACAAAATCCGGGCTGAAGCCTACCTGGAATGCTCAGCACTGACCCAGAAGAACCTCAAAGAAGTTTTTGACATGGCCATTGTCAGCGGTGTTGAGCACAAAGCACGGCAGGAAAAGAAGATGACTGCCAAAGGCATCAAAACTCTCTCCAAGTGCCGCTGGAAGAAGTTCTTCTGCTTTGTCTGAAGCTGCTTTGGGGGGGGGGAAAGAAACACCTGATGCCAGTATTGGCTCTGCACCTTCTTGGAGTGACTGCTCCTGTGGCCCCAGCGAGGAGGGTATGATAAGCTGCTGGGCTTGGAAGCCTGGCTCTTGCTGGGTTACAGTATCAGATGCCTACAAGACATGAACTGGATTTCCATTGTGCTGGGATGTGGCATGGTCCAGGCAGCTCTAAGTACCTGCTGGACATGTCTGCAGTGTCCCAGACTAGTGGGAGCCTTCAATACACCAAGACTCAGTACCCCAGAACAGGCAGGTTCCTTACATCGTTCAAATGACCAGTTTTCTGTCTGAAGCTAACACACTTTTGGAGTCCTGATGTAGCATAATAAACATGAGGGACTTTTGAAGTCTGCCTCTGTTTTGGCTGATTTACAGGCTTGGCAGAGAGTAGGGCTGGGACAGTTACAGGCAACTGCAATGTGGTCAGACACGGGCTGCCGAGTTTGTAACAAGAGACTTGGGTTCCCTCTCTGATTCTGCTTGCCAAAATAGGTAGAAGTCACTTGGCTGTGAAAAAGCAGTGCTCTTTCTTAAAGGCCCTGTACTGTGAGTACCTTTGAGAAGGCTTTTCCTAAATAAAGGCCATTAGCAGGCTGAAGAGAAGATGCACTGGGAGCTACAGTAATTCTTTAAGCAAAACATTCTCTGAGAGGACTCTGTAGTCCAGTGGGTGCCAGTGCTATAGTCCTGTCTTAAGAGGTAGTCATGAACTTGGGGACCTATTTTGAAAGGCCTTTTGTGTGTGGTGTTTTGAGAGAAAGAACAGGCGAGGAACAGTGATGAGTGGCTCTGTCTGTCTAGCAGAGACGAAACTGTGTCAGCGAAGGGTTTGTAACACTACCAAGGGATGAAACGTAGGTGCATATAATGACAGAAGAAGAGAGAAGGAAGAAAAGGAAGGGAGTAAAAAGGAAAAAGAGAGATGGAAGGAAGAAAGGGAGATGGAGAAGGAAAGAAGAATGAACATTGTTAAATGAAAGTCATGATTCTACTTAGTTGAGATGCTAATATTCAGTGAGTCTTCTAGGGACCTGGAAAATTTGCTGGTGATCTTAATTTCAAAGTAATATTGTCCATACATTAAGTTCTGAATGAAAAGGAGGGGGTTGTAGTGCAAAAGAGAGAGAGTTCCTCTTGGTCAGTAAAATCCTCAGTTTCAGATCTATGCAGGAGAACAGAATTCACCTTGTACTGTTCTTCCTGAGGCTGCAGAACAGGAACGGAGGGCTCAGGGCTTCTTTCTGTTGTGCTTCCTTTTCTCAAAAGTCACTGCTTGATCTGCTGAAATCAAAAGCAAAGGAAATCCATTAAATGCCTGCCAGAGAAAAACACTACGTTTGCTCCGTTCCCCTCTCACCTCTTTCTCAGGGGATTAATCTCTCAGTGAGTCTACTCACATTTTATTACAGAACTTGCATCAGATTCTAAAACTTCTTTCACAGAGACATTTCGTTCTTGTTTATGTAGCAGAGAGCATGACAGGTCTGTCAAGCAATGCTTTCAATACTCAGGGGGTTCTCTGCATCTGGCCATGGCCCATCACTTTGGGGACACTCTGGAGTAATGTGACAGAAGGAGATATAGCTGTGGATTGTTTGCCCTGCACCAAAAGCAAGCATACCTGAGCTAGCGGGCCTGTAAAAAAAAACAAATGCAAGTAACGCAGCATGGCTCTGGATCTAAACAAATGCCTGCAAACATCTCTCACAACCATCCCTCTTTGTGGCGCAGCTCATGTTGTCCCCAGGACGTGAGACGAGCCTGCTGTCTCCCTGGGTGGTATCACAGTGTGAAAGAGGTGGGCAGGTCTTCTAGCAAAGGGATGTGGCCCACAGCCTTGGAGCTGCTTGTAGGGTAAGGCTTAGAGACCTGAAAAGGATGGCGTGTCAAAATGAGCTGAACGTTGAAAGGACTCCCCCAGCTGAAATGCCATCTGTGTCCAGTGAGGAGTCCTAAGAGATGGAGAGTACAGAGGCGGTAGCTAGAAGTGACATGTCCTGCACACCTCTAGGCAGGACACCGCTTCCTGAAGCAAGCTCTCCCTCAGCAATGCATCCCTGCATGTATTTCCTAGCTGTACAGACACCTTTGCTGTATCACTAGTTCAGTTTGTCTGTTGGGTCTTTATGCATTTCTTGAGCCTGTGAGACCGAGGGCTGTGGTGTGACCTGCTAAGGAGCATGCCATACCCCTATGGAGCAAATCCACAGGTGGAAAGAACATCAGCCTCCCCCTCTGCTGGGGAGAGCAAGGGTTGTCCTGCAGTAGCGTGGTATGAAACAGGGATTATTTCATTCTGGAAAAGAAACTGTACTGAGAGCTGCTTTCTTCCTCTGTGATTGTGTCTAATATTTGTTCAAATAAATTTTTTTAATGTCTGCATTTGTGTTTGTAATTTTGTCAGTGCGAAATAAGCTGGGTACTACTAGCAATGGTAAAAATCCCTTCATAGCTGACACCTTCCAAGATCCTTCTGTTGCCTCAGTTAATTTTCCTCTCCCTCAGCAGCTTCTCAGGGTGGAGGCTGCTGAAGGGGATGGAGTAGCAAATATCCAAGGCTTTCAGTGCCTCTCCCCAGAAGCCACCATCCAGGGACCAGTCAGGAGGCCCTCCCAGCACTCCCTGAGACAAGCCCATGTAGGACTTGCATTTGCAACCTTAATAACAGCATGCTGCTCTGTCATTAGGCTGGTGGGTAATTTAGCGACCAGCTTTATTTAACTTACCTTGGTAGTTTAACACTGGCTCAAGTGCTGAAAAATTTTGTCCGTGCCACATAAGACACACAAGCTTTGTCCAAGATAGCTCACAGGGCTCATCCTTTTTACTTTATCATCGGCATCACAGGTAGGTCAGGGCTCCCATCTGTCCACATCTGGGGCCCCATAGCTGCTCCAAAGGCAGAGGGCTGGGAAGTGAGGCTGCTTTGGGAGTTCGGCAGAGAGGTAGGAAAGAAAATGGACAAAACCCGCAGTGTAGCAGAAGTAATGAGCAAATGTGATTCAGAAACTAGAAGGGAATAGGAAATTACTGCTGATAAAACATGATTTAGGAACTTGTTTGGTATGTTTGTTTTTTTTTAACAAAGTCTGAGACCACACTGTCCTCCTGCAGTCTGCTGTTTGCCAGATGTAAAGCGACCTGTGGGATTATTTGGAGCCGGCTCCCAGCTTTGCAGCTTCCCGGCATTAGAGCTTACAGAAGAACCTGTGAATGGAAATAGCAGCAAAGTGTGAATTAACTTTACGGGGTGTGAGTCATCCCACTGAGCCATATCCTGTCATGTGCACAATAAGCACCCTAAAACTCCCTGAAACCCATGAACAAAGCTGAGCTCCTGGGGGTGGGGGTGAATCTGTCTCATTAAATGGAGTGTCCTACCAAAGCCACCCAAGGCATCTTTAAAGCCTTGCTCTAGTCCTCTCCATGGTGCAGTACTGGACCTGTGCTCCTACCTGGCTCTGGTACAGTTTGGGCTTGTTTCTGCATTGCAGTGCTGCTTGACCAACCTGTATTTTCAGATGATGCTGACAGCACAGGAGAGTTCCTGGGAGACTGTTGCTAACACAAACCACCCCACCAGGCTGGATGAAGCTAGCCAAGCCCATTACTAGCCCAGCACAATTCCACACAAGTGCCACTTACTTCAATGCCAGAAAGGATCTTTATGATTAGTTGACCTGACTTGCTCCATAGCACAAAGCTCGGCATCAAATGCTAAAAAAACCATTGTGCCTATAGGGTGGAAACTTTCTAGTGCCTTCTTTCTTGCTCAGGTCTCTGATTTGGATCCTGATCAGCAGACTCCTGCACAGTCCTGCATCCAGCAGAGTAGCTCATCAGGGCTTTCCCACCAGCATAAGCAACACTGCAAGTGCTTCAGTACAGGTACGCGCCACTTCTTGTAATTGTGCATGAAGCCGGTGTGCTAGCTGCCGCTCTCAGCTGCCATCTCTGAAGGAGCTGAGCTCGGGTGTCAGCAACAGTAAGAACATGGTGTTGGAAGGACCCTTTTGTTTCCTTTCTCTGTAGGTAGCACACCCTAAATGGGCTTAGTTGCGCCAAGAAGGTTCCCAGCTGGCAACGCTTTCTGAGCTTCCATTGAACCCTGACTGGGAATTAATCCCCCAAGTAATACCAAGTTTCATCGGACTCAACACAGCCTCCTTCCAGCCCCAGAAGAGCAAGTCTGAAGGGTCTCTTCAGGAGAACTTTATGCCCTGTAGGTTACGTCCTATTTACTTTGAAGGGACAGGATGAATTATTACCAGGTCAGGAGCTGACATGAGCCTAGCAGCAGGAACCTGGCTGTGCTTGAATCCTGTTGAAATGCAATTACCAGGGAACAGCATCCTCTCCCATTTCCTGAGAGGGGTATGATTGCATTAACAACCTTATCACCTTCTTAACACCCCCCCAATTTAATCCTCATGTGCTAGCTAACTTTTTCTTCAGGTTGCTCCAAGTTTAATGTCATTCAACAATTAGGCAACCATTTCCAGCTTGGAAGCAGGGTCTGGTTTGACTTTTCCCAGCTGTAATGACAGCTAAGTAGCCTGCTTCAACTTTGCTCCTAATGCCTCCCTGCCCCTGGTTTGGGCTAGATGGGTCCCCTCCCGTGGTCCCCTCTGTGGCCTCGCAAATAGCAGCGTGGGAACACTGGAGGAGCGGGAGTGAGCAGAGGCACTGCTCAAACCAGCACTGGCACCAGAAGAAAAGTTTGTCCTCTCGCAGCCTGTGCTTCAATCAGGCTGCTGCTCTTCCAACCCTGCCGAGAGTCCCCTGTGCCCACAAGGCTGTCCTTGGCCCACTTGGGCTGCTTAAAGATCTTGGCTCTCCTTTATATCATTGCCTCTCTTGGAGCCATGCTAAATCACTCTGTAGTGGGCCCAGGAGATAAAGCATTTATACAAAGACAACACTCAAATTTTACAATATGGCTCCAAGACTGTCCTCCCTGTACTGGAGGATGCTGGTCAAGACCCAGCTCCCACTCTGCATCTGCTCCCAGAAGAGGAATCAAAGAGCTGGCGCAGCTGGCACCTGGGCCTCCTGGAAGCTGCTTACTCATGCCTCTGCAGAGTCCAGCCCCTGGGCTCTCCGTTCCCACCGTATAAATACAGCATTGTACTTGCAAAGACCTATTGCACAAGAGAGCAGGGTATGTTTCAACGTATCCCTGAGACAGGTTCCCTCTGCTGCAGCCCCACGTGATCCCCGTTCCCAGGGTGACACATTGCCCTTTCCAGCTCCCGGCCTGAGCCGCTCAGCATCCAAACTTGCAGGACTTGTTCTGGAAGAGCAGGAGGAGATGTGG
Organism: Nipponia nippon; assembly: GCF_047370975.1. Classification (NCBI taxonomy): domain Eukaryota; kingdom Metazoa; phylum Chordata; class Aves; order Pelecaniformes; family Threskiornithidae; genus Nipponia; species Nipponia nippon. The sequence goes on along the minus strand of NW_028262291.1, from coordinate 28,809,500 downwards.
GTCCCATCCTCCCCCTCCATCCCCTCACCCCCAGCGCTGCCCCTGGGGCAGTGTTGTGAACTGAAATACTCTGGTTTCTGCTGCTGTGGAGGAACATCAGGTGCGGGAAATTTGGCTCGGGGACAAGTTTCACCACGAGTCACTGAGCCAGGCCTTTCTTTCCCATGAGATAATCTTGGGCGGGGCAGACAATCTCTTAAAATTAAAATACAATGAAAATACACGGGCTTCCCAGGGTTTAGGGTAGATCTCTCTTTCCTTGTTTTCTCAGAAAGCGAGCCAGGTGCTGCTGAAACCTTCCCCAGGCTTGCGGCACAGAGGCCAGCGCTGCAGCGGCAGCGACCGCTCCGCCTCGGAGCCAGGCCTGGCTTTCTGGCCAGGGGATGGTGCCCACTGCTCCCCCAGCCCCTGGCTGCCAGCAGGAGCCCACCCGTGAGACCTGGCTCTGCTGGCGGCGAGGGTGGGAGAGCTCGACCTCCCATGGAGGAACCTCCATGGTCCTGTAAAGGAGGATGGATGGGAAAGCGCGGATTAGCAAGTCAAGCATGGATGGCAAAGCCCCCTTCCCGTGGCACCCCAGCAGCTGCACTGCCGCCTTTTTGCTGGTGGCACGGTGGCATGGGGACAGCGCTGGTGATTTCCAAGTGGCCACGCACACTTGTGCTGGCGGTGCCATCAGCACTGTTAAAATCTGGGGGGACTCAGGGCACTCAAGTCATGGGCCTGCCCTTCCTCCACCATCCCCGTAAGTGTCTCACCCTGCCACCGAGCTTAACCCTCTGCTTCTCCAGGTGAACACCTGGTTACATAGCTCAGTGGCAACAGGGACACAGGGAGAAGCCAGGGATCCAGATGGGGTCTCGCTGGCGGTGAGCGTCAACACCCCAGCCCTGCAGACTGAGGTGCTTTCTCATCCAAAGGGGAAAGTCAGCATCACGTGCTGCAGCAGGGCCCGTCCTGAGAGGATTCAGTTCTCCCAGCAGAGCTGCATCCCTGCGGGGTAGACGGGAGAGAGGCTGGGAAAATGCTGCCTGAGCAGTGAGAATCGGTTTCGGGTGGTGTTGCAGAGCCCTAGCTGCTCTCCCGATGCAAGCCCTTTGCTGGGCCGCCTGCCCGGGGAGCGGTGTGTGCCTGGGGACAGCTGGTGCCTGCCACTGCCGGAGCCGCTGGGACGGCCGGGACGGCTCTCTGCAGTGCTGCGGCAGGCCGGGAGGCAGGAGGAGCACCCGGCTACGGGCAGAGCTTCAGAAACTGTGCATTCATCTTCCCTGCCAGTAAGTCAGAGAGCGCCTGGGGCGGACTGATGACGCATGGCACACCTGAGATCATTTTCATGGGAATAGACCCGTGAGAGACAGCGAGAGGAAGAGTCAGGGAAACTCTCCCAGCACTTCAGTCAGTGTCAGCATTCACAGGGCAGATTTCACAAGATAAACAAAAGCCTTTAATAACCGCACTGGAGGGAGGCTTTGAAACCCTGTGAAACCTCAGCCAGGAAAAAAAAGCGGCGGGCTCCTTGCGGAGCACCAACGCCACCCGCCAGCCAGAGACTCGGTGGCCGCAGAGCAAAAAAGACTTGCAAAAACCAGACCGTAAAGATCCGAGCGTGGGTACCCCAGCTGTACTCCCAGCTGTGGAGAGTAATACGCATGGTGCTATATATAGCACAGATGAATATTCATTCCCCTTGCTAAGGGGTTTTAATAACGTGGAGCAGATGAACAATGTCAGCCACCCTGGAATATTATCTGGGCAGCAGTGTATAATCTGAAGGGAGGGTAGGAGAGGATATCGAATGTTGTGATATCTTCTATAGGATGACTGGGTTTATTTCTTGTAAGCCAAATAAATTTGTAGAATAACAAGTTATTAGCATCTAACAGTAAAGTCTTACGAGACTCCTGTCAAAGGATGCTAAACCTGAAATACAGGGACTCCGTGCTAAGCAATAAATACAACCGTACCTTGGGAGGAACAGGATATCCTGCAGCACCAGGCTGGCTGCCTTATGAGTACCAGTAACAGCAGCATCCTACCTTTCCGTTCAGTGCATTTATTCACTATCTCCAAACATCTCTTTTCAGATGATAAAGACACTGCATTAGGTGCTGGGAGAGAGGGTAAGTCTAAATATAGTTTAGGTCACCAGAAACCTGGAAGTGCTAACCCAGGCTTTAACATAATTTCCTTGTGTGGTTTTGGGTGAATGAGTTCCCTTTTCCATTTGCAAAAGGGAGCTCCCTCCCCTCCATGGGGTGTGATACACATTTATTAACTGGTATTCACAGGCTGCCATAGCAGGGGAAGGGTTATTGCCAGGAACATCACAGCGCTTCTCCTCATGGTCCTCAAAATGGGACAAAAGCCCTGAGATGTGTCCAGACACCAGTCTCGATTATTGTCCTCTGTGAGTTTCCAGAGATATCCGAAAACCAAACTCTGTGATTATAGCTCCAGCTCTGGGGTTCAGGCAATTAAGGGAGAAACTCGGTATTCATTTAGAGCAAATGTCTCCAGCCTTCAGAGCTGTTGAAGGAAACATGAAACCCCATGGTATGGAAAATTAGGAGATGATTAAAAGGAAGCCCTATACATATTGCTACTTAAATGGTACATATGCCACCTTGGTGATGTGGCGGGAGAGGAGGAAGAATGAAATGTGGTGTCTTCATATAGCTAGTACTAGCAAGTCCCCAGAGAAAAATAGAGAGATGGTCCCAAAATGCAGAATGTAGGAAGCATCAAGGAGCATAAAAGAGTAGGAAGAGACAGAGTCCTGCTCTGAACCCTCTGTCCTAGAGCATGGCTTTATTGGTAATTAAAAACTACATCTCAGCTTAATTTTCTTCCCACACTTGGCTGTACTCTATCTTACCCCCATCTCAAAGAGGCATGTCAGTCCTTTCATATCCTCACTGGAGTTCACAGAGCTTTGACAGCATTAATCAGAGGCAATTACCTCTGCCTCTTTAGGCAGGGATATCAGACCTGAGCCTAGGGTGACTCATCGCAAGATCGCTTCCCCCTGCAAGGTTCTTCCAGACGTCTCCTTTGCCTGGAGACCTCAGCTGCCTTTGGTCATTCCATGCCTGGGAAACTCTCCTGGCAAGGAGCAAGCCCCAACTACTACCCAGCCCCGTGTGCTCCACATCCCCGTCTTTTCACCTCACCTGGTGGAACCAATAAGAGGGTTATGGGCTGGTGCTGGCCAGGAATTATCTAACCAACATTTTCACATTTTCATAGGTTAGCCTTTTCCAATGGATTTTTGGGTGGAGCAGTTCTGTTTTGGTGATGCAAATGCAGCCAGGACCACAGGTCTGTTCTCAGCAGTGGGTCTGGATGAACCCTGGAGCAATCCATCCACACTGACCACTCCTGACTGGGACATCTCCAGGATTCCCACCTTCCTCCTGAGAAGAAACGAGTTGCACCTTCAGCCCTTGCAGCTCTGATGCCCTAAGAGCCCTGGCTGGAAGGAGATCCCATTCAAGATCCTTTGGCTCTGTGGGAGGGGAGATCTCTCAGAGGTGAACAGACCATGCTGTTTCTTTCATTAGGAGAGAAAGGACTCATGGTTTTCTAGAGGGAAAGTTTTCTGTCCTACGGAAATCCCAGGGTTCAGTGTGGGTCATAACAAAAATCTACTTTGGAATATTTGCCAGAAATATTCCAAAGTAGTAGAAATATATGCCCCAGAGAAGAAATGGAGTTTCAGCAAGCTGTAGCACTTGGAAAGGAAGTGAAATCTATTGATATTATGCACAATATGAAGTAGATATTTTGTTACCATTAACGTTATTATTACTTACTAATAAATGTTTTTGTTATTAAGCTCAGCCTGCCAACACAGACCCTCTGTGAGTGTTGGCTGTAGGCATCCTCCCCACTGAAGCTGCATCAACCTCGTAGAGATCCTGACTTTGCAAAGAAACACCCAGGTGGCACTGGCCCACCGACCTGCACGTACCTCCAGTGCTTCAAGCAAGTGTTTGCAGGAGAGCAAAAGAAATCTGGTGGTTTAAAAGGGCACAAACTTCCAGCACAACCTCTCTGGCTGGTCAGCAAGCACACCATTTCACGTTGCTCCTGCCATACTATGAAATGAGGTTGGAGAAGTACGAGTGATGGGAGCCTACTGGGATAACTCCGTGAGGATCACTCCCCTTCTATTTCTTTCCTTCCCCTCCAAGCAGCCCACCAGCTAGGAGAGATTTCTGCTGGTCTGCAATAATTTGGATGCACTCTCTGTAGATCTGGCTTTGGGGTGCTGCTGCGCAAATACACTGGATTGGTGTTCTGGGGTCGAGAAGGAAAAATGAGCAGGAAGAAAAGCAATTGACTGAAAATAAACCACGTCTCAGTAAAGGGATGAAAGTCACTAAGGGATAATCTAGTTTTGTGCAGAAGGGCCGGAGCCCTTGAACACCCAGGGAGCTGGAAACGGGCCTGCCGCTCGCAAGGGCTGGGAAGCTCCCAGGGGGAATCACCCCACACGTGGGGTGCTGCTCACAGAGTCCTGCCTCATCAGTGCTGACTGAGCAGGGTACGATTGCTTTACGCAAAGCATTTCCCTGCGAAATATATACCGCTCTGGCTGTAAGGAAGCTGCCTGGTCATAATGTACATCGCTAATTGCAAAGTTGCACAAGAAGCTGGTTCTGAATTGAGCGAGAGCAGCTCGGTGAGCAGCCTGACGTGGCAGGGGCTGGCCGGGCAGCAGCTCACATCCCGCAAAATTTTCCAGGTCGTGCTGAACGCAGACTTATTTTCAAAGGCCAAATCTCAACATGGTGAACAGAGAGGGAAAATGGACACAAAGCAAAAATGCAAATGTCTTCTGCACGCTCCTTCATGACATGCACAGATGTGCTCAACTGTTGGCAGCGAGGGCAAAACAAATGAGCTGTCACTGCCATTTCGGGCACTGCTGGTGACAGGGAAATCTTCTGATAATAGGGACAGATTTCCAATGAGGAAAACAGCACTTCCCTTTTTGCTAAAACCTCTTTTCATCTCCTTAGCCAGCGTGTACATCCCCGACTCCTTTTCTTAAAAGGTGGACAATAGCCTCCTTACCAGTAGGAATTACCTCGGTGTTATGAAGAGGACAGGGACATGAAAAGCAGGCTTGTCTGACAGGGCAAGCCTTTCCATCACAGCAAAACACTGCGGTGCACAACAGGCTGCAACACTGTTTTGGTGCCCATTGTTCCTTTGCATAAAAGCCTTTGAACCGGAGTTAGTAATTATGGGAGCTGCACACTGCACAGCTCCTCAGCTGCTGATATGTTTATCAGTGGAGCATCAAGCTGACTTGCTTCCAGGAGGTTTAGATGGCATGGGGTCATGCTTGCATCAGCAAATAAACTCCTCAGAACTGGGACGATCTCTTTTGTATCTGTGAAGCAGACAGCATCAATGAAGTCCCCATCCCTGATTTAAATAGCTGCCTCAATTCAGCAGTGACATTAAGGATTTAAAGCTTGGGGACTGGAGAGGCATTGCAAAGGTGCAGGGGTGCTGCCTGCCATTTTCAGGAGGTTGAAAACAGAGGGGCTTTTAAACTAACAAATAGATCTTGCTATGCTAAAATACATTTTGTCATGAAAACACAAAGGTTTGCTTTCCTTTCACCCTGTCGGAACTTCAGAGTACTGCTGGCAAACACGTGGCTTAGAAACAGCCACTGGCCACATCGCGATCCTCTTTGACATCTACCCTTACCTGGGAGGAACAGGGATGCTTGGGCAGCAGGGCAGTCCCTCTGATTTGTCCTAGGGTGAATCAGGAAGTCTCAGCCTCCTTAGACACCCTATGGATTTCTGAAATCTCTCTTCTTTTGTGAGATTTATTGCTAATCCTATAGAGCTAGAAGATCCAGTGCTCTAACCATCAGATACATGAATTATTACAGTTTGGGATTAACTCCAAGGAGAGGTTGAGACATAGCTACTGTCTAGACTCCTTACAAGATTCTCAGCTTGGTCACGCTAGGAGTAGAAAAGGAACTTTTTAAGCAAAAAAACAATTTTTTTGACACAAATTAAATGGGTGCAAACTGGACAAAATTCAAGACAGGTTGGAAAGTAGAAGATGTTTTTCTGGTCACAGAGCCTGGAGGTTCTGGGGAGGTTTTCAGCTGGAACAGTGTGAGAACAAACCCCTCCCCTTGAAGACAGAGCATGTCTTGTTTATGAAAACTACTAGATGACAAAATTGTCTAAAATAGAAGGTAAGTAAGTGGACATGAGTCAGGAGGCCCTTTCCAGCCCTGCGTTCAAAAGCATTTTCAAAGGACTGCCGTACCTTACAATTACGACTGTGCTGGGGATGGCTCCCGAGCTCCACAACACTCATCTCTATGAGAAATTTGGACCATACTATGTGCAACATGTATTACTCCACTCTAATTGCAGCACAGACAAGCATAGACTTGGTTAGGAACCGAACATGGTTTGTCTCATTGCTTTCAATGGCCAGTGTTAAGCACCTGTACATTGGCTCTTCCCTTGTAACACAGTCCTTAGTTGGGACCCTGGCCTCCTGACCATCACTTTTCTCCTGGGACAACTGGGCAGAGAGCTGATTTCCTTACTGCTTGGGCTGGGACAAGGACTCTGCCATCATCAGCTACCCACAGATTTGGGCTCACAAAAATCGACCCAAGACACCGGGGATGGGAGCGCAGCACCTCAGCAGACAGCCCCAAACCCACGTCACAGAGGCAGCAGTCCGGTCATGAGAAGGTGGCTAGTCAAGCTCTGAACATATCAAGGAGGAGTTGTTTTGTCCTCTGCTCCAAGGAAATGAAAGGCACCCTGGAAAGGACAGTTTGGTTCAGCTTTGCTGAAAAACACCATTAAGCTGGGTGAGAAGACAGCCAGGTCGTTTTTACCTCCACACAGTTGCTGGAGATCCCCCATGGATAGGAGCTGGAGTGTGGGTCTCATGTACATACACTGGGGTGAACATTTCCTTGTCTTGAATTTTGCTGTAGGACACTCAACTGAAGTTAGCTTTCTTGGAATCCGAGGCACTGTTTTTTACGGCCAAGGCACGTTTTCAGTCGTTAGGGTTCCCATGGTGCTTTCTGCAAGGTTTGCAAGTGTCCCACCCAGACTGCTATTGGAGTGCTTTGCACAGTGCCAAAAATCTCCTCAGTGGTTCAAACTAGAAAAATTTATTACCACTTCCTTTCCTGACACCATTAGGTCTGGTGCAGAAAGCTTACAGGGTCCCAGGAACATACAGAGAGATACGGTGCTTCTGTGACTGGAGAAAGATGCTATCTCCTGCCTGATGCTGTGATATTTGGGTTGTGCCACATGGTCTGGCGGTTCCAGACGTCTTGCAATGCATATCAGAACTCTCTGGGGAAAAAAAAAAAAAGACAGGAAAGAAGGGAGTGCTGAGAGTCAAACAAAGGTAGAGTTTATGGGAAAGTGAAGGGGAGGGGGGCAAACACGAGCAATAGGAAGTTAGACTTTGAACAAGCCTGGTCATGCCTCGGGTACTGGTTCTACCTGCCTGCTGCCTGACCACAGCCCAGTCTGCCCAGTGACTGCAGTGGGAACTGGGGCGCGGAGCAGCACCGAGCGAGCGGGGTTTGTTTGCTGGTGGTGTTCCTGCGGAGGGGAGGTGGCCAAGGCACGTTGCGATGAGCGCGTCAGTCAGCCGGCAGCCCTTGCCAAAGGCCCATGCGCAGGCACCAGAAGTGGCTCTGGAGAGGAAACGCTTGTTCACGTGTGACGGCTCCGTTGCAGGGCCTGGGAAGCAACTGGTTGTGGGAAAATGACAGAGGAGGATGCAGTGAACTCTGCAACTCACCTCAGGGTGCATCTGGTTGCCGAAAGGGGCGGCAGAGGAGGCCCTGGTGACAGGACCAGGTATATTCACAAGTCATCGCAGCTTAGCATCATCCCCTCTTTATGGAAGAGAAATGACCCCCCCTATCCAGAACATTTGCCTTTCTCCTACCCTACAGAGTTTAAAGATCTGTCCAAGCTTTGAGCTTGGTGAGAAGAGGCAGCACTCAACTAAAACAGCAAACACCTGGGCATGTGAGCCCTCCTCCATTTTGAAAGAGAAGCAGCATACTCCAAAGCCAATTACAAACTGGGATCAACTGTTCTGGATTTCATTAGTTATGTATCAAATCGGCCATCCCAGGAGGAAAAGTCATTAGGAGGTATAGAGTAGAAAGGGCATTAGTTGGATGGAGTCAGGTAAGACAGTTATCTCCCAGGGAAGGGCAAGCATCTTGTGCTCCCTGCCATCCTCATTTCCTAACTTTCCAGGTGTGGAGACAACAACTGTGCATTTCTGCTTTGTTCCTGCTGAAGAGAGCAAGCAAAGGGAGGCTCAAGTACCTGATTTGCAGCTCGTCTGAGATTTGCGAGCACCTCAGCTACAAAAACCTTGTGGAGAAACTTCACTGGAGTGCAAGGAGTGGAGCAGGGACACAGGGCTTGGTTCCCTCCAGCCTAGAAACCTGCCGAGCTCTTCAAAGCTACCAAAAAAAAACGTGCTACCACCACTTTTTTTTCACCCAGAGGGAAATGATGACTGAGTGGCCTTTTGTACCCACTTTATGTACAATGCAATGACTGCATGGATGAAATTTGGGAGCATGCGGTTCCAGGGATGCAGACCCTGTGAGCCAGGGCCCAGGGTGTCTCTTTCTGGCTCTGGGAGTGGCTTTTCTCCTGACCTACTGATGGTCACACGCTCAGCCCTGCCAGGCAGTCCTCGGCCTGCTATCTCAGGTGACTTATGCAAAATAAGTGGCTGCTTTTGCCCCAGACTCAGGTTCTGCTTGAGCCTGCGCTCCCGGGCTGTCGCAGCCTGCTCCTCCTGCTGCCGAAATCCAGGCTCAAGGGAGAAGCTTCTGCAGTTTTACACGCGGGTTTCACCACCGCTGTTCCAGGATCTTTCCTCACAGCCTCCTTGGAACGGGCTATCAGGAGAGTTTCCAGCCCACAGCCAGTTAATCATGCACAATTAACATAAGCCTGAATGCAGTGGGGAATAAATGAAAGCTGGGAAAGCCCCCTTTTCTCAGCAGCTGGATGAGGCAATTTACAGAAAGCCTGGAGGCATGGGGAAGAAGGAGCCTTTCATGAGGTTGTGGGTCCATGTGAAAGGGCAGATGAGGGCAGTTTGGGGCAGCACCCCTGGCCCCCTCAGCCCCAGTGCTGTGGGCCAAGGCAGGGCAGACACCAGACCCCAGATACAAGCCCCACTGCAAATGCTGCAGGGGAAAGCTCCCCAAACCACAGGGAGAAGCAAGGTGGCAATGTTACTCCCAATCTGCTGATGAAGAGATACATCGAGCAGGGATGCGACTTGCAGGACAACATGCAGAAGCTGGATACAGTTTTCTAGAGCCTTAGTCCAGTGCTGTAGAGCCAGGGCATACGGGGCTAGGGGAGATGTCAGGGCTGTCGGGTATGGTTTGACGTTTCTGGGTTAGCTTCCCTCAGAGATGCTCTCCAAGGCATGCTCCTGTAGGTTTTCTCCTGCCAGCACTGGTGCTCAGCTGATGCCCTGGGGAGTTGGTTCAAGGAGCTGCACTAGCAGAAAACAAATCCCTGAAAAGCAAATAACTTTTTGCCAGGATATTGGGGGGGGGGGGGGGGGGGGGCAGTGCTAATGTGAAGAAAGCAGCCAGAGCATGGGACTACCCCTTCAGCAGGGGCTAGCTGGAGGACAGGCTGAGTTGTAATGCTGAGCTGCTCCTTTGGGCTCAATTTTCACCATCAGCTCTGCAGGCTGTTGCTCACCCAGGGGTCCTGCCCTGTCTTGCACCCTTGGCTGGAGGCTCCCACCAACACAGAGGAACAGCCCAGCGGAAAGCTCACCCAGCAGAAAATCGGAACATCCCTTCCAGCCTGTCCCACCAAGCAGACCTGGCTGGCACTTGGCGATATGAAGACCAGCGCCCATGCGATGGAGCCCAGCTCACCTCCAGTGCATGGAGACAAACACATTCAGCAGCCTGGGAGAAGCTGCAGTGGATTGTGACTCCTGTCACATCAGCTGTGAGGTACAGCACACAAGATCCTAGGCCAGTTCCTTGCATCCAGAACCTTGCAGAGGAAGAGGAGCCTGGTGAAAAAATACCGATGAAAACAAATAGCTATTTTCTTGGTACTTGGGCTTCCTTCTGGACCTCACCCAGTTGCCTCAGGGTTGGCCAACAGTGGAAGTTTCCCCAGTACACAATGCTTTTAGTATTCAAATGGCAGTGTCTGGTTACATTGACTATTTCCAAGCAGAGTCCTTCAGACGCTTACTCATTTTCAAGATGGCCAGATATTTGCATGGGTTTTACAGCTTTGTGTGCTTAAGACAGTAATGTGACGGGAATGCAACAGAAAAGGAAGAAGACAAAGCCTTGCTGGCTGAGAATGTGCATATACAGGGTGATGGGAAGAATGATATTGGGCACACACATCGGTGCCAGCTCTTCTCTTTATCTACGGGGCTGTGCTCTGAGCAGATCCTCTCTCTGATCGGTCCCTTAGCAGCTGAACGGGAAGATAAGTGGAAGGAGGATGGAAATTGCATGGCTGAGAAGCAGAGGGGTGGTGGAAGGATCAGTTAGCAGAAGACATGGCAGGCAAGAGGCAATTCCTGGGCAAATCTGTTTTCCATTTAAAACAGATTAGCCCAGGCTTTGGGGTAAAGGGGAAAAGACTTCCCCTTCTCCCAAAATACTAGGATGAGAGGGAAAGGAAGATTTGTTGACAGGGTGCAATTTTACAGCATAAGCAGGGATAGTTTCTAAATATGAGAGAGAACCAGTTCAAACTGGTTTAACAGAAACTTCGTGCACCAAAAACCTCTAGCGAGGACATTAGAATAAGAGTGTTGCATCCTCAGCAGCAGCTCCTGTCCGCTTGGCTGCAGAGCCACACGGTCCATGGAATGACCCCACAGCTCCCCAAAGCATCTGCCTCTGTCATTAAGCCTCCTCGAGTGTGTCACAAATGCCCCTTCATCTTCTAATATAGATTTGCAGCTGCCTCCAAGGCAGAGGCTTGGAAGACACGGCTACCAGCTTCCGAATTTGATGACACTCTACAAAAGGACTCTTTTGGCTTGTTTTCATTTTAATGAAGGTTCTACTGCCTGAAGTCCTCTGATTACAGGAAAAAAATTCTCTTATTTCTTTCAAAACATAGTGTGTGTGTTGCAGGGAGGAGTAGAAGTCAGCAAAAAAATCTGGGAAACTGATCCAAATATAGATAAAAAACAAGAGGGAGAAGCACCCACATGCATTTTTTTTAAAGTCTCACTGGCAAGTTTTTGCTGCTGGACTGGTGACCCCGGGAGCTGGGGCTGGCTCTGTATAACCAATACAAAACCAAGGGGAAGCAGACCCAGGGCACAGAGGACCCAGAAGAGGCTTGGGAAACTTGAGGTCAATTCTCTGTTCTTCTGAAGGTTGTAGCAGCTCTCCCCTGCCTTGCAGGTGGCTATGAGGCTTTGAGACCAGGGGGAGTATGGTAATATGGACCATAACATTACCATAGATGGGGAGGAAGGGAACAGGACCTCACATCTTATGGAGCTCATAGAGGCCCAGAGCATCTCACATCCTAGCACCCAAGTCCAGCAGCACACAATGTCACTGCTGGTTTGACAGTACAGTGTCCAAGGCAACACCGGGTGGGATATTAAGATATTGCTGCCCCCTCTTGTGGACATCTCAAAGGAGCTGGCAAACCCCACTGGGCAGCTGCTCTGGCTGAACAATAACCCCATAATGAATAAAAAATGCAGCAGTGCAGCCCACAGCCAGCAGTGGAGGCGCAGGCAGGAGGCAGGCAGCAGGGCTCGGGTCCCCTGAGCATGCCGCTAGGGGAGGGAAGGGCTCCCACCATGCCTACGTGAGAGGGACACTGTCGTCTAATTTAAAGAAGAGTTTCTGGCTGGGGGAGTCCCTGCAGCTCAAATTCCTGGGCCAATGCTTTGCTTCAACCGGTCACAAATATTTTTTAACAATCCTGAAACAGCCGGCATGTGGGTCAGGTGTGTCAGGGCAGAGAACAAAGACACAGACACTTTGTCTGCACTGAGACTTGTGGAAAATTTCCTCTCTTCTTGCCAGAGCGCCTGGCTGGCTCCAGCAGGGCTCCTGGCCTCTGCAGCTCCTGTCAAATTCTCACTGTCATTTTGTATATCCTCTCATGTAGGCTGGCTCTGGGCAACTTAGCGAAGACGGTAATTAAATGTTGGGTCTGGCCTCTGCAAAATCTCCTAGAGCTGTTACAGGAACCGATGGTGAGTTTCAAAACTCCTGACACAAGCTGGAGATGAGGACACCTCGGAGAGGCAATCATTGACTAAGGGCCACAGAAACGCTGTCACGCCTCAGGTGGCACCTTGCCCAGGAAACACTCATTTCCCCGCGACACTGGTCAGCCAAGCTTTCTTGCAAAAAGGTTCCTCCATACCCTTTTACATGCTGCAGAAGAGACTGGATCTGCCATAATTTCTATAGCTGACTGTATTTCCCCGTGACTATAAGCTATTACAGTAACATGCAGTTCTGTGCTTGATGACCAAGGGGAAATGGTCTTTTTCCAATTTCTCTCTCCATTTCTTCAAGGGAGAAAAAAGAGTGCCTGGAAAGTTTTCATAGGCTATTTCCCACATGGGCGCTACTTTAAGAAGCAATGTTTGCTTACTACATCTGGTCTAGCCATCGCACTTCACATCTGCATCTGCTCCAGTTAGGAGCTCAAACCACACTTCAGTAGGAGCAAGTCTGGTCATTCCTAATGCTTGCAGTAAGGTGAGAAAAAACAACATTCAAGAGTTCCCTTTATGTTATGTAGAGCTTGCAGACGACCCCGTCCCTCCTTCCCCCGAGTTTTAGAGCTCTCTTTTTAACCTGGATGAATTGTTTGACCTGAAAGCCAAAATAATTTCTTCCTTAAGCAATACATTTGGCCAGAGAGCTAAAGTAACTTATCAGAAGGTATCACATCACTGCGGCTTTTGTGCGGGGGACAATATTCTGGCCTGCCACTGTGGAGCCATCCCTTGTCGTGCCGGGGCGGCTGCTGTGTTTATGTGCAGAGCCATTGTGCCATGGGGAAGCCGGAGACACCCGATATTTAGCCGTGAGCTAATGCTTTCTGCATCTAGCCCGGCAGCCACACAAGCCTGCGAGGTCCCCTCCAGCCCGCTGGGATTAACTCAGCCAAAAGCTCGGGCAAGCCCTCCTTCCTGATGGTCAGAGAAAGGCAGGTAAAATGCTTTCCTGGCCAGAGAGGATGAGAGGCTCGATGGTCTTCCTTCTGCAGAGGTGGAGGTCACCAACAAGTCAGACCAGATACTTGTGAAGAGGCAGTGGGTTTCCCTCAGTGGAGCAGCACAGCGAGCAGCAGCTCCCAGGGCTTGGCAGGAGCCTGGATCCATAAGCCGTGCAAACAATCTCCTCGAAAACACTGACCTTGGTGGGGAAGACATTGCCTGCACCCACTGCAAGGACAAGGGGCCAGCTCCAGACCCCTGGGAACCTCCTGCACCACAGAGCAGCTGCGCTGGGGCGATGGGCTCAGGGGGGCCATGCTGGGGAGCTCCAGGCCAGGAGGAGCAGCTCTGCACAAAAACAAGCAACAGCTTCACATAACTGCTTGTTTCTGGCTGCAGCTAGGGTTTGCTCGCTGTCAGGCACAGCCAGTGAAACAAGGCAGCTCAGTTTTCACTGGAAAACATGTTTCTTAATCAGCTGACAGCAAAGCAGTCTTCAGTTCTGTTTATTTTTTTGGGAGGGGGATTTTCGTTTTGCAGAAAGTTTCAGGCTCCTGTTCCCATCTGAAAAACAAACCCATTTTAAAGAGCTGGGATTTCCCTGAGAGTGGACACCCTTGTTTCTGGTGAGGAATGAGCCGTCCCCTGCGGAGGGGGTGCGAAGGCTGAAGGCGGGTGGGATGCCCGGGGGTGCAGGGCCTCTCCCCAGCCGCCCCACACAGGAGCTGCGGGCGCAGCCCGAGTGACCCCACACGGTAAAACCTGGGGAATGCAGACGCCTGGCGTGCACGGTTACAGGTGTGGGTGTGCAGCACAGCACCGCTGCCTGGGTCTGGCCTCGGTGCCAGCTGTGTTTCTGAGTTTCCCTGGGTCGCGCTGGACGAAAATGGTGGCACTGCTCATGGCCCCCATGCCCCCCGCGCCCAGGAGCAGCAGCTCCCCTTGCAGCAGAGAGTGCCCATCGGGTGCCAAGCAGGAGCAGGGTCTGGCCCCTTCGCCTGCCGCTACGCCGCCTCTCACTGCCCCTCTGGCTTTTTGGGCAGGACGAGGAAGTGCTTTGCAAGCTGCAAAGCAAAGGGGAGGGCTCTGGCCCAACCTGCAGACTCCACCAGGGCCATGTCTAACACCAGGAGACATAAAGATGTCCTTTAAGTGAAAGAGACTGTAGTACACGTAGGTTTCTCTCTTTTGGAGACTCTCAAGAGAAGCAGCCTTGGTTTCAAACAGCACTCTCACACCAGGGGTTACCTGCACTGTGCTGGGACTGGTGACCCCATCGGCCGAGCAGCGCACGGCTCAGCCGCTCCTGGGGTGGCTCTGTAGGGGACGTGGGGGATAACGTAGGCGCAAGTAGCTGGAAACGGCAGGACGGGAGAGCTGGTATAGGTGAGGAGTGGGGGAAAATAGAGGTGGCAGTGACAGAGCAAACCCCACAGTCCAGAGCAGAGCACAGGGGGAAAGCATTCCCAGTGTGGAGCAGCATTTGGAGGCCCAGCGCTGCCAGGTCAGTGACACAGGGGCAGGTTTGTCGGGTTCCCATACATATCCATTGCTGATTAGCCAAATTTACATTTAGCTAACTTTACACTGAAGTGCCTGAGTGATCACCAGCCTGAAGACACAGCTAGAGCAACTGCTATTTGAAGAATACTGTCTGCTTTTGGTTTCAGACCCAAACCCCAAACCAGTCTGACCAGCTGGAACCCAGTTTCAGGTTACACCCTGCCTTGCTCTCTGGGTGACTTAGCGGGTAGTGATCTCACTCCTAGCACAGCTCAGTCGTCTCTCCAGGTATCCACACAGGCTGCATCCCCTGCTCCCAGCCTTCCCCAAACCATGGGACTGCTGCTGCTGCAGCACCTAAGAGCTCTCCCCTGAGCTACCGCAGTCTGGGCAGATGAAAGGGTGCGAGATAGCAGGCATGGGAACGGTACCTGCCCCCTCCACGGGTCATTGCTTCTCAGACACCACTCCCAAGTCAGATAAGACAAACAATTCCTTTTTATTGCAACTTGTATTATCAGAATGAGCGCACAAAAAAATAAATCAAGATGTTAGGTTTATTGCATAGGCCATGATAGGCTGTGGGAAAAACAAAGAGATGAAAGAAATGATACAAGACAGATCATGAAAAGCCATGGAGGAATCTGACCAGCCCCAGGGACACTGAGGCCGATGCCCGTGATGGGGAGAAGCGTGCAGTCAGATTGCCAGCAGGCTGTGGGCTGCGGTTTCTTCCCTTCCAGCCCAGCATCGTCCCAATGAAGCAGCTCTCCTGGAGCTGCACTTGAGAGGACCTGAGCCGTGCCCTGAGTTGAGCATGGCTTCACCAGAGCCTTCCAGAGCCATTCTGCCTTTGGCCCTGAAAGGGTGCAAGCGTTTAAACTAAAGTCTGTACATAGATTTATGCTTCTTATACACATACACACACGTACGCAAACACATACGCACCAATTTCCTCTCTCTTCACAGCAGGAGTTTTCCAAGAGCAGCAGGCACTGGAAGTTTGGGGATTGGTGCCAACCCCACAGCCAACAAAGCGTACCAGGCACTTCAGAAATAGCAGCTTGTGCCCCCAACAGAAGTCCTCAGTGCCCAGAGGTACAAGCGTGGACAACAGAGGTGCAGCAGTACAAATCTGGGAAACACCTCACTGCAAACAGCCTACAGGGAAACAGATGGGGGACCTCACCGAAGCAGGGGTGTCACACACTGCCATGGGGCCAGGGATGAGCTCTGGACCTCCCGGGGCTGGGCTCATCTTGCACCGGGAGGGATGGGCCAGCAGGAGCGAGGAAGCTCGGGGACATTAGCTGGCAGTATCCAGCCCACTCCTGTGCCCTGGGAGATGCCAGGGACTCAGGCCAGGCTGCATGCTTGGAGAAGAACGGAGTAAAATCGAAGCTGCAGCAAAGG
Organism: Nipponia nippon; assembly: GCF_047370975.1. Taxonomy (NCBI): domain Eukaryota; kingdom Metazoa; phylum Chordata; class Aves; order Pelecaniformes; family Threskiornithidae; genus Nipponia; species Nipponia nippon. Next base: position 28,793,315 of record NW_028262291.1, on the reverse strand, counting down.
TCCAACTGCGAGGGAGCCGGGTCCTTCCACCCTCCCCTCACCATCAGCAGGAAAACTAGGGACATTTCCTTTCCTTTCATGTGAGAATAAATAGCTATTTTCTCAATGTCTTTGGGTTCAGACTGAACACTGGAAAAGCAGCCAGGGCAACTCACAGAGAGAAAATGGTGGACACGTACTGTACATAGGAGGCTGTAACATGGCAGCCAGGCAGAAAAAAATCTAGTTGTGCTTTTCCGTTAAAAAGCAAAGCCTAGTGATTAAAGCAGGTATTTCTGTTTCCTTCCATCTCGAAAACAGGAACCACTGGAGAGTGTCACAGAGCCCTTGGAACAGGCCTGGACAGTTACGTGAATCTCACAGCACTCAAGAGGCTCACCATGACCAGGAGGACTGCTGGGAGGCAGGGCCACCTTGCAGAGGACTGGGGGAACAGGAGGAAAATATGAGGTTGGGTGGAAGAAAGTGGCACTGCAGACAAAAAATTGCTGGCTCTGGTGAGCTTGCACCATTCACCAACGTGAATGCTACACAGATCCAGTCCCAAGGTCCTTCAGTAAGTTGAGCGGAGTTGTGCTCCAGCTTTGAGCAGGAAGAAAGATGTAATTCAGAGTTTCACTGGATTGTTTGAGGTTAGAAAGGGATAGACATCAGAGGGCATCAAAATGCTCCCAGATCCTCACTTTCCAGAGCAGCCATTTAGCCAAGACAATCACAAACACTCGTACTGCCAAATCATGGCTAGATCTTGGCCTGATGCTACAAATGTCTTCAAAGAGAAAGAGTCCTTCAGGCACAGGGCTGTGCCTAAAAACAGAACTCCAGAAGCTTTGGGGAGTGCCCCAGTGCTGGGCTGGAGAGATAGAGGCTGTAGGTCAGACTGGTTTGGTGGCACTGCTGTAAAACAGATGCTCAGTGTCCTCTGTGGTGGAGAGGGTTGAGTTGGTAGCAGTGGCCGGCTGACGGCGGCGGCTGTTCTTCCTGTTCTTCAGGAAGAAGTAGCCGATGATCGCCAGGACCACCATGATGCAGATCCCGAGGAGCACGGCAATCACTACCTCAAAGGCACCTGCAGGGGATACATGAACACGTTAGAAGGACTGCTCCGCGAGCTCTGATGCAGCAGGGGCAGTCAGGAAGAAGCAAGCACAAAAGCCGCTGCAGAAGCTGTACTGACAAAGAGAAGAAGTGGGCAATAGCTGGCCTGACAGCAGGGTGGTCACTGAACAACTGGGCAAAGAAGAAAGAAGGCAACCGCATGGCATAAGGATATGGCCAGGGTATAGCTAGCCTGTCTCTCCCAAATTATGGTTGCCATCATTTCCCAGATGCACCACGCCCTCTAAAGGCTATTCAGGAACTTCGGCAGGCTTGGCCATTTGACACCCCTATGAATATCAAGCCCTTCTGCAATGCTGGCCGTGCTTCATATGTCAACAGGGAGGCCACCAAGGGGTGGTCGCAGAAAGCACCTCCTGTTTGGCATAACGCTGTTGGAGTGAGCTATGGTGGACAGGCTGAGTTCGTGGGGAAAGAGCTCATAGCAGACCTGTGAGCACTTGGTCTCCTACAGCTAACCAAACTCCTGCATCATCAGTGGAGACAGTCAAACATGATGCATTTGAGAGCTGGTGTGAATTTGAAGATTAAATCAATCTCTAGGGTTGAAGAACAGAAGCGTAAAGTTTCAGGAGTTCTCTACCGAAGAAAGAGGCCTTACAGCTCTGTGGTGAAAGGACACCAACCTTAATGTGATGTTCTTTTAAGAACTTGTAATTCAATAGCTTTGGTGTTCTTTACAGTTGTAGAGAGGGTGTATAGGGTCATCAGATTTCCCCACAGTCTAGCACCCGACATTATTCACGTACCCACTTGGGCCTTCTTTCTTGCAGAAGTTAGTGGTCCTTATGTGAATTTGGCCCTTAGGAAGAATTTGGTGGGAGAGAAGGCTACTATTTGCAAGGAAAGACAAAATATTTTTCAGGACAGGGTAAAAGCAACACGCAAGATATGTAGGAAAAAAACGTTACTCACTTAAGATAGCACTTTGGGACTCAAATGATTCCCATCTCCGGCCAATGGCATCTGCTTCTGAATGGGGAGCAGAGAGGGGGAAAAAAGTTTTACAAAGAAGGCTGGGAACAAGGGATAAGACAGGTTTCTGAGGAGCATATTTCCAGTGCTCTGAAGTGACTGAATGCAGGCAGCATCCCTCTGGACAGCCATGGTACTGAGCTCTCAGGGCAGGCTGTGAGGCACAGTGTAGCTGAGGGCGGCACTTCAGAAAAGCAGTAACAGTTTGCCTCCTAACAGATATAGTTTGGCAGAATTATTCCTGTTTCAGCTCTTGGCAACAGGTACAACGCTCTACAGCGTAAACCTTCCCCTCTTGTTTGTTTAAAACTTCTGCCTAATACGTGTCATTGAGGATTTTCTTAATTTCTCCCATCCCACTTGGGGAGGACTGGAGCCAAGCTAGAAAGTTAGATTCTCTTTAGAGAGGGCATACCATATCTCTGGTTAGTTTTGTCATCCTCCTCTGTCTCTTTTTCAACATCAGCACCCAAAAGTTTTTCCAGCTCTGAGAACTGACAGGCTGCATTGCAGAAAGATGCTGTAGATACACACCGTTCCCTGTAAGCCATTGGTCGCGTTGAGGAACGCTGTGAGGCATGGCCAGGGTTTGAGAGCAGAGCTGCTTTGACTGAAAGCTCCCAAGTCACTGCCTCTTTGGGACCACAGAATTTAATCTAGAGTGATTTTCATAGTTTGATCAGTAAAACTCCAGCCCTCACTATGTCTGCTTACTTGTGATGCCTGAACATGATTTCATGCACTCTTCCTCTTCTTCAAAGTTGTTGTTGTTGCCACCGCAGCCCCCATAGGTGAAGGGATCACATTTCTCAGAGAATGGGTTATAGTACCAGCGGGGGATGCTCTCGGTGCACTGTCCAGTATCAGGCAAGTCCACACAGTGACCTGGCAAAGCAAGGGAGAGGTGCTGTAGCCCAAGCAGTGTGTTCCCAGAGCAGCACATTTTCTGCTCACAGCAGAAGAGCACAAGCACCGTGGCAGAGGGAATCCGTGGCCAGAGCAGTGGCTTTTGGGTCCCCACTGCTCAGTTGCCAGCTGCTCAAATTGGCATTGCCAAGGTGAGCTGCCACCTGCCCATAAACTAGCAAGGAGGAAAAAGGAACATCAGAGCATGCAGTCATGCTAGATCTTAGATTCAATCCCCTGCAGAAATGACCTGTCCTCCTCGGGAGGCAGAAGGGAACATGAAGAGCCTGGACACACAGAAACCACAGTTCGGCTCAGGTCTCCTCTACAAGCAAGCTGCATTTAAGCCGACTTGGGATATACTCTTTTAGCCCAGTGATAGGGCCACTGTCTACACTAGTACAAACAAGGCAAAGGTATGGGATCAAGCACAGGCATATGATTACTCGTCTTATGCCGTTGTTGTGCCCCTCCCACTGCTTTGGTTTGCACTATTTCCAGAAAAGTGCTGCAGGGTTTTGTACAGGCCAGGTCCGGTGCCCAACAAGCAATGTGCATGAGACCTGCTTGGGTGGAAAAGGTTTAGGCAGGAGAGTAAAAGGCTGCTATAAACAGCTGTCCTCAAGGTCAGAGAACAGGCCCTTGCTCATTTTTAGTAGAGGGACTAGCCAGATGCTACACCCATTTTTGGAATTATACAGGGAAGCAGTTTTACCATGAAACAACAGACTGAAGAAAAAACAAAAAGCTGGTAGCTGTCAGCCTAGGCGCTCTGGATGGTACATACCTTGCTTATGCGTGACATTGATTTTCTGCAATCTGTTGAACTCACGAGCATCTGCGAGAGAAACATTTCATGTTAAAACTTCTCTTACCAGTTGAATATATAAGAAATTACTCCATCCATGCAGACATGGGCAGAGAGGGCTTTCCTGCACATTCCTTTGCAATCACAAGCCAGGGAAAGGGAGATATAATTTGAGGTTCTTAAATATCTCAAAGCTATGAGAAGAACATGGAAAAAATAAAATGTAATAACAAGAAACTATTCCCAGTTTCCATTCCACAAATACAGAGACAAAACCAAGGAAAACAAAGGCTGCTTTCTTATTTTTTTTTCCATCAAGAAACTGCTGTCACTCCAGGTTTTAAGTGTGAAAGAGCACTAGTGTAGGATATGAGAGGGCAAGACAGAAGAATCGTGTGCTTGCAACCTAAACAGGCAACAAAGCACCCACATATAGGAAAGAGATTATGGAAATTCTGTCAGAAGAGGGAGAGAGGAGGGATTGCAGACTGGGGCAGCTCACCACTGTGCGTTCACATTAGCATAACGTGAGAATGTTAAGGGGACTGTGACACTGGACAGATTGGGAGAAATCATGGTTTCATTTCCCATCTCCTAACTCTAGGAGAGCAGGTAAGGTCATTCAGTGAGAAAAATATTGGAAGGGAAGGGAAGTCTTACAGACAGGTGCAGAGAAGAGAGTCAAAGAATATTTAACAGGCAGGAAGCATCCCAGAAGGAAGATTAGCTCTTGCAGTCAGCAGAGATACGGGAGATGGCAGAACCTGCAAATATAATACTGTGAAAAGAGGTAATGCAGGGTCAGGAGATAAGAACAGAAGGCACCAAAAAGCACTGAGTGAACAGTTAAATCCAGTTGGCAGCCGGTCACAAGTGGTGTTCCCCAGGGCTCAGTACTGGGGCCGGTCCTGTTCAACATCTTCATTGATGATCTGGACGAGGGGATCAAGTGCACCCTCAGTAAGCTTGCAGGCAACACCAAATTGGGTGGGAGCATAGATCTGCTGGAGGGTAGGAAGGCCCTGCAGAGGGACCTGGACAGGCTGGATCGTTGGGCCAGGGCCAACTGTATGAGGTTCAACAAGGCTAAGTGCCGGGTCCTGCACTTGGGTCACAACAACCCCATGCAACGCTACAGGCTGGGGGAGGGGTGGCTGGAGAGCTGCCTGGCAGAAAAGGACCTGGGAGTGTTGATCAGCAGCCGGCTGAATATTATCTGGCAGTGTGCCCAGGTGGCCAAGGCAGCTAACAGCATCCTGGCTTGTATCAGAAATAGTGTGGCCAGCAGGACCAGGGAAATGATTGTCCCTATGTACTTGGCACTGGTGAGGCCGCACCTTGAGTACTGTGTTCAGTGTTGGACCCCTCACTACAAGAAGGACATCGAGGTGCTGGAGCGTGTCCAAAGAAGGGCAATGAAGTTGGGGAAGGGTCTAGAGCACAAGTCTTATGAGGAGAGGCTGGGGGAACTGGGGTTGTTTAGCCTGGAGAAGAGGAGGCTGAGGGGAGACCTTATTGCTCTCTACAACTACCTGAAAGGAGGCTGCAGTGAGGTGGGGGTCGGTCTCTTCTCCCAAGTAACAAGCGATAGGACAAGAGGAAATGGATTCAAGTTGTGTCAGTGGAGGTTTAGGTCGGATATTAGGAAAAACTTCTTCACTGAAAGGGTAGTCAGGCACTGGAACAGGCTGCCCAGGGAAGGGGTTGAGTCTCCATCCCTGGAGGTATTTAAAAGACGGATAGATGTGGTGCTTAGGGATATGGTTTAGTGGTGGACTTGGCAGTGCTATGTTAATGGTGGGACTTGATCTTAAAGGTCTTTTCCAACCTAAACAATTCTATGATTCTACAATAACACCTGTAACTTACATTGCACTCATCCCTGGGCAAATATTAAGTTGTCTAAGCCAGAATTTGAAGTACTTACACTGTTCACAATACATCTCGTCTGATCCATCAGCACAGTCGAGAGTTTCATCACACTCCAGATAGGCATCAATGCAGCAGCCATCCTTGCATCTGAAGAAGGGGGACTGACAGTTCCCATTGCACACTGCATCAGAAACAGTTGAGATAGCTCATTAAAATTCATTGTTTCTCCCTGCCACACAGGTGCTTTATGAAGACCTTATGAGCTGCTGATAGGGCTGGCAAACAAGAAATAAGGCAGATTGGTTAAGGTCTCTCTTCAGTGCCACCCTGGACTCAAAAAAAGGAAAAAAATAATAATTTCTTGTTTATAAATGAAACATTGCTCTGGGAACAGCCATGCTTCCTCTCAAAAAAGAAGTACACAGAAAGTGGAAGCAAGAATGAGCTACTCAGGAAGAATATGGAGACATTGCCCAAGCATGGAGGATTAAATTAGCCAAACTGAAACCTGCACACCGGGCTGTGAGAGCCAATGGTGAAGAGCGATTATTCTCCTCTGCTCCAGAGGTGGTCCCAAGTGCTGAGTACTGTGCCCAGTTCTGAGCTTCATCTGACTATGCAGTCCTGAGCAACCCAATGTGACTCAAAGCTGGCCCTGCTTTGAGTAGTGGGTTGGACCGGATGACCTCTAGAGGTAATCCCCAACCTGAATTATCCTATGACATGAAAGTGAAAGGCTTAGTAAAGAAATTAGTCTCCAGTGCCTCACTTTCCAGGCTGACTGAGTGCTAATCAAAAGCCACAGGAATGGATGTGAAACACTGAGCTCACAGCAGGATTACTGTGGTACAGGAGGCTCACCTGGCTGTTGTCGCCCACCAACAGAACCTGAAGAGACAAGGAGAAAAATAAAACAAATTTACCACGACATCATTTTGTCAGCTCAAGATGAACTTTCTATTGCCTTCATATCTCACCTAAGAAGGGCATATTTTCTGGAAGCAAGCCCTATAGGGGTTAGGGAGGAGACATACGGATGCCCACAACCCAGAGACCCCAGATGAGTAGTACCCATGTGAGGCAGGCCTGCAGGAGCACAGGGGAACTTCCCACCACTAGCTAGATTGTTCCCAAATGGTGTTTCTTTTCCAAGGCTTTTCCCTCCTCCTTAAGCTGTGCACCACAAAGGGCCTGGCAGAGGCTCGGCCCGTTTATCTGAGGCAGCGCTAAGTCATTCTCAGACTTGGCTAAGAGGGTGCCAGGGAGGAAGATTAATTTCATTTTGGGTGTGAAGCACTTCTGGCTCCCCCACAGCACAATGCTACCCTCTGAATTTAGGTTTCAGATGTGACATGAAAATTTGGTGAGGGTTTCTGTAGCCAGAGACACACCAGGGACACTGACCAGGGAAGCAGTGCTTCAGAAGCTGGGCCAGATATGTTGGCAGTGTAAGACTAGGACTCCCCATCCATAATTAGCCCAGTCTCCTCAGCTCTCTGGGCTCTAACTAGCTGCCAGCCAAGAAGCTGCAGTACCTGCCCACATGGTCATCCCAATCCTATGAGAAAGAGGGGGCTGATTATTGAAGAAGACTCACCTCTAACATTCTTGCAGGCAAGTTTACACTCCTCTTCCCGTAAGTAGTTATTCTTGTTGGGCTTGCAGCCGCCAAAAATGAACTCCTCACACTGCTGAAGGCTTGGGTTGTAAAACCAACGTGGAAAAGATCCCCGACACCAACCCACCTTCTTAGGAGTCAAACAATGCTCTATCAAGAAAGTTAAATTAAAAGGCTCTGGTTAGCTTGCTTTTCCTTCACATATACAAAGGAGAAAATCTTCCAAAGGAAAGTTCATCAACAGTGTGGACACCTGTCTGAAAGATTTATAAAATCTTGAACGGCGTGGAGAAAGTGAGTAGGGAATCATGGTATATACTTCCTTATATGAAAGGCAGGGTCACAGAATCAGATTAGAAGGTGCCACATCCATAAAACGAAAGGAACTGCTTCTCTACACAGTACATAGTTAAGTTGTGAAACTCCTTGCTTCAGGATGTTGCTGCTGTGCAAAGATTACATGAGGTGAAAAAGGGATTCATACATGGCTATTAAACACAAAGACACCATCTTCTGCTTAAAAAAATCTCCCAGCTGCAAATTCCTTGGGGACTAGCCAAGCACAGTAGGGATTTACTGATAACGTGTCATGTTCTTGTACGCCTTCCAAAGTATCAACCTCTGGACACTGTTGGTTGCAGTGTACTGGATTTTGAACAGACCATTAGCACCACTTGAGATGGCTGTTCTTATATTTTTATGGTACCTGTGGTAGGAGGAGAAATTCCCTGCTTAGCTACTAGTCAACCATTTGTCCAAGAACTCCTTGCTCCTAATGCACTTGTAATGCTGAACATTTTGATGATTAAACGAGGCCATTAAAGTAAAACATATAAATAAAGCCAGGGACACTTTGAATGTCATGCAGATGGCTCCACCTATCCTGCGGCTTAAGGGAATTGGGGCCTTCACAGCAAAACCATGGAGTCAACAAGACCTTTCAAGTTCTCCTGCCTTACACTCTTAGTTGCACCCCGGGCTTCACCACTCTGGGATCACCCAGCAGAGGGCAATGACATGCAGAAAAGATGGGGTTATTGCAGGCCACCTCTTCTGCAAGTGGATGTGAAAACCCTAAAATAGACCACTATGAATGCAGAGACCTTCCACTACTGGTCAGGTACAGGCTTTTACTGGGAAAAGTTGACATGCAAGTCTGGTCTCTTGGTTGTGCTCTTTTCCTATCTACCCCTCTGAGAAGAGCACCAGTAATGCCAGAGCAGCACCCAGGCTTGGGGACTCCAGCTAGACATCTGTGGACTGAGGCTTACCTTCAGTCTGCTCAGAATTCAGCACCATGATAGTGATGTTGGTGAAGTCTTGCTGTTGTGCAGTGTCCGTGACAGTAAGCTGGAAGACGTAAGTCCCCACCTGTAGGTTGGAGATTTCCACCTGATCTTCTTCGTGCTTCTGAGAATGCAAAAGAAAGGCTTATGCAGAAGAAGGTACCTCTAATGAAGGAGTGAGTGAAGCCATGCAAGGCCCATGTTCCAGCATTAGGAAGAAGGGAGCTTGGCTGGAAACCCCCAAGCAGATGTCTGGCATGAAAAATGTCTCAGTGCTATACAATCCCCTTATATCCATGGGCTGACATCCAGCTGGAATAGCAGACAGAAACAGTACCACAAGCGTCATTAAATATGTCATTTTTTGGGGCATGGTGAAGGCACAAGGGAAAATAAAAATCTTTGGAGAGGACTGAAATACCTGTAGTTTTTATTTTGCTTTTTTAAAAATAAAACATATTATGAATAATTTTCTTAGTACATAGGGAATAAGCTAGGTGTATTTAAGAAATATATACTCTTTCATTTTGAATATGACAAATATATTTAGTTTTAGAGAGGGAAAAAAGTGCCTATTTCTTTGCCTGCTGAGAGGTTTCTAAAAGAGAGTGAATTATTTTGTCAGAATAGAAAGCTGTGATATTATTGACACAAACTTTTTTCCTATATTTGCTAACGATATTGGGCCTCCATTTCCATCCTATCTGCCTTTTTGGTCAGGTTTCAAGAGAACACAGTGTTGCCATATATCATCTTAATGTAGTTAACACAGCATAATTCTAGAGGGCTTCCCCCCACCACAACCCCAAAAGTTGCTTTGGTTGGGCTAGGGGGAAGGGAAAAGGAAAGGAGCACTTCCAGATTTCCACAGCCCCCTCAGCACCCTAGAGCTAGTCATTGCTGGTCTTCAAAATCAGCTGTGGTCCTGATGTATTCATTTGCTAATTCTTCCAAAAGGTGCCACAAGAGCTCCATATAAGCTCCAAGGCTTTCCAGAGCATTTTGCAGAAGTTTAACGATAATCATTTCCTCTTCTAAAGCCACAATTCACATTTAACATCTATCAGATAGGCAGTGTTCACACCCCAGAGATCTTGGAGCCAGTCAGGAGATGACTTCTGCTCCAGCTCAGATAAAATAGGCGGAGGAACCTATGCTCTAAAGAGAGGCAAAGTCCAGGAAAAGCCCCAGAAGAAGAGAAGCAGAGCCTGAGATTGGATTATTCAGAGCCAGAGGAGAAGCACCAAAGTGGAGAAGAGGAAAAGTAAGGGCAGGCCCCTCACTGAACTACAGGAGCTTGGGAGCAGAGGCAGCTCTTGCACCGAAGCTGCTGCCCTCTCAGGTGCTCCCGGCCAGGCAGATCAAGTGTTGCTCAGGAAGGTCTGAGATGGCGTCCTGGTGCAGGGAGCCTGAGATCTGGTGAGGCCAAGAAATGTCACGTCCCAGTAGTGTGCGAGAGGGTGGGGGCAACCATGAGGAGTGCTCCATAGCTTTTGGGAACAGGCTCATGGGTGGACTGGCTTGAGGAGGGAAGGACAAGGTGACCTCCAAGTCAGTGGCTGTGGGAGCCCAACCTAGTGCAGACCACAGGTGACACTGAGCAAGCTGCTTCCTTCCTGCAGCTCCCTACCTTCATCTCCACAGAGGGGTCACCAAGGACCTGTTTCCATTCATAGCTGACTATCCCTCGGTCATCCGTGCTCTCTGTGCCTCTCAGCATCACTGGCTCCCCCGGCTGTACCCTCATGTCCATGCCAGTGCGGGCTATTGGAGGATGGTCATCTGCAGAAGAAATGCAGAACAAGGCTTGGGTGAGAGGCTGAAGGGTCCAGTCCTTGTCTCCATTACAGGAAGACAAGGGAGGGGGGATCTTCCAGGCTGAATCAATACAAACTTCAACCAGTGAAAGGAAAACACTTTTATACAGCTGTGCTTCTTGCAGCCTGAGCAAGCGACAGGCAATCAATACCGTTATTACAGCCCTCACTAATTTAGTAACTCCACAACCCATGCTGGCAGTGCCTTTAAGCCAGTTGGCTCCCTGGCCACTTCTGCCCACAGGAACCACCGTAAGAGGCTGTCCCTGTGGCTACAGCCATTGTGCTTCTGACCGTCGGACCACATCCTCACAAAACAGCATAGAGCAATCTCCACCCTTCGCTTATGGAGATGACCTGATGTAGGTGTTGAAGAATGTGGAACTGACTCTCATCATTCCTACCACCATCTCCAAGCACTATGTTAGGGTACTTAACCAGAACAATGCAATGCGGGATTTGGATGGGAAATATCCCTCCTCCACCTCACCTCCCACCCCACTCTCTGACACGCATGCCTTAAAAAAAGCACACAAATGCCATTCACGAGATCATTATTTTTGTGCCATTCCATGGATTAGCTTACCAGCAACCTCCACAATCCATTAAACACTTTTCCAGGCTGTAAGAGATGAAAACTGATGCCAGCAAGAACAGCCTATACAATGACACCATTGAGCCTGACTCATAACTCCTTTTGGCCTGAACATCTCTGATCACAGGCTTCCTGAGTAGCTCAGCCCATAAAACTCCACCTGGTAGCGCCTGTACCAAGTCCAAGACTCAATGTTCAAGTTCAGCCTGACTCTTTTGTAAAGGCATTGATTGTCATTTATAAGTTAGATATAAATCACTCTACCATTACACTGTTATATTGACTGTGACTGAAGAAGAGGATTAGTGCCCAAACCCCTTAGAAAACTACTCCATCAGCTAATTATTTTCACTGCTGTAGATTTGCTCCTAATTTTCTGTTTGAGTGTTTCTGGATTCAGGTCCCAGCTGCTGACATTTGCTAGAGCCTCCTGAAGGGACCTTTAATATAAGGCATATATACCAACAAACCTGTCATTCAAAACAAGCTACTTTTTAGTTCTTTCATCACTAAATTCAGTAGGATAGAGGCCTTTGCAACACGTATTCCAGATCAGTTACCACAAATCCACCCAGAATCTTCTATTTTCTAGTATCTTTTACCAAATGAAGACATATTCATTCTATTCTGGTCTTACAAATGCTGCTGATGCCAGGAAGTCACAGGGAAAACAAACCTTCCCTTGTCTGCACATTTGAGCACTGCGCTCAGCCTGTTGGGCTGCGGAATCGGGGAGGGTATGTGCGTACCAGCCCCCTGAGGTTCCTCCTGCAGCCGAGATACTCATATTGTTGAGCTTGATCCAACCACCAAAACAGGCAGAGGATACCCAGCTGGACTGAAAGAGGCCAGGAAGACAAGAGAACAACATCATCACAAGCAACAACAACAACATCACAAGCAGAGGTGCCCACCCTGGTGTCCTGTCAGCTTTGGGCGAGGCATACCTTCCTGCTGCTCCTTCCTCAAGGCTGCATCCCAGAGTGACGGGTCCTGTCTCAATCAGGCACAAAGACTGCTTGCTGAAAGGCACCAAGCAGGGCCAAGAGAGCCTGGCACCTCTTGGGTTTGAGCAGGGCCAGTAGAACAAATAAATGGAGTTTTGCTTTATTTTTAAGCTGTCTTGCCGCAAGAACATTCATAGGCAAAAGCAATGACTGGAGCTGGCAACACCTTCCAAACCAAACAGGGAAAAACAGCCCCACAACCACCTTGTACACAGCGCTACGAGCCCTGGAAAGGGGGCACATTCCTGCCATTCCTCCCAGGCAAAAACCATGACCCTGTCAGGGAGAAGCGCAGCCTGCTCCCTGCCACCCTTCTGCCAGGGTGAGCTCAGTAGGTGGATGCGATTGCGCAAGGGAAAGACCAGTTCTTCAGCACCGCAGAGGCCGGTCATTAACTCACAACAACTCCAAATCACGTTTTTTCCTTGTCATTTTTAAGCATGTACACTTAAAAAAAAAAGCAGGCCACATATTTCTCCACAGGTCAATTTAGTTACTTTGGGTTGTGGATTGCACAATGAAATAAAAGGTTGGTTCTGATCAATGAGTCAGCAACCTCTCCAGATCCCATCTCTGATGAGCCAAATTCCACGACCCTCCTCACCTCCAGAAGTCAGAGTATTTGCTTATGTGCGGTGACTGCCAAGGAGGAACTCCCACTAGAAATTAAGAACTTCATTTTCAAGTTTCTCCCTTTTCTCCTTAGGAAGTCTGAAAGCTCAGTGACTTTGGAGTATTTCTCCTACACTGACTATACAAAGCCTTCAGTGGCAACGTGGCTGTTCTCCACCTGAGCTTCAAAACCGAGTGCTGACTGAGCCAGAGTGAGTATCAACAAACTGCTCATAGAAGGGAGATCTTCCATTCAGTTTGGTTTGCTCTGAAAGTCTGCTTGAAAAACGAAAGTTACCTTTGCTATAATGCTCTTTTGACTATGGAAAGTTTCTGCTGTAAAACTCTGTAATTAACAGGGAGCGTAAAGCTTTATGATGCTGTTCTGTGTCGCTCTCTTTATTGTGGAACGCATGCTCCTGGAGTCACGTCATTAAGTAACAACTTCCGCTTCCATTTATAAAATACATCAGAAGGTGAAATATCTTCTTTTTATGATCCCAGAGAAAAGCTTGATAGAGTAAATCCAAAATGTTTAAAACCAAATTTATATGGCTCACAGTGTATTCATGCCTCAGTCCCTGTTTTTTGCTTTTTTTAAAAATTTCATCTAGTTTTAAGGCTTATGCAGTCAGTGGTTTGTCTGGCGTCACCTCTAACAATGAGTAAACTTGAACCAAAGTTGATGGGGGAACAGGAATCTAAAAGATATTAAATTCCTACAAGGGCTGCAAAAGTAAGCATCTAGGTGGGGGGAGAGACCCCACTAGGGACCTCGTTATGCGAACATGCAGGCACCAGTGAAGTCCAGCAGCAGAAAGCACTTGCAAAGCTCCCAGTTTGGGGATTTCTTTTTTGGAGCTCAGATATCAGCTCTTGCCCTCGAGACACAAATTCACAGAAAACCAGATTTCCTCCATTCCAGCGCTCATGAAGGTACACCCTGAGTACTTGAGACTATAAAGCGATGCTTGAGAATACCTCAGAGTGATTTGAGGTTGCCACTAGAAAGAGCTGGAAAGCTTTCTCATGGTCACTGAGGGGCTCTGACAGCCCGCTGTTGTCTGCCATTGCAGGAGCAGCTTACAAATGAGACGAGTGCGGCTTGCACCGGGGACACTGAGGCACTGCGAAGGGAAGGACCTCACTGGGGACAAAAGCCACTGCTCAAAGCCACTGGGCAGGCCAGTAGCAGAGACAGGAGCAGAAATGAGGCCACCCAAATTCCAGCGTCCATGAGACAGGCAACCTCAGAGATTTCAGGCGTCAGAAGCCAGCTGGGCCTCCCTGCAAATGCTAAAGCTCTGCTCCTGCGTTGCTTCCAGGGAAGTCATTCAAAAGTGAACAGCTTTCAGGGAGGGTTCATTCAAATCTCACCCATCGACAGCAGAAAACTCTCTATTGTAACAGGCAAAGGCAATGAAGGATGCTGCTGCTGCCACAGTGTAAATTTGCCTGAGGAGGGGGAGAGGGAGAAGGGAACAAGGTAATGCAACATAGTGCCTGCAGAAAGAGAAATACAGGCTCTTTCTGTAGGGATTCATCCTGGCTGGGCAGCAAATACAGTCATGATAGAGCCATATAGTTTTCTGACAACTCATGCAGAGTGAAGCAGCTCTCAGCATTAATTTCTAGAGGCTTCTACAGTGGTTTGTAAGAGGTGCACACAGCAGGTCAACTTAACCTCTCTAAAACAATACAGCACAACTGAACGAATTATGTTCTCAGAATAATGCAATCTGCTGCCGCCGCTAGGCTCCTTCCATCCTTCCTCAGGGTGTGGGAAACCGGTCCGATTTGCTTTAGTGAGCAGAAGGAAAGACTCTCCTGACGGTCTTCATGCCATTTTAGTAAAGATCTGTTTTTTCCTCCAGTCTCCTTAAATAGCTCCAGAGACAAGATGTGAGGTAGCCACAACATGTGGCACTTCAGTAAATTCTGTGTGACAAACTAATTTAACAGCAAGTGGAGTGGAAGCTGCTCATCACGAGCAGGCAGCTGGACCGGCAGGTCTCTGAGGGCCCTTCCAGTATACAGGAGCCTCTGAACCTGTGGTGTGGGTACTGAACGTGCAATTCCCCCTCTCCTGGCCTGAGCTGGGTGCTGGAGGACCAGCAGTTGGCTCAGGGCTGAGCAGCATCAGCCAAGGGAAGACCAGCGACCAGACCTGTCTCAGCCCTGGCTGGGGTCCCAGCACCGCTCATTTTAGTCGCACTGTGCCTGCAGAATGGAAATCAGCGCGGGACCAAACATTTGAAGAGGGATGAGCTTCAGACTTGGGGAGCTCTCCTTTTTGACTGCATTACCAAAGTTTTAACCTGCAAATCTCTCTCCAGAGTGAGGCAGGAGCCGACACATCCTGAACCTTGCGGTTCCCCAGCGCTTCCCGTCTCCCACTCACAAGCCCTGAATTCAGCAGGGGCAGGAGAGTGTCACCGAGCATTTCACAACCACCACAAAAGGTTCAGTTCAAGAAACGGACAAAGGTTCAGGGAGGTTATTTTCCAGTTTCACACCCAGAACTGGTTTGCCTAGACCAGAATAAGCTCAGGGTAGTTACTTAAACACTGGGCTCCATTATTACCAATAAAATGCATGGTGAGCCTGCCCCTCCCGAATGAGCCAGGCAGAAAACTCGCACCAAAGTTCAGGCTGGGGAATCACTTAAGAGGACAGTGCCTTTTAACAATAACATCAGAGACTTCGGTCTGTACGTTAGCTGGAACAGGTGAGAGACAGAGCCAAGCTGTCGTCACCAGCTTATAAAGGACTCAGAAGTTCTTGTTCTCCAAAATACTGAAAATATTCTCAGATGATATGCAGGAGCTAGATTTCAGCTGTATTCATTTTTGCCTGTACCCATGGGTTTTTCTGAAGTCATAACATCGTAAGAGTGGCCGCAATGGGTTAGAGCAAGGTTGCCTCTGTCCCTGTGTTCAGTTGCCAACAGTCTCACTGTGGATGCTCGAGCAAGAGCAAGAACAGGGCAAGCATACACAGTGCTTCCCCCATTGATACTCTCCGAGCTTTCACCTACTTCCATCAGGCTCAGGAAACGCTCCAAGATTGAATTCACCCATTCAGCAGCCCCCAGCTGTGCTCTCTTTTTCAAGTGTTATCTCGTCTCCTCCTGAACATACATAAACCTCTTAATTCAACAGGTCTGCTCCCTGTAGTAGTAGTGTGGGTCTTGCAATGTGTGGCTTTTTTGTTTAGTGGGGATCACTAAACATATATTTCACTATTCATAGAAAAAACATGCTTTTAATCCTCATTATTGCAGAGGACATCTGGAGATTGCCACATGGGCATACCCTAAAGGCTCCTAGGACACCTGACAGCAGCACATAAAGGAAAGGGATGGATGATAAAGCAACACGTAAGCTTCCTGCAGACCTTTAGAGCCAGTCTCAGGTGGTTTGCAATAACCTAGGCTCCAGAGCAGCTGCAGAGCTTCACATTTTAACAGCGATACAGCACAACAGCAGGAAGACTAGACAGTTTTGTCTCCAGTCCAAAACCTGGGCCAAGATTTTTTTGCCTATAATCATTTGGGAGGAAAACCTGACATGCCAAAACCAGCTTCCTTAACACTCGTTTCACCTGGCCTCTTCAAGCATCCTCAAAAGGTCCGGAAGCAAAAATGCTGTAGAGCTTCCTTATGCTGCCAGGTGGACATGCTAAGTGCCCAGAGGCTCCTTCATTTGGCCTCCTCCACCTGCGCCTTCGCCCCCTTCCCCTCTCCCCCTCGGTGGCAGCCAGGCGCCCACCTTCCTGCCCAGACAGGCCCATTCCGCCTGCATGGACCCAATTCCAGCATCATGGCTGGAGGGGTTTGGGGTTTTGTTTTGGAGTTTTTTGTTTGGATCTGAACCAAAATCGAGATCTGCATTCTTAAGTGTCTCATCAACTGCTGTGGGGAGGAGGGCCCAGCTTGTATGGACTGATTTAGCCCTTGCTATTATTGGCTGTTTCTCCAGTAAAATAACTCCTTTTCAGCTCTGGATTAATAAATAGTAATAGTCCTTCGTCTCTTTTCCTCCCAGCCCTCCAATGTTATTCAAGGTGATTCAGAAAGCTTTTGGTATCGGTCAAAGACAATGCCTAAAAATTTCAGGAGGAGGGAAAAGCGTTTCCCATCAAAGCACAGCATGAACATTGCAGCCTGATCCAAACACGAAGCAGCGAGCTTCCCGGCGTCCGTCACTAGAGCTGGAGACCTGCCTGGCGCCCTGCACCCTCCGAGAGTGCAAACATGGGGTGTAGAAGGGACCGAGCCCTTCCTACACCCGCAGCGGTATCGTGGCGCAAGCCCCACGTGAGCGAGGAGGGGCATGCCTGCCTCAGCAGGCAGAGTATCCCTAACAGCATTTCTGGCATGTTTTTCACGTCTCACTGATAAGCCCTCCTGGGTCTTCCTGCTCCACTGCAGCCATCCCAGCATCTGTGAAAGTAGCATTAGGGATGGTTTGCAAGGCAGCACCTGCGTATCAGTGGCTGGGATGCTCCAGCTAGGTGCCATGGACTGGCAAACACAGCACTGCTGGTGGCACAGGGAGCTCAGTGACCCAGGGACACTTTCTAGAGACATGCATGCATGCAATGCCAGGTCCTGGGACCAGCCCAGGGAGGAGGGGGTTGCAGTCTCCTTGTATGGGACACTGGTCCACAGAGGTGAAGAGACTGAATTGCTCAACAGTACACTGTATTTTAATCTAACCTTGTGAAATCAGGATGTACTGGAGATGATGCATTCCCTTTTCCTCCTACAACAAAGCATGTAGGAGTTCAGACAGCTGCCACCATGCCCCCTCCAGTCCTGGTGATGTGGGCTGCCATTCCTCGCTAACTGCAGCTCCTGTGGAAAGGATTTTGAGCCTGGAATGGAGACGCAGGACAACTACTGCAACAGTGATGTAGAGATTTACCTGAAGGCCCTAAAATGCAGTGGGAAGCAACTAGGAGGGACAGAGGACAGGAGGACCACTTCTGCCACATCACTGCTTAAACCAGAGCAACACCCAAGGGCTGCTCCAGAGAAGCCGTGCCCTGCTCCGAAACTCCTGCACTGCTACTTAGGATGGACAAAAGTGGTCAGTGTGGGTGGGGTTTGGTGCCATTTCACACCTCCAGCACCTACAAGGCTCACAGGCTGGCACATCCCAGCAGAAGATCAAAGACCTATTCAGCTCACACCATCGAGCCCAAGACCCATGCACCCACCTGGATGCTTCCCTCATCATCTTCACAGATCCTTTCCTTCCCCACCATGGGTGGGCTGGGAGGGGGTGTAAGGAGGATTACCCATACAGATAGCCCCTAACAGCCCTGCCCAGGCATCAACATATAATAAACTGGTTATGGTTGCCAAAGAGCCAGCCAGGCTAGAGACATCCCAGCCTCGTTAGGCTTCCCCCAAAACATGGAAGAAGGAGGCAAAAGGAGGAATTGCCATGTTTTCAGCATTTCTGAACAAACAGCATTTCTGAACAAACTGCATTTCTTTGGAGACAGCAGAGCATGTGGCAGGCGGCCAGCTCCAGATTAGTTTGTTTTCCACCTGGTTTTCTGGGTCCAGGTGCAATCTTTCAGAGCAGAGAACCAGGGACTGGGGAAGAAAAACCCACGTCCAAAGGGGGAGTTTTCTAATCAGCCTCCCCCAGCTGCTCCCTCTCCCTGCCCCAGCAGCAAGGACCAGCCCCAACAAGCCGAGCGATACCAAGACACCTCACCATCCAGGCTGCTGCTCACAAGATTCAGGCTGTGGCAAAATGAAAGGTAAGTGGATTGCGTCCTGCCTCCAGCCCCTGAGCAATTAAGAGATTAATGCAGCCCTTTAAAATGCAGTGATGTGTAGATTTTTAGAGGATTTCACTTTCCAACCTCAAAGGCCTGGGGGGAGGGAGAAGAAAAACAATACCTTTTTCTTTACATTGTCAAGTATCAAAAGGTTAACCTGCATTTGGTAAACACTCGCTCCACCCCCTTCAAATAGGTTAAAGAACAATTACCTCTCCATTTACTAGTAGGTAAACTGAGGCACATATCTTAATTGAGTTTATCAAAGTTAGGGAAAACCTTTGTGGCAGAGGGACATATAGAAACCCCATCTTTAACATCACTTTATCCCAACCATTTGGCAGCACAGCTGCACAAATGATGGCTGAAGGAGCTGGCACCAGCGGCCATTAGTGCTCTTCCAGCCCTGGTTTGCACAGACCCATTACGGGCACCTTACCACCAGATCCGTGAGACTGCATTGCCAGGTAGGAATCGTACATGTCCTTCCTCAAGAAGTTAATAAAGCCGGTCTTCCTGGCAAACCTGCAGACAAAAGCCTGCTCGTAGAGGCAGTTGAGGAGAAAGCAGCCCTGGATGCGGTCTTCCTCTGTGCCTGGGACCTGCTCCACCAGAGCCAGGTTACAAGCAGGGTCCTTACAGCAGGCTCTCATGCACTCCCTGCTCCGATGGACCATGGGGGATGACAAGAAGGTGGCTCCATTCTGGACAGAGGCATCTGTATCCAGCACCCAATCTGGCATCCCTGCCGTAAAGTCCTCGAGGCACATCTCACCGAAGGGTTTTTCCTCCTGCCCTTCGCCGAAGTCCACCGCCAGCACCAAGCAGACCCAGAGTACAAACCATGGACCTGGACTCCCTCTGGCCATCTTGGCGTCCCGATCCTCACCGCCTTGAGACCTAAATCCCTTTCCTAAAGGAAGGGAAAAGATAGATGAAGCTAGGAGGGATGGTGCCCAGGTGCATGCCACCCTGGGGCGAGCGGGGACCCGGAGCGTGGCCTCGGCCACGCTCCGGGTCCCCGCTCGCCCCTGGGTGGCCGATGTGTCCCCCTACCCTGCCACTCATCCCCAGGCGTGCACTCTCAGCACCCCACCTGGGAGGTCTCTGGTGAAACCGACGCTGGGAGCGGGGTGTCCCCCTCGTCCCCCCGCACCTTCACCCCTCAGGTGTGCCTTCAGCTGCGTCCAGCGGAGACAAAGGCACGGAGAGTGCAGGAAGTGAAAACCAACTCCCTGAGAGAGAGGAGGAAAAAAAAAAAATCAAGTCACTCCCCTGCATGCTGAATTGCGTAAGAGGAAGGGGAGGAGAGCTGGGCTGATACCATCTTCCACCCTTCTGGCGAAGGGAGCAAAGGCTCCCTCCCTGTGGGAGCCCAATGCGGTACTCTCTGCTCACGCAGGTGCAAGGGCACCCACTCTGGATGAGCATCCCACCAGCTGGGTGCTCGCTGCATCCCCATGCTTAGGGTGTTTCGAAGGAACAGAAAGCCGGGGAGCGCACGGTCTGTGTCCTCTGGCAGTAGCCCTTGCGCTCTGGCGTGGCCAGGTGTGTGACACAGAACACGGAGCCCAGGTCTCACTAACCCGAATAAGTCAACCTTGCAGCTGCATCTGCAATGCCTGCTGCCATCACTGCTGCAAGTGGATTCATGCTCAGTGCAGGCATCTTGAAATCCTGAATTCCCTGCTCTTAGGACACAATATTCCTCTTGAGTGAAAGCACTTGGTAGCATGCCTGAAGGCTGCCCGCGTGGCAGGAGACCCGCCACCACAGCAGTGAAAACTTTTAGTAATCACCCCCCACTGATGAGCAACGTTTCACTACTCTCCTCAATTTCATATAGATCAGTCACAGTCCATTTACAGTGCCCTTGCCTTGCAAGACGGTGCTGTTGGGGGGCCACGGGAACACAAAGGCTGCCTGCCATAACTTCCATGTATTTTCTCCCTTCCTGCTTCTACTTGCAGATCCATGATCAAATTCCTCTGTTCAACAGATATACACCAGTGTCATCCACCCCCTCTGCCTGTAAACAGTCCTAAAGCCCCTGGGTAAACTGTTCTTATCTCTCTGTCATAGTCCTTAGGAAAACAGGGAGTGCTTGTAATTTGCTTGGACATCAATGAAATATTGCATCACTTAAAACAACAGCAGCAAATGTGAGATGGTATTGAGTGGCATACATTCGAAAAGAGATGGTGAGCAGCAGCTATGTATCGAACAGCAGCTGGCTTTGCGGGTTTGGGGACCGTTCTGGTGTCCAGTGTTTCAATTCTTGCTGCTTCTTTCTGTACCTCTGATCCAGCCTCATGTATCCTCATGAGTTTTATTGAGAGTCCTTAGAGACACGTCCCCCCTCCTGGCTGTCACAGACAAATACTATGGGAACATAATGTTGTCAGAATATTATCTTTCAATACCTCTCACGACTTTCTATGGCCTGATGCTGACATTTGTGTATAGTACTGACTTCTCTTTGGAAAAGGGAATTGCTTTGATCTGGTTATGGTAGGGTATAAAAAAAAATATAGGCAAAACCATGAAAATAGATGGTAGGGCAGCAGGAAACATGCATGCCTGCAGAGCAGAGAGATGTTTATTTTCCTTATTGGCTATATGAATCTTTGTCAGAAGAAGCGTGGGTGTCTCCCGCTCCACACTCAGACCCCATCTTTATACCTGGTCTTTAGGACCCACCTACAGAGTCTGCAAGCGGTAAAGGGAGAGCTGACCTTGCTGTCCTGCACATCTTCCAAATACATGCAGGAGAAATAAAAATGACAACAAGGTTGTTTCTTTCTTTTATTCTGCACTGCCTGAGGCACTCTGCTGGGGGCTTTCTCTTGTATTTAATCTGGAGGAGACTTTTTCCTGGATAAATATTTAAGGCCTTTGGTCTGGAGCCAGGTGAGACTCAGTGCAGTTCCCTGACACAGGAGCGTGCTGCTCAGGGAGCAGTTGGCCCCGTCCCCTTTGCAAACCAGCGACCGTGCTTGGGTATCCGCACTGGCAGAACTGCCCCTAAACAGTCTGGTTTGGTATTTTTGTCTAACTGGCAATAATCCCATCTACCTCAGCAGTAGTGTTGTGTTACAAAAAATCTCTGTCAAGGGTTTCCTGCAAACCTGAAGGACATGACGTCTCTTCTGCTTGTGCCAGGCAACATAACTCCTACAAATGCAGAGCTGGGAGGAATCCTTGATTGGCATCTCTAGCCCCTTTTTGGTTTTGGTTTGGGTTTTTTGTTTGTTTGGTTTTTTTTAAATTGTTCATGAAGGGATGAGCCCCTTCATAAGCTGATCAAGCCTAGCCTTTCGAGTTGGGGGTTTTAATAGCTTTTGCTCTCAGCAGAAGGCTGTGTTAATGTCCTGCTGCAAGGTTTTCTGCTGCTCACCCTAAATGTATTTGTAGTTACTTTATATTCAGTTTTCTCATGCAGTATTGTCCTTTCATTTCAAAATCTTCTCTCCTTTAGTCTTCTTCAGCTGTATTTATTTTAGTGAAATCATATCCTAACTCAGTCTTCGGTTTGATAGTGCAAGCAAGCCATGATCTTTCAATCATCTTTTATGGTAGAGTCTCCATTTCCCCTCTGTTATCCTAATGGCCTTTCTTCTGCATGTTTTCCAGTTTCTGGAAATATGTTACTGAATACATCTTGGGATCATATTACTATCATTCATAGGCTCACTGCAGAGCCATCTTATGAATAGTATATGTTTTATGGATCTTGGTTTTGTTCTCTCTGCCATTCAGCTAGATTTTTTTGTGACAATTTCCTAAGTATGTGATCTTACTTTTTATATTCTCTATATTCTTAAATTTGACCCATGTTTTTCCGCTTAGCAGATGGGTCTGGCTTGTTTATTTGACCTTTAAAAATCACAGTTTTGGTCCTCCACTGTAGGAGGGATGTATCCCACCTCTGTGCCAGTAGCACAGTTTCTAAATATGCCTTGTCTCTTCTGGAGAGGTTCAGTAATTAAAATTTTAATTGAGATTAGTCCCAAGACTTCTACTAGGAACCTCTCTCTCCTGCAGCAGCTTTCCTCCAACTCAGTAACTTACTTGTTGCTCTCCTAACCTAGAAATCCCATCGCAGCCCTCATCTTTTGCCAAACGAATAATTTCCCACTACTTCAGCTGAGCTGTGTGTTATTAATATTAGCGTGAAGGGAAAGTAGGGTGTGTAATTTTTATGACTTGGGAGTGTTTTTAAGGGGTCCTGAAGCAGTGAGTCATCGTTAACTTTGTCTTTAAGAAGTGCCTGCTCTCAGTCTGGCAATAACTACTTAGGAAATGACTCAGGGTGGGTAAACAGCACCATAGTTTAATATTTGACTAAGATTACAAGAGCTCATAGACACGCATGGCTTGTAACAAACTCAGTGCAGGAGCCTGCGCCACCAGCCTTCTTGTGATTGCTATGGAGACCCCAGCACCCGTCGGCCGGTGGATGCCCACCTTCCAGAAGGAAGTGACCCCAACAGGCAGAAAAATAAGGAAGGCTTTGTTGAGGTCCCCTTTGCCCCACCGTGCAGCCCAGCTCCATGCATCACCGTCCAATGACTTCCTGACAGCAGCTCGTCCCACCGGCTGCTGCAGATGAATCCATTCTGCTGCGCTTTACCTGGGAACCGCTCCATGTGTAATTAACGCTTGGAAGACAGGTTTGCTTACTTGCTTGTTTTGCCGTATTTGCCTCAGGTTAAACCTCCTGGTGTGGTTTAGGGGTGAGACCCGGATGCAAGTGACGGCACAAAGATGCGGCAAAGGAAGGAGACAGGGAGGGACCTCATCGAGCCGTGACTAACCACTGGTGCTGTGGAACGAATCAAGGGAAAGGATGACAGGGTGCTGAGTCCTCCTGAGAGCCGTTCCCATTGCATCGGGGGTAGCTTTGGGGAAGGGAGTTACAATGAGGGTGTATTGTTTCTTTGGGGAAGTTCTTGTCTACAGTCCTGCATTGCACTGGCTTTTATTTTAATGTTGCTGGTCAAGGTAAACCCTTAAGGGCAGGAGCACTGGGAAAGGAAGAATGGAAAATAGTGTTGAGACTAGTTACACCAAGAAAGCATCTGCATTTTTGTCTTGTCTACGCTAGGCTTTTACAGGGAGATAGGTATGGAAATGTGAAGCAAAGAACCTTCAATTTGCAGGAATTAGAATAAACTTAATATTTCCCACTGAAGTCACCATAGGCAACCTGAGCTGTTCTTTACAGCACCTGTGAGTGGAACAGGATCGGCTGTGGGGTTCCCCACGGCCTCTCCTTCTCCATCACATCCTACAGTGTCTGCATCCCTGGGAACCTCCCGACTTTCAACACCTTCAGGCCAGCTGCCAGTGCCTCCCATGAAAGGCTGCTCTCCCCTGTGTTTGTAGATGGCGATTTCCCTGCAGGTGTCAGCAGAACAGTCCCTGCAGGTGTAATTGCACCCTTTCAAGTGCATTGGGTCACAACAAACTTCTTGGTGCAAGAACTATACAGATGGCCTCTGCAAGCCTGAAACGTTGAAAGCAAGCTGGAAAACAAGGAAGATCCCCTTCATCTATTCAGCCAGTGTCCTGTCTCCAACTCTGCCATTCAAGGACTTGCTGAAACCTCTGCCACATGAAAACACTGATAATGCTTTCAGTGCTGCAGGCCTCTTTCTGTAGGGAAACAGCAAAGCAATACAAGAGGGAGGGCAACAAAACAACATGGGCAGGTTTTCAAAGATCCCCAAATACTCCATTTAGCATCTAATACATGTTGTCAGCTTCACCTAAGTATTCGGGGGGGGGGGGGGGCAGGCTTCCTCCTCAGTGGAGATGCTTACTCGTCCCACTACCTATGAGATGTCTGAGGATGGACACAGATAAGCAGAATTAATTGCCTAAATAAGGAGAGAGTCCAGGGTTTGCTATTCCTCTGGTGTGCCAAAACAGTAAGTACAACTATTTTTCATTTACCCTTCTCAGCTGCTGCTGAGCCATTAGCCTTTGGGCTTCAGTTGACTGCCAGTAACAGCGGCAGGAGGGAGGGCGGGCGGGCAGGTAGGCTAGCTCGTCTGGCCTCTTACCTTTATTTCTGAGACCTGCCTGTTTTCTGAGGAGGTGCCAAATAGTGCAATTTTGGGTTGATCAGTCAAATACTAAGTTGGGAAATGTTTTCCTCTGTCTCTCGGCATTTCTTCCTTCTCACTGCCCTTTCATTGCCTTACGAAAGGCGAGACTATCAGGGGAGAGGAATGAGACTGATTACCAATCGCCTGACTAAAGAATATGTAGGCTCCTCTCTGCATGCTGGTGGGAAGGTAGCAGTACTGCTCTGGTGAGAGGTGGGGACGGTGTGAGCTGGAAACCTCTGGCTGCTTCCTTAAGTCTCCAGGAGTTGAAGGTGAGAGATGTGCTCTCCGTCTTTTGCTAGAGCTCTGGGGCAATGGTGCAGTCTTTTTGGTTTCCGTGCTCCTGTGGAGACACTGGAGGATGAGGGATGTGGATGATGGATGTCAAGATGCTGGGTGTACTGGGGTTGCTCACTCAGGGCTCTGGATTTTTTAGATCTCCAGCCCTGGCTACGTTTTCTGATCTACACAACTTTTTTCTGTGCCTGTTCCTGCTCACAGGAGGGTGCAGAACCTCTTTACCTTGTGGTGTCAACACAGTATTGATACAGTCACCTCTGTTGTCTTCCCTGGTTTAATTTGTGTTAGCTATCACATTTGCAGCCACAGGGAAAGTGATTATTTTCTAAAACAGGTGGAGAGTGGCTTCTGGCTGTCTTGAAGGGAAACGTTCCTTTCCAAGCTGGGACTCAAGGGAAAGGGGACGACCTGGTTCTCTGGAAAGATGAGCTGAGGCCCTGCTGAATTATTGAGCACGCACCACAGTCGTCAGCTCAGAGAGAAAGAGAAGCACCAGCTTAGGTCACAGATGTGGGATGGAGGTTATTAGCTTCAAGAACAGAGGAGCGTAACCGGATCTGCTTCATGCACTTGGTTGCTCTGCTGCCTGGATCAGCGTCACAGCTGCTTGGCACTACGACGCAGATGCTCAGCTTGGTTTGGTGGCCCTCTCTGGGGCCGTAAACAGTCACAAAAGCCCAGCTCCACAGTATCGAATCCCTCCCCTCCTTTCAGAGGCAAAACTTCACTCTTAGGGCAGGCCTGGAGGAGCAGCAACCCCAAGTCACACACATGGAAACTGAGGCGCAGTGTTTCAGTCTAACACTCAAATGCGTTGGCCACGTTTAAACCCCCTTTATACACCTACGTAAATGATAAGCAGATTTGCAGAGGACATGATCACCAGCAACTGCAGCAGGAGGTCCATTGGAGCTTAGGAGTGCACAGCTCTTGTAAAAAAACAGGTTGTCTGATTAGATGACTTAGTTGCCCAAGGATGTGTGTTCACTTCTAGTATGTGTTCACTTCAAGTATGTGTGTTCACTTCTAAAATTTTGGTCCAGGTTGTATGCCCAAGGCTATAAGGAGAGATAACTAGGTTGAAAATAAGATATCATCTCCCAGCCATGCCTGAGATCTCTGACACCCCCCCCGCTGTGCATGTCCAAACAAAACAGTGAACGTCCTTCTGTCCCTTTGGCCACCTGAATCTGCTGTGATGCGAGGAAAGAACAGGATGGGGTGCAGCACCGTGAAGAGAGTCATGCAGCTGCTTCTTGTTTGGTGGCAGCTGGCACTTACCAGCACTGGCAGGTGGCTGGTGCACCTGTAGGAGATGCTGCCTCGTTCAAAGGGGACAATATCACTTACCCTGTATGAGGCGCCCAATCCTGTGCCTGCAGGAACTTCTACCACACCCTCATGGGGTGATCTTGTACACAGTCTTTTTGCTTCTTCCTCCTGATTTAATGATAGATTAAAATAGTTTATTACTGGATGAGGCCTGCTTTATCTGTAAACGTTTATTTCTATATTGCCACCTTCTCATTACAAAGAATTCACGACTAAGCTCATACAAGCCAAAGCAGTATGATGAACATCCTGTAATCTGGCTCATTTTGGCTTACAGCTTTCCTGAGAGGCCCTCTGACATCCCCCACTGAATGTCTTATTCCGTTGCAGGGTGACACTGATAGAGCAGCACAAGGGCACCAGGTCTGCTTATTACTTTGTCGATAGAGTCTGGATGGTGGGGTGAGTCTGCCTGTGGACCTTTGCAGATGTGGTATCTCAGGGCATTGCTCACGCTCAAGTGATCTTCCAAGTCCACAGCAGCTCAAGCTGTTTAAAGAGCCATTAGGGCAGGTTATATTCCCCTTTCCCTCTTCCTCACACCTATTCTGTGACTTCTGGATCCTGTGCTTCATGAATTCAACTATGCTGGCAGACAGGGCAACCCCATCTTTCATGTAGACTTGAACTGAACTGCTCAATGAAGAGCACCAGAGTCAGCACAGGGGATGGAGAAAGGGGGCAACTTCCCTGCCAGCCCTTCAGCTGCTGCAAATTTTTTTATTTACTCAGGGATGCCAGGTGACTTCTCTTGTAAGTCTGGTCCTCTTTCTCTGATCTTAATGCCAGCCTGTCTGGAGTTCCTCGGGACCAAAGAAAATACAGGTTGTTTTCCTCTGTTAAATATCAGTCCTTGAACACCAAAATAGAGCACTTCTATTTGGAGGTAGGAACTTGACACCTGGCAGCATGTGTCCTTTGGTCCAGAGTTACCTTGTGAAAATCTGCTCATGTCGGGCCAGCATGTTAGCCTTTGAAAAGTCAGTAGTTGTAAACGCATTAGAGGATGTTCAATGGGTTTTGCAAGGTTTCTAACAGTTAAGAATCTCTGAAGAATCTGCACTTACTGAGTATGCTCTGAGCCTCTCAATACAGATTTTTCTGGGAAATTTTGGTCTAAATAAGACAGTTTTAGGAATGAGATTAGGGGGAGGATACAGCCAAGCAGTAAGGAAAAATGAGTAAAGCTGCTTAAATTAAATAGCTGACAGCTGTCTTCTGAATAGAAATTTTAAGCTGTCTGAAAAGCAGAGGAGATGATATCAGTTTCAGGTGTACTTTAATACTTTATCCCTCACTGATGTGGAAGCAAGTTTCAGGATCAGCATTTTGTGGAATTTTCGGTCAGAAAAGGCTTTTATTTTTTTGCTCAAATTCAGGATGAAAAGAAGGGCTGGAATGGCCCTGCCCATTTTTCTGTCACCCTGTGTACCAGATGTTGCTGGCTGGCTGTACCACCATTCCTCGGGGCACAGGAATGTGGCTTTGGCAGGGGGACTGGGTATGACTTCCAGAGGAGACCAGCCCCCCTGCAGGCTGCCCCATGCTGCCCAGCAGCAGCTATCAGTGGGAGAAGCATTGATTGCTTTCCCTTTGGTTTATCTAGCTCTTGGTCTCCAAACTGGAAGTACCTTGGCTGCCAGGAGCAGCGGAGACTTACTTACTTTTTCCACATAAATCATGAGACTGGAGTTGTTGGATCTGCTTCATGATGGAGGGTCTCAGCTGGTTTGTCCGTTTGATAGGGCAGCTCCCTGGGCAGGTCGTCGAGGGGCTCTGGGAACAGATGAATAAAGAGGTGTGATACAGCGTCTAGACAGAACGCCGGTGTTCCAGTGCCCGGGCGCCCCATAAACACAGCCAGCCTGATTTCTGTTCTTCTGAACAGCGCTGCTCACGCACATCCTTATAAAATGGCGTAGGGCAATAATGCTGCAGACCTTTAACCTGTCTTCCAGTAAGAAAGAGATTGTAAATGAAGCAATGATAATATATAGTATGATAGCAATTTATGATGCTTCAGCACGTGAATATTTTTCTATGGAAGGAGACAATGCTATATCCCTAGACAGGCCTTCCCCTGCAGTGTCATCATGTCAAATACTGTAGGGTTTTTTTTTTTAATATGAGCACCGATATTTTGTTTTATCTCAGAAGTGCCTTGCTCAAATGATCTCAAATTCAGGCCACTGGGATTTCTACAGAAACTTTTGAGAAAGCTGGAATAAATTTACAGATTGTAGAACAATGTAAAATGGGACTGCTGAGTCCAAGTTTGGCTTGCGGTGTCCCTGACCTAGTATTCCCACTCTTGTAAAATAGTGGGTGTAGCCACCTGACTCCAGACCACTTCTTATCTGTGCTGGGGCCAGTGCTTTAGCCGGAAAATGCCATTTCAATGGGAGCTAAACCCTGTAGCTGCAGGCAAAGTAGTTTACAGAGGCTCTTGGAGCTTGAACACAGCAGGATTCAATGCATTATGTATGGATCAGCCCTCTGGAATTGCACATTCACTTAAGTTATGCCTGTAGGAAAAGTCATTTTAAACTTCCTTCTTCCCCACCTCTTAGAGCTGACTTGCGTTAAATATTAACAAACTTGGTTCATCAATTCCCTGGTTCTCTTGGCTTCTTTTAACAACAGATGTTATTACAACAACTCCTCTGCCTGCCTTCCTGCTCCCGTCAGCACAGCCAATGGTGAAACCCAAGAATCTGCTGCTGTAACTCTGCCTGCAGAGCCTGGCTGCTGCCCCCGGCCCTGTGGTCTCCCCCGCCTCCCTCCCTGGGATCACCAATGCTGCCTGCCCTTGGTGTCTGTGAGCAGCCTGTGCTGTGAGCCGCTGGTTGCAGAGAGGCCTTGGTTAAAGGAGATCGAGAAAAGGAGTGAGGGAGGCCGCGGGAAGTCGAGTTCCTGCGTTCCTGCTGTCGGAGGAGGAGGAAGCGGTGACCATGGCCAGCAACTCCAGCACGCTGCCCCGGGTGACTTTCCAGACGCCAGAGAAACCGGGGGAGGAATCATCACACAGGAAACTGGGCAAGTTAACCATCAAGTACAACCGCAAAGACCTACAGCGCTGGCTAGACCTGGAGGAATGGATCAACACCCAGCTGCAGGAGCTGTACCAATGCCGGGTGAGTAGCTGGGGCAAATCAGCCCCTCACTCGTCAGGTGAGTGGGACTAGAGGCCCTGTGTGCTGGGACAGAAGTTTGCGTGCTCTGTCTTACTGGAAATAGCTTCTCATCTTCATTAGGTATCTTATTGCCACCTGCTACAGCACTCTCTGACTGGTGTGTCTGCAGTCCGAGAATCTTGCACCAATATAATCCAGCTCGCTTTACACTGCCTGGTCTTGCAGCTGCTGAGGGGGTGTAGCTATTGCTCAGCACGAGTAGCAGAACCTAGAGAGATGTACAAACCCAGGATGCTGCTTGTTGCTGAGCTCCATGCGGTGAGCGGCTTTGCTGCAAGCAGTATCTAAGCTAGCTGGGTGAGAGTTATCGGTGTATCCTTGTTCCTTTGGGTCACAACAGTGTAGCTATAGCTGCTGTTTGAATGAGACTACTCCAGATAATGCTGTTATCTGTAGCTGCAGAGTCTGGACACACTACTGGCAGCAGGGCAAGAAAGAAAAAAACAAAAAACCCATGCTCAAATGTAGAGATCGTATGCCTTCACCTTCACAAATCCCCAGAGCTGTCGTCTTTGCCTGAGATTCCCTTTGCACCAGGAACAGTCCCTCCGAATTTCTTCCTGCCTGTCTGAGAGCTGTCCCACTAAGAAAGATCCTGGAGTGCCTAGGTCCAGTACCTGAATGGTACCGGTCTTTTCTTGAGCTGTTGCAGAGTACGTGACATTTTTTCTCTTCAGGGTGGTGTGACATTTAAGTCAAGTTCCAGCACTGGCTGAGTTCACTGAAATTTTAACCTGGTAGTATCGCTTCTATTCATATTTTGTACTTGGATGGATGGCACTTACACTGGGAGCTTTCAGAAGGGATAGTGCTTTTCCGTGTTTGAGAGAATTCTTTTGGATTGTGGTACAGGAAAAGATGAAAGGATTTCCCACATTGTATATCATGGTCTTAAACCCATTCAAATAGCTTGACAAAGGATTTTGCTTTTATCTGTAGGGCAATGCAGTAAGAGAACATAGCTTTCTTGACTCACAACCCAGTACATCTTCAATAGAAGACATAGATGGGTTTAACAAATTGTGTAAAACAGCTTATTCGTGTCCTGGATGGGGATGGGCTAAATGAACTGTCAAACCCTTTCTGCCCTGTTTTCTGTATTTGCACCCCAGCACAGCATTAAGCACCCATCTTCCACTCTAAGCATCAGCAGTTTCCAATTGCAATCAACAGTGGAAGTGGACATGTTAAACAGCCCAGGAGAGGTGATTTTTGTGCTATATGCCATGATGGTACAGAGAAGCTTTTGCCTGCCCGGGTTGATTTTCTGGGCCTGAGAGCCATAGAACGATGTCAGCTCCGTGGCTGAAGAGCCAAACTTCAGGAACTGTCTCTGAGGCTGTCTTTATTATTGTCATTGCCATTGTTGTTCATTATTATTATTATTATTATTGTAATTTTCTGTGTGACTTGTTTCCTATCTGATATTTGTAGGAATGTACCAGGTTCTCATGCCATGTTGGGAGAAAAAATAGTTAATTTCTGTTTTAATTTATGCCACGTGCAAAGAACATGCAGCAGAAAACAAATATGGAGGAAAAGGTCCTTCCTTCTGTCGCAAATGCACAGCTCCTCTGAAAATGAGTATATTACTGCTCCTGTTCTGTTAATTAACATTCTTAAACTTCCCAAACAATTTTATAGCTTGTTTAGTAAAAATGACAAAGGATGAAAGCTCATAATCTCTTCAAGACTTAATTGTGAATTTCCAGTTGTTTTCTATAGTTTATAAAACAATCGTAATAAATTCTCAGCTATATCTTAGGCCTCTTGATAATGCATGATGAAACATTATATAGTGCACACAGGAGCAGATGCTATCGCTAGATCTAGTCAGACAGGCAAAATTCAGCGTGCCTGCGAAGTGCTGGAGTGGCGGTCCTGGTGAGTGAAGGCTGTTCAAGAGAACAGCAGCAGTGAGAGTGTCGCTTGCCAACCGTGCCTGCACTGGCATTTAAGGGACTGTCCTTGGGGTTGGTGGCTCAGTTCAGAGAGCCCCGAGCCTGACTGTGGAGATTTGCCAGAGATGAGCAGGGAGAATGGCTGCTGCTTTGAGTAACAGAACGTCTTGCCCTTTGGGGAATTATTGTCGTTTTAAAGACAAGGTTTGGGTTTGGGTTTTTTTTGAGATAGACAAGAAGCACTTGGTACCACCAGTAACATGACCCAAGATGAGGCTCCCTGTGCGCTACTCTTACTTGCCCAAGTCTACAGATGTACACTTGTAAAGGTGTCAGAAAAACAAGTCGGGTTACGTTATCACTTCTGATTTTCTGAGAATTAGGAGCTGTTTACCATCATCAAAGTAGCTGCCCAAAGGGGATATTTTTTTCCCTACTGCAAAATCCCAGCAGGCACAAGTGAGAAAGCCAGACATGCCCTTACAGGAACAGATTGCCAGTGGATTGCCTTTGCTAGCACCCCTCCAGCACAACAGGTTTCCCAGCTTCCTGGTGTATTTGGGCCAGCCTAAGACATTTGCTACCAGGAACTAGAAAACATGATCCTGTGCCAGGTCAGAGACTGCTGATACAGTACAACAGGGGATTACACAGGATCTTTTCAAATAAATACATGTGCCACAGTAAATTACTTGCAATCACCCAGGTGTCCAGGAGGTCCTCCCGCTCTCCTCTGTGCATTGTGGCAAAACCCGTTAGCCCTGCTGGTCTGGGCTCCCTTGGATCCATCGACTTCCCTTACATTGTCTCTTTCTCAGCTTCTTCCTTTGCTCCCCCTGCCCTTGGCAGTGCAATGTTCCTCAATGTCTTGCAGAAACGCGTGTGACAGAGTCAGAATAAACAGCGCTGCAGATTCAAATGCCAGCAAGGTTAGTTCAAACATCGCCTCCTGATACAGATAATCTGAATGCTATGCTATTTACTGTCATGAGGCTTTTTTCAGCAAAACTAAGCGTCAGGAGACAATTTTGATTTTCAAGATGACTCCCTGCACATGGAAGCCAGAACACCATCCATACTAGGAGCAGAAAGCCATAGGCAGTTCCTACCCCGTCTCACCCTCCTGACCTATTTAGCTTCCTAGCTAGAGACAAAGTCAGGCTGGATCAAGACCTGTTGTCTAAACAGTCACAGGAAAACTATTACTTTTAAGAAGAAATGCTGTGTGGGTCACAGTACAATGTATTTAACTCTCTTTTATTACTTACCATTAAGCCAGCTGCATAGCAAAGCTGAACAAAGGTTTTCTCCTTCCTCTCTGGCTTGGTGTCAGAGACTGCTCAGAACAAGTTTCTTTTTTTCCTGTAAGTATTGCCTTTATTGTTTAATGTTTTACATACACATCCATAAATGCTACCCAGCAATCAAGTACTGCACTTTTTACTCAGTGTCCTTATTCTGCTGATTACTACGTTAAAATATCACTAGTGTTGTGTTGTCAAAGATTCATTTTGGAAATACATTGGAAACCACAGCCTGCTTTCCTTACAGTCTTGTAGAGACCTGTGGAGCTAAAACATGTCTGTGATCAAGTTTACAAATGTTTCCAACTAACACCCCCATGCATTACAAGATCATTACTCCAATCACCAAAGCTTGAGGTCTCTCTTACATTAAAGGAGACTATTATATCCCCCTCATGTCTGTCAGAGAAAGCTGGCAAAATATTGTTAGGCCTTTCAAAAACATAAGTGTTTTTCTCTCCATTACTGCAAGAAGTCTTAGTATAAATACCAACTATGTGAATGTATATAGCCTAAAATCTCCTTGTATTAGTTGTACCTCTCTAAGATTAAGCCTGCTGGATTTCTGCTTGGTGAATGCTTGTGCGCACTCTTCACAGATGAGGTTTGTCCCAGGCTGGCTTACGTTGCATTGCAGTTCGCAATTGCAGTTGGATATTCTTGAAAGGGTCTTCCCATGATGGATGACGATCTCTGAGCAGTGATATCAAGTGTTGAGGTAGGAAAAGATAAAGAATGTGTACATCAGGATGTGCGGCTGTAGCAGACACCACAGAGGGGCTAGAATCCATGCCTTCTTTATAAGAACCTCCTTATTTTGAGACAATTTGTATCTTGACCTCAACTTTGCAGCATAGTTTTATTGTAACTAGTTCCTTCTCAGCTGCTCAGTTCTTTAAAGATGGCCTCTAGAGTTCGTAGAAGTTTGAAGGTTTATTAACTGTGTATTTTAAATTTTTTTTCTTTTTAGCTAAGAGAGGAAACGGAGGCAGCAGCTCCTGAACCACAAATTGATCTTGAAGATCTCCTGGAGGTCCCTAATGAAGAACAGAAATTAAAACTCCAGGTCAGATAGAGGGACTTGGTGACTTTAAGTTAGGGACTTCCCTCATAAAGAGAAGTAGCATGGGGTACAGAACGTGTATACAGTGTTGCACCATGCTTCCCTGTGTCTTAGCCTGTCAAATGTAATAAGATTATATACCCTTTTTGTAGGGAGGGGAGAATAGGTCAGCTCATAAAATACTAAAATGAGTCCTCCTTGGTTTTTAGGAAATCCTCCATGAGTGCTCCAGCCCGACAGAGGTGAGTGAAGCACCATCAATATATATATGTTATACTGTGCTGTAAGAGTGTGTCTTTGCTGCTGCTTCGCTGAATAGCCAAGATATTACTGTGCCTAACATGACGCTGCAGATTTGTTTAATTCCCAATGGGAGGTGTTTGCCACTCTATTCTGCTGGGTTAGAAAAACACATGTAAATCTACAGGGGTGAGCTGAAGGCAGAGTAGTGGAGCAAATAAGGAATTACGCTTTACAACCAAAAAAAGTTCATTCCATGTTTTGGACATCCTAAGCTGACCAGGCTGAGTTGCTGTTTGGTCCTCGGTGTTGAAAAGCCATAGACAGTGAGTGGTACAGCTCACATATAACCATCTTGCACACTGTTAACTAAATGAATTCTTAGCTTAAACCACTCTAGTGTTATGAGTGACAAGAATGTAGGATGGCCCTCAGATTGGATTGGGCAGGTAATTATTGAGCAGTGGCCACCTGAGTTAGTTTTACACGTTTTTTTTTTCCCCATGTGAACTTTACAAGTACTGGATTTGAGTTCGAGAGTTAAAGAAATCCCACAAGCTGTCACAATGTCCAAAGGAGTGGAGCCCAATACTTTGCAGTGTAGTGCATGCACCACACAGCAATTGCCTTCGCTGCACTGCATACCTGTGCAAAATGGGGTCCTCCATCACTGCTTCAGTCACATGCATTGCATGTGAACATTGTGCTTGGACATCATTCATCAGTCTCCACATCTTGTCGAGCCTATGTAGCTGTACAGTGATGACCATACAGAAAATGAGGTGGATGCACAACTGTCACTGAAATTAAGCTCAGCTGTAGCAATCATTACAAATAGTCTCCTAGCAGGGGTTCAGCCAACAGGGCTGGCAATAGGGAAATAGTTTTCAGAGTATCTGAAGTTCAGATCTTGGGCAAGAACTCCACATTCCCAGAGAGACAGCTGAAAAGAGTTTGCTGTACTGATTCACGAGCCATGAAAGTGTCTTGCAGACAGCATGGCACCTGCTAACTACAAACAGATACTGCTGCCCCATTGGCAAAAATCTGCACTTTCACCATGGTGATCTTGAATGCAGTCCCCTTGAGAGATCACAGCAGCCTATTTGCAGAAAGCAGGCAGAGGAAAGAAACTGGTTTCCTCTGAAGGGACTGACTGAAAAGGTATGTAAGATCCTAGGCATTTACTTCCAGAGCATGCTGTGGCAGGCAACTTCTGATCACCCACGTAAGGAAGATGGGCTTCCACACAGCACAAATGGTAACGAGCTACAATACTTCCAGTGACCTTGCCTAATTACAAGGACATGTAGCTATCTCTTTGGGTGAAGAAAGGCTGCACACTCCTTTATGGTGATGTTACTTGTCATGTAGAGGGTAAAGTTTGCACTAGTTACATTGACTGCTGCTTGGAATAACCAGATGGTCCAGTTTAGTTCATAGTCCTTGGCTGTGTCAGCAAAGTAGTCGGGGTTTATCTCCATTAACTGCTCATCTATCTGCTCTGCCTATCCTCAACCCCTGCTTCAGGTTATCATTAGTCCTGTGTGTTTTGCTACACCTCTTCTCTGCCAGCCACTTCCTTGTAGAATTGGCACAGCTCTGAGATGGTTTGCAATCCACAACATGGAGCTTTACAGGTTCAACAAGAGGGACAGCTTGCTTTGCCCTAGATTGGGAGGGCAGCAGAAGTGGGCAGGAGGTTATGGTGGCAACAGGAAGCAGTGGAACCTAACAGAGGACAACAGCATCCTGAGGTCAGCTCAAGGTGGAAAAAGCAGGTATCTGGGTTGAAGAGGGGCAGGCTGCCTCCTGGGGAGAAAGTAAACATGGCTGCTCCAGAGGGAGACAGGGAAAAAGGAACTAGAGGAGCTTTTAGACCCTTCTTGTCCATCAAAAAAAGGTCTCCTTTCCTAAGCTAACAGATAGGTTTGCTCAATACATGTCAAAATTCTGGTTTCTGCTCAACATGAAGGCCAATGTGGGGAAAAATGCAAGCAACCTTTGGGCTGGCGAGCACTGGAATTAACATGACATCCTTCTTCAACCAATTCTCATTGTAGGACTTCATTACGGAATTGCTTAGTCGGTTGAAAGGTCTCCGGAGAGTCACCAGTCCTCAGAAGAAATGACCTTGCCCACATGGAACACCCGGCTTTGGTCACAAGGAAGCGTGTATCTTCCCCGCAAAAACCAGGATCAGCAACATCACTTCAGAATATGTTTAGGACTTACTGTTACTGAGAAACATCACCAAGGTTGTGAACTTTCTACCAGTGGTTTGAAGTCTCCACTCCTTCCAGATCTACACATACAGCAGGGGGCTAGATTGTACATTTTCCTGATTCTTAAAGGGCATGTTAACCTGGAGAACAGGACAAGATGTCCTTCCTTTAGTTTCTTCTGGGAATTTCCATGCTGGCTGAGAAGCACTGAATACAGTTCTCAAGAGCTCATCAAGACTTCTTTCTTTCCGTCCACTGCAAGGAAAACAAGGCATTAGTTATCACTCATTCATCAACATGGAAAATCAGTTACTGTTAAGCTGCACCCTGTTTCAGTCTGGCTGGGACCCAGCTGTGATCTCCTGCCTGTTACTGCTGTACCTGACTCTACAGCATTGCACATACTTTGTGAGTCTTATTAAGCCTCTGTTATTCATGAAGGTTGGACAGAAAATATACAGTAGGAAGGAAAGTGTTTGAGTGCATGTGGTCTGCTTAAGGGGAAGTTAGTGAAACAGCTGCTAAGGCTAGGGGAAGAGAGATTGCCTTTCCTTTTTGTGGAATTTAGGACTTAATGATTTAGAAGCATCTTCTAAAGGAGCAAGGTCTGGGAATGATTTTTCTCATCATTTAAAAAGATGTTGGAAAAATGCTTATTTTGTATATTAAAGCAGAGAAAAACAGCTGTGCACTGCTTGCTCTTTTTAGATGCTAAAAAAACTGAAATGAAAAAATACCAGCTCCCAATTTCCCTGCAGAGAGCATCTCGGACCGAGTCTTTTGCAGACAGGCAGGTCTCACAAATGAGAAGTGAAGTAGGACACATTGTCTTGCTGCACAAACTCTTCTGGCTACAACTAACGTGTGGCTGGAAAAATACAAAGGAAACTACATCCAGCCTCTCAGCAAGAGAGTTACTTGTCAGTAACTTGACACATGTGGCTAGGAAATAAGACAGCAAATGGAGGCTGATTGCTCAGGCAGAGCAGACTCTTACAGTTATGTCCTGCCCCTACGCTCTCATGCCTGCCACTCAAACACAAGAGATGAGTTGCTGAGTCACATCCAGAGGGGCTCCTATGTATCAGTATGTTCAAGGCTAGCTTATGAGTACAGGTTTTTGTCAGACAGGGACAGAAGGGGCCAACTCCGGAACAAAAGGGACATGCAAGTTAGCTAACAAAGACAAACAAGAACTCTTGGGCTGGACCAGTAATATCTTAAATACATTAGTCTTTTCATCTTTATCAGTAACAGGGTGACGACTATTACCTTTTGCTTCCCTCCTGTTTTCCAGCAGACGTGTCAGTGAACGAGCTGTGGGTTCTGCACATCTCTGAGATGACAAAATCCAAACTGCAGTAACAACTGTGATGTAAGGGCTTGCTTCCCTTCCCATGCTGTTCTTGTATGTGACAGCCTCGTGGACGTTAGCAAGCCATGCAGCTCGTACCTTGTCCTAAGGCTGCTCTAAGAGGCTCTAAGCCTCACCCGCTAGGTTGGAGAAATGCTCGCTCTTTATCGGGTCCATATATATCTATGGTAGCCCTAGGGACATGCCATTTTTGGCTTAGTAAGGGGCTAATAGGATATGCCTGCTCTCCTGAAATCTCAACTTCGTAAGTAAAATAACAACAACAAAATTAAATCCAGAGCTGCACTGGTTGTAGATCTGGCATTGCTCATGGATTGACATCTGCTAAGACTCAAGTACCACACTGCTTGAAAAAGGAGAGCAGCACACTGACAAAGAGCTCTGAGCACCGTTAAAAACACAGACTAGGTTCAAAGAGAAGTTCAGGTAGAAGATCAAAGATCTAGGTGGACAGGCCATGAGCTGGAGCTAAATAGAGTTTAACTAGAGCTGTAATTAGCTGCAGGACAGTAGTGCATAGGAGTCCAGATTAATTACGTACCCTACCAGGAGGCTATGTTTTATTCTGCTGTGCTGCAACAACACAAAGACCTGAGATGCCTCTTCTCTGGCCGAAGAGATAGATTTTTCTCCACCCTGGGCATTGTTCTGTATTCCCTCAATATGAAGTGATGCAAAGAGAATTTTTGTCTATCCTTTAAGGCAGACATTGTCAGAACCCAGGAAAAAGCAAGTTCTTGAAACACTGCTTGACAGAAATTGTCTTTATGCTTATTCTGCAAGTAGCAGACAAACTGCAGCCCCTATGATGTGCAGTTGGTTCTGATATATAAGGACATCACTACCACATAAGAGCGCTTCAAATGAGCACAGCGTGATCACGGGGAACAAAGCAATATGTGGCCAGTGCTACATGATTTCTCAGCTCACTGGTGCAAAAGAAAAAGCAACATAAGGCAATCAGACCAACTTATTTTTGTTTAGTTCTTAAAAGTAGTAAATCATACTTGCTTTTATTTACTTTTTGGCTGTTCTCAGCCTAGACCATAAGGATAGACTAAATTCCCCCCCCCCCCCCCCCAACCAGCTTCCAGTTAACTTTGCTGTATATCAGCACCATCACTAGCATAAGGCTGTAATGTTTGGTATGCAGATACTGTGTACTGTGCAAGAATGTTTCTTTCCAGGAACTTTGCCCTCTTGATTATACCAAGATAATTCAGAATGTATGAAAGTTCATGTGCTTTTCTAATTGAAGGTTTATAAAGGTACATAAAAAAAAGCTTTAATGCAATTTTCCCTTAGTTATGATCAACACTTAGATTGCTTTTAAAAATATTCTGGCTGCTACATTTGGACACATGACCGTGTTACAGCACTTGAGAAAATGTGCATGCTCATGAATGGCAGCAAATGCAAGTTAATGCAGTTTAACAAAGCTGAGACCTCTCTTTGTAAGCTAATCTAAGTTCAATCTTGTGTTATCATTATTTTGAATTCTTGTTGGAGTGGAGCCTACATTTGATAGCTCACATACAAAGCATTTTGAGAGGGAAAGAAAATCTTCTTGTGCCTTCATGGCATGCTACAAAGATGGAAGCAAAGCAGCTCATTCTGCTTCTTGAAGATACCAAGCTCTCTTTGGTCCTTGAATGGCTATGACTGAAGTTGATCTGGCCTGTCAGGAACTGATTGTTTACCAGTATCTTTACTTGTTTACCAGCACCTTTTCAAAGACAAGGACAGGGAGTAAGCAACACAGCTAAAAGTGCTCTGCCCACTTGAAGGTCACACAGCATTCCTCTTTCACAATGACAGATTCAGCTAGGTTTGCTTCCTACAGACAGCTGATCTAGATACCCCTTCTACCCTTCCTACATGGAGGTCACTGAGGCAACAGCTACAGTGGGAATGGCTTTTCAGGGGAAAGTGATTGGCCTGCCACTAAAATGGCCAATTACATGCAGAAAGCTCCACAGCCACAACAACGTCCATTAGTGGTGGAGGGAAAGCATCAGCATGTGTGTGTATGACTTGAAGAGACTCTTCAATGTATGACTAAGTTCTATTTCAGGTATTGGGTTGGGTGCGTTTCTGGATTCCTTGGGATGACCCCACAGAAACCAATCTGGGAAACTAAATAAAACTGCTTCCAGCTGTAGCCTGCTCCTTTACTACAGATGTGAACAGGGCAGGGCTTACAAGACACAGACAGCCTAACTGCACAAGGAGCTCAAAGTTTCATTGTGGCTAATGAAGCATTTAAATGTTGCAAGTAGTGCACCAGCTCATATTAAGATATTTAAAAAAAAAAAAAAAAAGCAGTGGTAAAGCAAGCATTGAAATGTCTACAAACTGCTTGGAAAGGACATAGGCTGAAGCCCAAAGGAGTGGATCAGTCTTAGAAGAGATATAAGAACAGGTATTTGCGTCTTCTCCTGTACATGCAAAACACAAAGGATTTAACTTAAGACAGAATTGGGCTGTCTTGCTATCAGACTAATTAGTCGGATCAAATAGCAATGAAAAAGTGTCATTCCTACAATAACACAAAGCCAGAACAGCATTTTGTTCTCATTTTTAAGACTGCAAGCTCCTCAGGGCAGTAACTCTCTACTTAAATTTTGTGTAACATAAGGCTCACTGTGAGCTCTTGCATCAGAAGAACTCAAGTAGTTTTCCTACCTACCTGTTGCAAAGAGACAGGCACTGGTGAAGCAAGAACTGCCAGAAGAAAGATCCTCCACAAGAGTCGGGTTTTGCCACCCCTTCCTAACAAAGGGTTTTGATGGCACTGCTGGACACACTTGCAATCTTTAGTGTGTTAACCTGCAGTATTACTATTCTACATTGTCTGACACAGGTTTCTGTTGGAGGGCCTGATCCAGTCCAGCATGTTAGCACAAACCCATCTTCAGCAGTAGTTTAATTTATTTGCTGTGCTCTGACCAGGGGTGGCTGAGGTACAGGCAAACACTGTTTCGTCAGCTCACCTACAGAGGCAGTGACCTTAAGCACAGGGGCAGGGCAGACAGCTGGGAGCGGCAGCGTCAAACCAGACAGGCAAGATTCATTGGAAACTCCCTGTCAAAGGCAAATCCTTGATTTTTTTGCCATTGAAATTTGTCAGCCTTAGAGAGCTGTCTCAGAAGTCACATTACTGTCCTGAGAAGAGCTCATCATGATGGGATATTAGAGCCAATTTAGGGCAACTTTAGTCGGGTATTTGAAGCAATTCTGAGTGCTTCAGTCACTGGCAAGTGCCACTTGCATCTGGACTGTCTCCAGGAAGGGATATGAGCGTATTAAACTGAGCTTCTCTCATAGCCAGATAAAGAGCATCACACAGGTAACATCTTTATCCTACCAGGGGACCAAATAATAAAGAGAGCCAAACCCCACTTTCAGACTAATACACAACTCTTCCAGACTAACATGCTGCTCTTACAGACCACACGGAATCTCGGCACGGCCACTGCAGATCACAACGCTGTGCATCAGCAGCATATTACCTTTACAAAGCATCCTTCATTTCAAGTACATGAGCAACACTGCCCATCAAGGCAGAGTAGCCCCTGCATCTTTTCCAGCCACACCACAGAAACATTTTTGATGACTTCATTGATCCTTCATTTCTTTCCCTAAGCCACTTGACACTAGGACTAAGATACCATTAGAAGAGGGCAACACTTTGTAAAGGGCTATCGGGCATTTCCAGGAGAGACTTTAAACCACAGGCCTCTGTAAATAGTTTTTATTACGCTTTGGAAGTTCTCATCACACACGTGATCACGACATATGACAGTTTTCTTAGTGCAATGTGCTTTGCTGCCTGTTGAACCAGTGTGTAAGCTGTTAGCAAAAGCAGGAAGTTACTTACCAGCCAGTCAGTGCTGCCTTAAACACACATCTTTACTGCTACCCGCACTGCCTTACTGTCTGTATTTATAGACGCGTATCCACCTCCTCATATCAAGTCCTCATTTATCCCCAAGCACTCACAGCAAACCCTGCACTTCTCTGGCTGTATTTGTGAGGACAAAGTCACACACCCTCCAAGCCTCTCTCAGATTACAGCATATCCTTTAACTGTCCAAAACATCACCCGTTTTGGCTGCAAATCCACTTGGACTCTTCCCATCTGGCTGACTCCTCTCTTTTCCTGTTCTCTATCTCCTTTTCTGCCCATGAAGAGTGCGGTTACTTCTACTTGCAAGGAAGATGATAGCGGGAGGTGTGGTGGTCCTTCAGGTCAAACTCATCATGGCCTTCCCTGAGAAGCAAACACAAAGTGCAGTCAGAAGTAAATGCCCAGGCAGGGAACTCACTCTTAGCCACTGCACAAGATGTCTCCCAGCAGCCCTTAACTAGAAACCTATCCCAAGGGTTAGCTGTGAGGACCTGACTGGCAGCCACCTGGACTGACTACTTAAGATATTTGCTTGTAACAGAAACCTCTGAGGTGCTTTGTGGAAAGGTCAGCTCATCCTTGCCTGCTGGAATGGGAAATGACAATAGGTCCCTCTGTCTCTTTCCCTCTTTGAGAGATTCATGTAACTGGTGGCTCATTTTCAACACCATGTCTGTGATTCCCAGGCACATTAGCAACTCCTGTGACAAGAATCAAAATGACAGTCTGCTCCACACAACTCTGAAAAATAACTGTTGTGGCTAAAAAGCAGTGTATTGGCAGTTGTCTTAACCATGCTCAGAAACAGGCAGTGTTGAGTAAGACACAAGCTTCCACCTGCAGCATGCAACTGATACACTCACTCACCTGCCAGACTGCTGATTCTGCTTTTACTGATGTTTGCTGACACTTTTGTTTGTTTGTTTGTTTTTTAATCATCTAACATTGCCAGTCATATGTTTTGTTACAATTTTCATATGTTCTCCTCCATTCCGTTTCTCTCTCTCTACAAAAACATTTGCAGGAAATGAGAGAATATACACAAAAGCATCTCTTACTATCCCAACCAGATTCTTAGCATCCTGCTGTCTAAATGTCATTCAGCACTAATCTGAGAACCCAGCCAACTACCCAATACTTTCAAGGCATGAAAAAGAGAAGCCACACTAGCCGTGAGGAATAGCTTTGTATTCAAAGGAATTAACCCTTCAAATCCGAGACATGCAACTTTTTTTGTCAAAAATCAAGCTACAGATGTTTAAGAACCAAGACTATAGCTGCTGCAAGGCCTGACTGAGGAAAAAAGGCTGGCCCATACATATTTCAACAAAGATTTTTTTACATGGTTTAAGACTGCAGAGTCCAACCTAAGAAAAGCCTCAGGAATTTATACTATCTGATCTCCCCTCTTATGGGAATCCAGCCCAGATGATCCACCAATGTCATTAACAAGCCATAGGAGTCGCTGAACAATGGTCTCGCTTATCCCATCCCACGCAATGCAGCACATCAGCTGCTCCAGAGAACACTCAGACAATGGGCCCAAACATGCACTGGAGCAGTACAGACAGAACATTTCTGCCTAGTTTAGTCCCTGAAGCCTGCGATAACTACTGATTGCACAAAGTATTTCCATAACGACTAGCATTCAGCTCAGATCTGGGTTCCTCAAATCTTCCCTTCTACTGCCTGCTTTTCTGCCCAACAGGAAGAACAAACAAAAGTGGCCCAGCTTACCTGTGACCCGCCTCTCAGACCAAGAGGTATTGCAAGACTTACCGAAAACAGCGCTGGCAGTAGAGGTCCCCATCGCAGCCGTGGCAGCGCAAAGTGGCATCTTCGTTGCAGATACAGCACCAGGGTAACTCATCCTCATCACTGTCATCTGCCCTAGCAAGAGTTTTGGTGGTTGTAGGCTGGCTCTAATTCACAAAGAAAACAGAGACACGGAATTCAAACCCCAGCAGAGACAATACAGGACTTTCATTGTAATGCATGATGGCCACAATGGCATGTCATATGGTCCACAGTTCACTCTCTGTTGATGTGTCATATGTCATGTCATATGTCATGTCATATGTCCACAGTTCACTCTCTTAAGTCTCTGAGATGAACTTGCCCAGAGCACAAGGATAGGCTCCATATGAATCTAGATTGTTAAATAAAAACCCAGTGTACTCCCTATCATTTGCTCATGAACCTATGTTGCTTGGAAGGTAAACAGGTATTCACTCTCATTTAGTGTCTACAGCAATATACACCAACATTGTCCATACTGTATTAAAGGCGTGAAGCCCAGATCTTCTGGCAGGCACCACAGCAATACCAAATGACTGACAATCCCTGCTGCAAAGGCAAGTGATCAAGCAGTTTTGCTGAAAGCAGTTATGTGGGAAGGGAAAGCAGTGGGGAGGTGGTGGGGGTGTTTTCTCCCTGTTACAGAAAGAAAACTGTGGACAAAGGAAGTGACTTGCCAGAAGGCCCCTGCTATTGATTCGTACCTCAGGTTGGGCCAAAAAGATCTTCTGAAATCATAATCTAAAATCTATCCATAAGGCCATCTACTGTCTCCTTCTGCTCTACAGAGAACTCTTGTGGAACTGAACAGTCATACAGACAGTGGGACACAGTGCCTGGACACTGGCAAAGGCAGCTTCCTAACACAACAGCAATAAGATGGCACTATCTTTTACATCAGTAATCCCAGAAGCGCACGGTGGCATACCTATGAGATGGATGTTGTCAATAATGCTTACAATTAAATAATTTCTTCCACTGGGGACAGGCCTGTCAGGTGTCCATGAGTCACAGGTCCATTTAATTCTTGTAATATACATTAGAGAAGGTGTATGTATTTCCAT
This sequence comes from Nipponia nippon, assembly GCF_047370975.1. Classification (NCBI taxonomy): domain Eukaryota; kingdom Metazoa; phylum Chordata; class Aves; order Pelecaniformes; family Threskiornithidae; genus Nipponia; species Nipponia nippon. The sequence goes on along the minus strand of NW_028262291.1, from coordinate 28,749,083 downwards.
AACAGGCTGGAATCCATTCCGAGCATAGGATATCTTGTTACTAATTCCCTCCTCTGACGTTATATGAGAACACAGTCAATTACTATCTAGAGGTTCTATTCTGCACATAGTGAAAGCACTGGCAAACCTCTCACTTAGCCTAGTCCAGGCCATATGGTACTAGACTGTGACCTTCTTGGTCTAATTATATTGGTGAGTTAAAAATCCCTTCTCTAATACCCATCTTGCGGGGTCTATGCTAACTTCTCTGGGTTTAGAGGACACCACTCCATTCAGTAGAAAGCCAGCCTGAAAGGAATTGTATTCCAGGGAGCAATTCCTTTTAAAAGTACAAGGATGACTCACAGCTGTGCTCAGGGCTGGTCGGCCTTGTAGAAGCCACTCAGCTTGTCTGCTCTGGAGAAGCTGGTTGGTTTTTTTTTTCCTGCATCAAGCCTAGGATACAGCAAACTTTTTCTGCAGAACTGTACCGTCCTGAGACCCTGGAACATGTCACTTCAAGAGACCCTGACCAGCTCACTGACCTTTTGCTTTGCTTTCTTAGGCAGGTTCTGTTGTGAGGGTCCTGCTTGGGTGGTCTGATCTGGAGGAATGTTGAATCCACTTGCTTCATCCAGGGCTGCTTCTTCTGTGAGCTGGTAACAACAGAAAGCAAGAAGCCTCTTGTTTCAAACACAGTTGGGAGCCTTATTCTAGGCTCTAAACCTCCCACCCTTCCCCTTGCTCTCATGCAGCAACAGGAGATGACAAGTCTGAATGCATCTGGTGTTATCCAGAGAGATGCGAGCTTGCTCTGTCTGCACTCTGTACACTGTGTGTACATTGTGAACAGTCAGTGTAGCAGCAGGGGCCTTCAGCTAACACACTCTGGTTTGCAGTGCAGCTATCAGCAGACCCTCAACATCATGCTAATCACACGCATGTGGTCTGTAATCAGGCAGAAACTTAAGCACAGAAAGCTCATGTCTGCCTGCAAGACAATTCATAGACATTTTAAAGAGAAATCTAGGCATAAGCTGTGCTAAACAGCACACATCTCATCATCCATGGTCTAGCTGGGGGGGAGTGAAGATGAAACAAGAAGTAAGGAAGTACCAGCAGAGTCGGGTGGGAGAGGAGACACACACCACAGCAGACACTAAGCACGAATGAGAAAGACAATGTGACAGACAGAATGTGACAGACTAGACGTAATGTTGTCAATCGCCTATAGCTGAATGGAACCATGGGAGCTAGCATTGGAAAAGCACCAGGAGAGGAAGGAATGAAACTCTGCCCAGGAACAGAAACACATCCTTTGCATGCTCACCAGGTAACATACACACTGGGAATAATTGAGAGGAAGATAAACAAGACCACAGCTGCCACTTCTGACCTGTTTTAGCACTCTGCGAATGGCTTCCTCCTCAGCTACTTCCTCATCGCTGTCAGGGAGTTTATAGGTTTCCAGTGTAACTGCAGGAATAAGAGACAGGAGACTGTAACCACACCTGCCTCAGACCTTGTGCCCGCTTATGTGCCAGAGACAATCCTTTGTGGTGCGAGCTGGTTTTGGCATTCTGGCTCTGGCACAGACAGATCCTTTTCAGATGGGAACTCCTCAAAAAGGGCATTACTGTTTGGTTTTAATACTGGAAGAGGGAAGGAAAAAATCCCCACCATAAACAGAGCTTTGCTTTTAAAAGCTTTGTTAACCGCACCAGAGCATGGTAGAATTATCTCAAAGAAGGGTGCAAGACAAAGCAGTCTGACCTTACAGCTCCGGCCTCTACCCTCAACTAAGATCTTTCATAGTGATTTCATGATGAACCAACCTGTACAACTTTAGAGACAGAACCAAATCTCAGTCTGTTTCTTGCAGAACAGAGAAATTAAATGGATAAACGCCTCTGAGAAAAGAAACTAGTCTGTCACAGGAACTTGTTTCCTCTCTTGGCACCGTATTCTTGTCTGCTACACACCTTTCTCTGGGTCCTCGCCTCTGAGCGCTGCCAGTCTCTTGGCAACTTGTAGGATTTTTTCCTGCCTAGTGTTCTCTTCCCGCAGCTCAGCAGCAGCTTCTGCCAGAAGTCTGTTCTTCTCTTCCTCTAGCTGTTTCGGGTCCAGATTTGCAGGGCAAACACAATCTTCACTTTCCCGATTGAGATCATTCAAACTTTGGCTACTAACAGCTGCAAAGAGACACAAAGAACATGCTGGTGACTCAGCAGGAATGTTCCTTGGGCACAGACAACACAACTAAAGCAATGGTATGAGAGCAGCTTGCTGCTCTCCATTAATCTGGGTAATAATGGCAGAAGGCATGCCACAGTAGGATCCACACTGTACATGAAGAGAGGAAAGTGAGCTAATCTGTGCTTTACAGTGAGATTACACAGAAAGCACTGCAGCTAGGAAGATAATGGTATCCCAGATTCCGATGTTTTGTAACAGAGCACAGGTGGGTTAGGAGTAGCAACAGCTCCTCCCCAGGGAAGGGTCACCTTAGAGAAACAGAGAGGAGCAACCTGAATAATACAACCCTAAGAAGGAACCATCTCCAAGCAAAGACAATGAGACCCATTATGGAGCCGGACAGCTGCTCTTGGTCAATTTGGGAGTCATTAGGGGGAGATAAGGACAAACTGGACACCCAGCTCACCTGTAAGCTACATAGGGAGGCACATATTCCCTTCTCACTATAGCACATGCCTTACTAGACAGAAACAGGTCTTTGGAAGCCAAAATAGATACCTTGAGGCTGGACTTTTGGTCTGTAATGCTCATCAATGGCGACTTCCTCAGACAGTTGAGTTAACAGGTCATCTGTCTGCTGGACCAGACTTCTGGTGTCAGGAGGTTGGTGTACCTAAGAAACAAGGAGGGCATGGGAAAAGGCAAAGGAAAGGAAAGTGGCGTACTCAATCAAAGGAAAAGTTTGGTAACCAAAATCACCCTAGGTGGCAGCAGCATAAAAAGATGCATCCACTGATCTTGAGACTCTCAGCTTACGGTTATCTGGTGTAAGACTTTCAGGGTTTCATTCTCAGAGGTGCTGAATGTGCACAATTCTAAAAGCAGTCACCCAAACAAGGCAAAGTGGTGCTGAATGTATAGGAGCACATGCTGCTGAGTCCCAACCCCCGCTCTGCCACTATCTCCAATGTAAGTAAAGTGCCATTCTCAACAGTGCCAGCCAGCAGCCCCGCTGAGGCCTATGATAGAAGCTGGGTGTGCAGCACTGCTGAAAAAGGAGCATGAGGAAACAATTTCTCGGGGACAAGATCATTCATATAGGCTTAGAAGGCATATATCCAACTCATTCCTCTGCAATCTCAAAACTAACCACTCTGTGCTTCCATTTCTGGAATAATTAGCAAGATTTTGCCCAGCTGGGATGCAGTAACAACTACAAGATACAATTAGAAGGTAGGGCTGATAAGCCCCAAACACAAGCTCAGAAAAAAATATGAGACCACTTAGGTATACAAATGGGTTAAGAGGAAAACACTTAGCATCTATTGTTAAAAATAAACACATGAACTACGTTTGACATAAAGGAACATACTGCATTCAAACTGAAGCAGTGAACTGGTAAAGGCTGGCCATTTGCTTCTGGAGCAATGACACAAACAGGAAACGGAGATTTCTGAATGGAGCCACCTGGATGCAAAAAAGCTGAAGAAGGAAGAATGGCTAACATGCTGGGACACCAGTTACTACATCAGCTCAGAATACATTGCTGGCTAAAGAGCTGAGGGTGCTTACAGGTCTGGGAGCCTGGGAAGGAGGATCTCTCCCCTGCAGGAGAGCCAGCCGGTCCTCCATTTCCTGCGTGGATGGAACAGGTCCCCGGCAGTCCTCCTTCAGGGCAGCCAGCCTAGCTTCGATCTCAGCCTGAGTAGGGATGGACTCTGCAATTCAGAATAACCCAAGGGAGCAGATGACTGTTATTGAAAACAAAAGGCTTGAAATTTTTTTTTCTTAAAATTGTATTTCTTTCTGGAATCAGACTCTGAACACCTGAGCAAAAACTTCCCTCAGCCCCTGACATGAACGAGGGGTCACACTGCAGTGACTCGGAGACTACGCTAATAGTAACTGCTATCCTTTTCTTCCGAGTCCTTGCCTCCTTCACAGTTTATCTCCTAGCCATAAGGCAAGTATTGGGGTAATGTCATTCGGCAATCAGCTGACTCAGGATACTAGGGACAGGCAGAGAAATAAGTGTCATTTAGGCAACACAGTCCCTTGCTCCCACATCTCTCAATGTAATCCTAGACATATCAGGCTGAAACCCTCCCTTGCCACATAACAGGACAAGAGGAAATGGCCTCAAGGTGCACCAGGAGAGGTTTAGATTGGATATCAGGAAAAATTTCTTCACTGAAAGGGTTACCAAGCATTGGAACAGGCTGCCCAGGGAAGTGGTTGAGTCACCATCCTTGGAGGTATTTAGAAGACACATAGATGTGACACGGGTTAGTGGTGGACTTGGCAGTGTTAGGTTTACAGTTGGAATTGATGATCTTAAAGGTCTTTTCCAACCTAAATGATTCTATGATAATCAGGTAATCACTTTGCAGTGTGTTCTTTCCCTTTCAGAGATCACATATAATTTTTTAAATAGTTTATTCTCCCACAAGCACCACAAGGCTGTCCCAGAACCTGACAGCTGTGGACTGGGATGAGAGTCCTTTTTCTCCTCTGTGAGGCAAGGCTGGCCAGAACTCACAGAGACTGGCACTGTTGTGCCCAGGACAATGACCCAAAGGAAACCTCCTGCAAAATAGTTTGGCCATTCTGCTCCTATTGGGCTTGACATAGGCTTTTACCCCAAACAATGGAAAATGAGAAAGTGATTTTACAGGTAAGATACTGCCCCAAAAATGAGAAGCAGTTTCAAGGGAAATCCCAAGAAGCAAAAAGAATCTGGAACATTAATCTAAAATCACCGTAGAATCTGGCCATTGTGGCAGCAGGACGTGGATGCTCTGTCCAATTTTAACCTTTCAATTCCCTAAAAAGGCAGGCTCTGAAAGCCCAGCACTTCACTCTCCCTCCAGGTTCCATGTTTCCCAAGTAGCAGTGTTCCCACTCAAGGTATCTCTGGTATCCTCCAAAACTCACTCGGTTTCCTTTCCTCCCTGAGCCTCTCCAGTCTCTCTGCAATAGCTCTGTCCTCTTTTGAGAGCCCCTGGTATCTGGAGCCTGCTTGGTCTGGGAGTTTTGCAGCCGCCTTCTGTTGTTCTTTCAGCTGGTTTTGCTTAGCCTCAAAAGCTGCTACACGCCTGTGACAAGGATGGAAAAAAGACATGACAGTTGAGAACAGGGGCTTAAACCCCGAGATATGAAAACATCCTCTGTGAGCCCAACGGGCCATTTCAACCCTGATCAGTCACAGATAAACGTAGGCAGCTAGCTGTTCAGGAGTGTATTCAAAAGAGCACACACCCCACCCCCCCAAACACACAAACAAAAAACCCAAACAACAAAACAAAAGCCCCATCCTTAATCTAGTTCTGAACAATCAAATACCCACATCACAACTCCCATTTTTGCTGCTCTCTATAGGGGAAGAGGAGTGAGGGCCTGAAAGGCTACTCTGCGGCAGAAACAACCGTCTGATTGGCAAGTGCAACTCACTTTTTGTAGTTTTCTGGTGGTGACCATTTTGCTGAACTGCTTTGAGATCCCTCTCTGAAAGACAAAACCAATGATTTCTCTGAACTCAAGGTACTGGCAATGCTTCAATCATCTAGTCTCTCAGCTCAAGAGGAATCAGTGTAAGTTTCTCGACCTCCTGGTACAGCCCCTTTCATAACCTCATTAGTGTGGAGAGCGATTGGCTTATTGAAGGGATTAAGATAATATAGCTGCCTGGGACAGCAGGGGACTTCATTTCTAGTCCTTTGGTCCAGTTCGTTTGCATCTGGACAAAATGTGATTTAATATGGTCACCGGTGATCCAAAGGAGGAGGGGCTGAAATACGCTTGCCTCCCACAGCCTGCACCTCCCAGTTCAGAGAGCAGCTAGAGAGCAGTTAGGTAAGATTCCCAGTGTAATTAGCTTCTATGCAGCAGAACACTCTGAAAGGAGCTGTGGCATGCAACAAACACAGAATTATATAATGCACAAGCTAAACAAAATGTTACAGAAATTATTATATAACCACCAGTATCATAACGACGTCTTCTAGCACACTTCAACACTGCACACCTCAAACACATCTTGTCTAACTGTCTTCTACTTTGCTGTATTCAGGTTGAGCTGCTGAACTACACACTTAGTAAGGCAGTTAGCGTATTTTATTCATTCTTAGAAGTCACAGCTACAAATACATCTGCGCTGTGCTGAGGCCTGTATAGCAACGAATGAATGCAACATTGTTGGACTGCTTTCCAGTTCTAAGGTTTCAGTTCTAAAAGCTATTTGCATGAAGAACAATACATGCAGCTTACAGAGCTGCAGCCTATGCATATTATCTACCTGCTATCCGGTCAGGGAGGACTTTTTTCTGCTGTAATTTTATAGTACCAATATTAAACAGATGAGAAAAAAACCAAAAGAAACATGGAGAAAGGCTGCCCTGTTTTCTTACTGGCTTTGGAGTTGCAAAGGGAAATCAGAACATTTCAAAACTGGAAGTCTGAATTCTGTATTTTCACCATCAATAGCTCACACTGTTTTCGTGAGCGAGTGCTTCTGAAATGAAGACCTCTGCTAACAAGAGGCTCTTTTCCTTTAGACACCTGCAGAGCCAGAAAATTCCCCACTCACTGGTGAAAATTCCTTGCTATAAGAGAGGAGTGAGGAAGAGAGGTAAGAGAAATGCAAGAGAAGGAAGAGGAAACAGAAGAATTGGTTGAAAGAGGGGTTCTGGTGTACACTTGTGCTCTTGTGTTACTTGTTCATGTGTATAACCTATATTGCTACTGAACTACATTTTTTTGTTTTCAACAGGCAATCTACAGGTTACGTTTACAACTATTCTTTTTCTTTTAAAAGCAAACTGATTTTATGCTACAACATTTTAAGCCTTTAGGTTACACATAGCAGAGACCCCTCAACAATGAGGATTTGTGTCACTGTTTGCCCACAGAGGTAATAACACTTTGAACACCTTATTGTCAGGCCGTTCAACTACTACACGTCTGAAAAGACTGCCAGTGCTTTCAAAGGGGTGTAGATTTCTGGGCAATAACATGGTGGGGCTGAACCTCATTTTGTCTAGCTAAGGTATCCACAGGCATTCAGTGTCCATCCATGAAGATTTAAACCGGGTTCTTTCAGACTACTCTGTCACCGCAGAGAACAACCTCACAAATTCTGATTCCTCTCTTTGGACTGCGCAGCTCACGTAACAGCAGTTCAGTAATGGCCTGGTTTGAAACTCCAGGGTACAGGCAGAGTGCATGCACAAGTGCAAGGCACAGCTCTCACGCAGAGATCTGCTACACAACATTGGGATGCAAAATGAAGAAACAAAGCAGGACATTGTCTTTGGGTGAAGAAACACTCCCATCTTACCCAGTTAGTTTTCCATGACACTGCTTGCACACCTTCTGCTGAGAGCTTCCACAGCGGGGAACAACAGCACTGAAGCTAAGGCAGCCTGAGCAGAACGACCGTCCGCAGTTCTTGCATCCACACTGCAGAGATACAAGAGAGGGGCAGGACAGGGCTTCATCACCTAGTCACCGCACACACCCCACTGCTCTGGCTGGCCGTGTGCAGGAACCATGCCCAGGCCAAGGTGCACTAAAAATAATGCTGGGGTTACGCTGATTTTTTAAGGGAACTGTACCATTAGCTGCTGCTGAAGATATGGAGAGCCTTTGAGCACCAGCACATAACTCCTGCTAGAAGCAGAGAGACCATTTCGTCCCATAGTATAATAAAGTGTGTATATGGGGAATTCTCTGAGACAATGACCAAATATTGGATTACAGGGATGACATCTAATTACGATTTTTTTTTTCTTTTTTTTTTTTTTTCAGTGATCGCACATGTTCAAAGACATGGGCACCACGAGAGTTCAGTAATCAAGGACCACAAGGCTATGATGGTGGTCGGGAAGCGTGCCTCGGCGCCGAGGGAGGGAGAGAGGCAGGTTTCCCGCCTCCCCGCTCAGGCCTCGCAGCCGCTCCCGACCCCCCCCAGCCGGACTTGCCTCTTTCTTGAAGACAGAGAACTTGGACGCACACCCATAGCACCGCCTATCCATGGCGCTACCGCCGCCGGGGCCCTGCCCGGCGCTCAGGCACCGCGCTGCGCCCCCGCTGAGCCAAGCTCCATCGTTCCCCCCCCGCCCCGCCGGATCTTTCTTCAACGGCCGCGGACGCAGAGCGCGGCAGCGAGCCGGGGCTGTCGGTAACGGGGAGGCCGAGACACCGCCCTCCCGCCCCGCACACACCGAGCCGGTGCCGCACAGCGCCACGCCCCGCCGCGGCGCACGGCCCGACGGGAGTTGTAGTCCTTGGAGCCGCCCTCCTCGCCTCCAGCCGCCAGGCTGCCCTCCGCGGACAAACTACACTGCCCAGGGCTCCGCGCCGCCCCCGCCGCCGGGACCGCCGGAAGCCACCTGTCGCGGCTCGGCACCTGAAAACATCCGGTTCTGCGGCGCGATGCATTGTGGTACCTGTAGTCTGGTGCCGCCGTCCCGCCCTGCCGGTGGCGCGGCACCGCGCGGTCGTGGCCCGGGAAGACTCCATTTCCCGGTAGGCAGCGCGCCGCGCGGGCAGGCGGGCCCGGAGCCCGGCGGCGGCGGGGCTGAGGTGACGGTCAGCTGCTGGCGGCGGCGGCGGGCTGGCTGGCCCCGCGGTGGGTCGGGGAGGAGGGGGGCCCCGCAGCGCCTCTCCTCGCCGGGAGGGCACACAGGGCGGCCGGCCCGACGCCACGGGGCGGGCGCCGCCTCAGCCTCCCCGCCCCGGCCCGTCTCTCTGGGATGTTCGCTGTGCCCGCAGTAGCGAAAGGCATCGCCGCTTTTGAGGTGGGCGAGGGAGGACCGGCAGGCCGGGCGCTTCATCGGCTTCTCGTGATGTGCTGAAGCGATTGCTTACAAGAGTTTCGGTACGGCATCGCTGCCGGGTACGCCAACAGGTGCCACACTCCCAGCACAGCAGGCCTGTTAGCAGGGTGTTGCGGTTTTGCCAATGAGCTGTCGTTGGGTGTTAATAAGAGAAAAAGTGTATTCTCTAATGCTGACAGGGTTGCACTCCAGTTATTCTGGGATTTTTTGTCTGAAACCTGTGGTGAGACCCTAGTTCAGAAGAGCATGAAATCAGCTGAACTGCAGAACTCCAGCTATCCCCAGCCAGTACTTCTGCCAGTGTTGTGTGTGCCTTCGGAAGTGAATGTCCTACAGCGCTTGTAAAAAAATGTTACGGAGTGTAGTTGTAGGTTCCCATGAGTCATCTTGTTAATTGTGTGGGTTTGCAATTACATTTTGCATTCTTTCCAGTTTAATAGATAACTCCACACTATAAAGCCCTACATAATTAAATTAGGAAACTGACTGATCTATTCAAGGAAGAAGAAGATATCTGAATAAAGCTAAATATAAAGGAAAAAAAAATGGGGTTTCCCCGCTCAAGCTTTCAGTTTTTTTTAATGGTAAAGAACATTAGAAAGACAACTGTATAAAACTTGGAAGCTAAACTTTGCACCTATCCAGCAACTGTATTAGAGACCACCTGGAAATTCCAAGTACATAAAGCATAAAAGTGCATAAAGTGCATAAAGCAGGGAATTGAGACAAATCTAAACCAGAATTGACTCAAATAAAAGACTTCATTTGATGTTGCCTTTGCTATTGAGCTGGTGAATGGGAAGAGGAAATTTCAATCTGAATGTTACAGTGCAACCTACCGACTGACAGGTGTAATTTGGAGTGCCGCCCTTTAATACAAAATATGAGCAGCGACCCAAAGAACCTTCCTATCCAGAGAGCAGCACCAGCAGAGGTGCACGGGAGGGAGCAAGACAGTTAAAGAAATTGAACTTACCTGTTTAGAAACGCCTTGGCTGAATTTGCTGGATGAAACTGAGGGTCGTGACCAGGGCAGGAGACCTCCACTCTCCCGTGTCTGGCGAAGAGGAACGAGGCAGGTTCGGGTTCCCCTGCTGGTGCCCACCAGAGGGGGCCCGGCTCCCACAGTCTTCCAGTTCCTGCACCAGAAGGCCATCTGGCAGCTGAGCAGCAGCAGCTTTTATTTCTTGTCTTGTCTGCAGATGTTTCCCATGATAAAGGGAACTCCGATTATTAAAATCCTATGTGATGACTTAGCCCATAAGGGTTTCAGTTTCTCTTTGAAGTGTAGGAGAGATTAAATGGTCTCTGGTTTATATGTCTTCTCCTTGCCAAACTCAGTTGTTGCACAGTAAGTTGTACATTCTCTGTCCTACATAGTTATAGCCGCAAATGCTGTGTTCTTCTCTAACTTACTGTGAAACTGTGCCCTAGTGTATTAGACTTGGCCTTGATAATCTTGGGGCTTGATTACTATAATGGAATGCATCTAGAAGTAAACTTTTGGTCCGAAAAAGTTCAAATTAATTCAAAATGTGGCCATCTGCCTACTAAATGTCCCAGGCTGTAATGTTTCTCCTTGCAGTTCAGTGTGACAACAAGAGCAGATCATCACCACAGTGAAATCGAAAACTGAGTTTCAGCACTCTCTTGCTGTTTCGGTAGGCTCATTTTCTTCTTCTAGATGAGGAACCAACTGTCCTATCAGCATGCCAAAAGCTGCCCTTATTTTCTGTCAGGCATTGGGGTTCTAGTCATGCAAGCAAACGTCATCTCCACCACAGTTATTTACTTACATAAGGGAAATGTGTTTTAAATTAAACACAAAAGACGACCTATGAGTCATACATTTTTGTGTGTTTCTGTAGTGCTTTATTCCAGTCTGTTTTTCTCCTACAGCAGTAATTGACAGATCTCTGTTCTGATTGTTACAGATTACAAAAGCGTACCACTCAAAGGCCCTGATTTGCCTCCCAGATAGAAACCTGGACAGTCCCAAAGCAGGTACAATTGGAATACATGGACACAAACACTCTTGTCTCTTCCACATGCACAGGCTTGTGGAAGCAGGTCTCTCTCAGCACAGAGCTGTATTTGTACACAATTAAGGCAATATCTGTTTGTGTCATGAGGTATGTACATATATGGGAATACATATATATATTCATCACTGCTAGATACCTCTGTTTTTTAAGGTTAAATCTGTACATGTTGGATTTCAAGGGTGTGTTAAGTGAATGCTGAACTTTCATGAGAACCTCTCAAAATCCTCCTATGGTGGTATTTGAATCCTAAACTTTTGGTTATGCTGTCCATTGCATCTACTGGCTGTTCACTCTTAATTTATGTATCTCAGAATATGAATGTTAATAGCAAGCTTATGAATCATTTTTGTATATGGGCAATGGGGGAGGATTATTGTCTGTTAGATGCAAGTCCCCTTACGCTGTGTGGTTGGGTATACCTAAGCTCTTAGCAGGGTTTGTGAATTCTACAGCTTCTCCATTTAAGATCTGCAACTAATGGTAGGTAAAAATGAGCAGCAGTCATTATAAGAAAGATGCCGTTCATCAGGATGTTTTGTATCTTGCATTTTCCTGTTTGGTGGGCCACAGATGTATAGATGAGTAACGTATAACTAAAGTGGAGACTGCTAGCAGGAAACCAGAGATTTTAGCAATAATTAGAGGAAAGCTGAAGGTTTTGGTATCTGCAGAGGGTCAGGAGGTGGTTTGGAGCTTGTGTGCAAGCTCCAGCTAACATGCATATCCCTTAAGGAAAGCAGTTAACAAGGACCCCTAACAGAACTCAGGAACCTTTAGATCTCAGACTGAAAAGCCTTTCCTGTGAAAGAGAGAACTTGCTCATCACATTATATTTCAGCCTGTCTGTACATTCAGGAATGCATTTCTACATCATTACTGTTGAATTAATGTTTTCAAAACAAATGAGATTGGAATCTTTAGCCAGGCTGTGTGCCCTTAGGGCATATGACTTTCCTGCAGGAAAGGCTTGCTTACAAATAAAGCACCCTGATCAAGTCACATTGCCACATCTCAGATTCCTACTTAAAACCATATTTCTAGGGGCAAGTTGCAAGACTAATATTCCTATATGCGGTACATTGCTGTTTCAACATGTTGTTCATGCTCCTTTACCAAATATGGGTGAACATCTAAAACGTTCGACGTATGTAGAGCCCCACATCAGGCCATGGGAAGGGAATCTTAATATTCGAGTTACAAAGCTGGTCAGCACTGTATATTTAAATTAGGGACCCATTCAACTTTGTATACAAGCACCGTTGTCACAGGGTTATTACTTTTGCACCTCCGTGAAAGTCCACAGACTTAGGGAAAAGAATTAGCTTTTGTGTAGTCTGAACTTGAGGTTAAAAATAGAAATGGAGTTTAATTTTCTCTCATGCTGCTGAAATTGTTACATCCTCCAAAAAGGTGCCAATCTAAATAATGAGCCAAATTAAATGAAGGAATACTTTTTACAGCCAGAAGACAGGATCTTGTAAGAACTACAAATATTTGCATGCACTTTCCCACCATGATGCAAGCAAGCTCTAGACCCTGATGTTCACAAGTTATCAATTATCATTCTTCTGAGGGTGAAAATTAACCAGTGCTTAAAAAGGAAACCATTAAATATCCTTAAAAAATTACCAAAACCAAAAGTCAGCATAATTCAAAATTTTCTTGGCTGCCTTCCTAGCACCAAGAAAGCAAACTGGAATTTTCTATGCGCTCTTCTTCACAAAGGCATAATTGCAGCAAGAACTTTTATTATTTATTACATTTTGGCATCTTCCAGTTTGGCACTGGCATTTAGTTCTGAATACATCAAGTCAAAGCAAAGTGTTAGCCGTCTACAGTGGTGATTTCTTTCTCCTCTCAGACATCTCCTTAGAGGCGAAAGATTTCTCTCTACAGACAAGGTACTTCACACCTAATATGAAAGTTACTGGCTCCATTTACATTCAGTGGACTTCGCATTAGGTTTTCAGGCCTCATTTTTAAAAAAATATTTTGGTAATACTCCATGGACAATTTCAATACCTGACTCAGGCCACAGCAAAATGGCAACAATGGGTGCTTCGCTCCATTCCCTCTCCCTCACTACTTGTTCCTGCCACTCTTAATCCTTTCTTTAGTTAAATCTGTTCCCTGACCTGCTTCATCTCACAGAGGAGTAGTGCAATTCTTTGAGTTGAGATGCTGTACAAACATGCTAGTTTGACCTTCCGTGTAAAGTGGTGATTTCCAAGCGAAGCTAAGGTGCCTATACAAACTGTATGAGTGAGTTCGGCTTCAAAGCGTAAATAAACATGTGTCTGAAGGTTTTTTCTGTATGCCTACTGGAATGCACATTAAGGTTGGGTAATAACATTTGTCAGAATACAGGTTAAAGTTGCTACATAGCCATATTCTGAATTTTTTATGGGCGCAGTTTCTAACACTAGAAGTTCTTGAAAATCTGCTATTGTGTTTTGCCATGCAACACCAGCAATGGGAATACTATAACAAAAAGCTTACAGCCTCAGACAGAACCATCCCATGGGTAGGAACATTTTTGTCCATAATTCACCATGCAAATTACACCACTGTAGATGTAAGACCAAGAGACCAAGCTTCAAGTTTGTTAAAGGTATCGGGGAGCTATGTTTTTTGCTGAAATTGGTGGCATCTTGACTTTTACCTGTGGCTAGCTGGTCTCTGACTTCCATTCTGTGTTTTCCAACTCCCATCTGTATAGTACTACATACCAAATGTATAACTCATCACAAATCCGGGCAACTCCCAAACTATATCACTGTGAAATTCAACCAGCACAAAGTTCCCAGTGGAAGTAAAGTCTGCAACCTTCTCTGTCCCACAATAAGGGCCAACTGCAGGTGATGTAGGTTGGCTTCCATCATGTATGAGCAAGTGGTCATAGATGCATCTGTCACTATCTTCCAGCTCAAAGGATAACATTTTGAGAGATATCTGGAGAAAATACAACCAAAGCACTTTGCTTCCAGGTTATATCCTTTTCTTTTACCCTTTGTATGTAGCAAGCACAAATAGTCTAAATTCCTTATGTGCAGGCACAGTTTATTCTGTGTTTGCACCACATCCTGATCCCATATTGTAATGCAAATTAGTAGCAAATTATTTGCTTAGTTCATCAGCATTTGGATTGGAAGGAGAAGCAAGGGACAAGAATGATCTGTCACATTTTAAATTATTTTCTCTGGAGAAATATAAAAACAGCACCTGTGCAATGTTTCAGTTTTCTAGTGGGAACTCTTGCCTAGGGATTATTCTGAACAAAGCCTACTGGTACAAGCTAAATTCATAAGAGTTCACACGCATGTGTAAAGGTTTTCCCTTGCTGAACACCTCAGATACCAAGATCCAGCACAAGTTCTTAAACTGTTTTTTTGTGTTCAGATTTTTACCCTGAGAATGCCTGCTCAAAAAGTGACATTACAGCTCTTACTCTCCAAGGCAAAAAAAAGATTCCATTAGCAAACACTGATGAAACCCACAATTGAATTCATCTGTGCCCTACCTTGTATCCTACTGGAGAACTGATGACCCAGAAGCATGCTTGGTTTTTGGGGTATTTATTGGGGTAGTTTGGAGAGGTGATGACTCCGTTTGAGTCTGTGAAAGTATCTCCACAATTCACTGAGGAGTAAAGGAGAAAAACAGAGAAAGGCATATTAACAAGAGTATTTTGGCAGTAGAAGTGAGCTTGCTTATTGTATTCTTTCTTCAAGCCAAGAAAAAAATGTGCTACCATGAAAATCTACTGCTGAAATATTTTCTTTCTTTGCTTAGTATTTGTATCAGCAGCTGTACTGAAGGAACTAAAAACATGGCTGCTAAATAACCTCTGGAGGACAGGAAACAGCTGCATCTAAAGCTGTAACTGTCTTTACAATTGAGTGTTACTGTATTAGCATAGCATTCTAATGGTACTAACTTACTGCACTTTCAGAAAAGAATTAGCTCAAGTATTCAAGATTGCATTATCAAGGTAGATCTAATGCTATCTAGAAATTATTCCGTCAAGACTAATGCAAAAAGAGTAAAAATGACACATTTCTAAGACTTCTTCAATTTATGCTTTATAGAAGTTTGCATTTTGAGTTGGAATAAGGCAATAACGAGTTATTTGGGCTACTGCCTTCTAACTGAAAGTATGTTGCAGAAAACAGAATTTTATCCAGCAGTCCATAATGCATTTGCGTGTTCATAAAACAGACACCCCTCAAGTGACTACAGTAAGCACTGTGTTTCATGTAACATAACAAAAACCTTTAATTCAGAAAGTGTAAGTTACCCATGGTTAGTACCTCTCCCGTTGCATAAAATGGCACAAAACCTTGAATAACATATTGCCCAGCTACTGGCTTTACATCTCATTGGTTGAGATTCTGCAATCTTTGTGCTCTTTGGCTGCACTGCTCCTATTAGTTATAGTCGTTGCATTGTTTTTATTTAAAGAAATTGTTCTAAAGATGTGAGGAAGCCTAGCAGAGGCTCTCAGAAGAATGTGAGTGGGTTCTCAGGATTACTAACATGAGACCCATGCAACATCCCATTTTCTGTTTCCTTCTAACCTTCAGCCCCATCATTGCCTAGCCTTCTGCATTAGCAATTGCTATGGCAGTGTAAAGAATAACACAAAAAAACCCAATTCTGGAGTACATGTTCAAAATTTTAAGTTCTTCCATACAAATACTATTAATGCCATTCTCCAAGATCTCTAAAGGAGTGTTCATACCCCTGTTGTAGGAGGCTCTGAATCCTGTGGCTGTAATGCTCTCATCACTTGCAAACTCTATCAGCATTGTCGATCCAGACGCCACTATGGAGGGCAGGGGCCCCTTCCCACAATATTTGTCCAGCAAGACAGGGGAATTCTTGCTGTTTCCGTTGTAAATTTTTATATAGTCAGAAGAACAGTCTGAGGAGGGTTGGAGATCAAAAGCCTCAAACTGCAGAAAAATCTTGAGAAACAAGAAAACAGATGTTGGATTTAATGCTATACACAGGGAAAGATTCAAACCATCTAACTGTTATGAAGTGAACTAGGACTTCATATTCATTTTACTATCCATGTATCACTGAAATTTTACTTTCTGTATAAAAAGAACATAGAATTTCACCTAGCTACCCTGTTAATGAGCCCAGTGATTGATGTCTGACTATTGCTTGTCTTTGAAAAGCCATCCAATCTTAACTGGATAAAAATGAAGTTAAATAATGCATCTGATAGTCTTAATAAGTCTTATGAAAATTGTTGAGACTGTCTTTTCATTCACTGCGTAACAAAATAAATGTCTTGGTCCATGAAAATGACTCCCAGAGGGTAGTCATAATAATGAAATAATGCTGCGTAGCCTTGACACTGTGGTTCAAACCTTTTTGGTCCTAATAAAAATTACCTTACTTCGACGGATGCGGATCAACCACAGGCAGTTGTTATTGTTCGGGTATGGGGATGGGTAATTGACAGAGGAGAAGGAGCCTTTGGATTTAGGCAACACAGAGCTACAGCAATCTGAAGGGAAGAACCAAACACTGTTGAAGAGAACGAAAACTGCACAAAAATCTTCCAGAAACACCTGACAGGTCTCTCCAACCATTTGCATCAGTCAAGCTTGTAAGAGAGAAATGAATTATAATGCTTAAAATTGTGTTGATGTTCCTAGTGAAAAAGTTATTCAAAACCTGCAAGTGAAATAAAGCTAAAGTACTTATCCGCTTCAACTACTAATGTTTTTTTAAAGACAGTAGGGCTTCACTCACATAGTTTACTAAAAAGGCCTGGAACTTTTATGAATTTCCTTAACCTCAATCACAGGAGTAGTTTCAATGACATCAGTACATCAATTCCCATCAGCAAATGTGTGTGTATTTGTAAGTGTATGCAAAAATCAAGCTTGAAAACCAGATTCTGTCAAAGCAGAGGGGTAGCCACTAGGGGAAAACAATAACAGAGAGCACTGAAGTCAAGCTACAGACCTTGTGACTGGTATACAAAGCCTGATCTCATCTGTCTTTTGTCTTTCCACATGTAGTCTTCATTTATTGCACTATGTGTAACTCCCCAAATTACAAAATATGAGCATATGACATCTGAACATATGAATTTATGACATTTTTCTCTTGCTCCCTACTTTCCCTGAGACAACTGGACTTGTCCTTTTTTTTTTAACCCCTGAGTTTTTCTCCTTTTTTTTTTTTTAATTTAGCCCTTTTCTTCCAAAACATACCGATCTAATTATGAAATTACATAATAATGGTATTGAAGCGTGATTCATTCACAGCCCCACTATCAAGAATAAATATCATTAAATACTTCAAGACCATGACAGACACTTAAATTGTAAACACGTCTTATCTGAAGTTAAGACTTTGGGAGGAACCACTCTCAGCAATGATTTCTGTACCTAACTATCCAACTGAAGGAACGTTGATTCCCACTAATTACTGACGTTTGTTTAACTAAGCTCTAACACAATTCAGAGCAGAATTTAATACACTAATATTTAGGCCATGTTGATGTTTCTTGCTGTTTTGGTGGAAACTAATTGAATAGCATCTCAGAAAAGTCAAATACTCTATAAATCAGTTAGCCTATGTACTGGGAGTCGAGGCAAAACCCATGCATTGCAAGAGCACGTCTGGTGTTTTACCTGTGTTTTGTGCATCTCAACTGAAGAGTTCCTGCTACAGAGGAGTGCTAGGTATTTGTAGACCTTAAGATACCACAGTGATGAGTTAAGAAATGGATGGGGCAAGAAAATAGATAACTATACAAAAAGCCTGGGGAATTCCCCTCAAAGAGGTGTTCTGATCAGCCTAAATGGCACCCATACTGACAGCCCTGCAGTCATTTTCTAATTGAAAGAAATCACAAACCTACTGGCCCTACTGATGCACATGACTCAAACCTATAATCATGGCTGAGGATAGCTTACATGCTTTGCAACCTTCAGAGCTTTCCTGAAATGAGAAGTTGACAGAGGCAGCAACCATGATTTCTCTGCTGGGTTTTGCTTATGTCAAAGAGCAGGGACTAGGTGAGGGTAAGTCAGAATGACAGTGAATTATTGAAAGTAAATTCTCCTTTCCAAGAAGGCAGCAGCTTGGGACAGGGCCAGGTCTGCTTCCACACACATACCAGCCCTCTTGTAGGGTGAGGAAGAGATGTATTGAAAGGATGGTGGGCTGAGTTCCTGTGGGGGATGTCTGATAGTGCCTACAGACATCAGCTGTATAAGGATTCACGTGCCTTCTATCTACAGCACTTACTGCACTTGTAGAGCTTGTTGATTTTAGCTACATCCAAGTTACTCAGCCCTTCTCTCTGCCCAATGGGTATAGAGGGGTCAGGAACTGGTACAATAGTTGGTTTCCCTGGAGTGCTGGAGAAATCATACCTGTAGAAATAAGGAAATCGCATTTCTAGATCACTTCTCTTAAACAGTGAAGTTCTCGAACTGCATAATCATATTCATGTACCGCATGCGTAGAATTTCAATGGAAAAGGGCAAGAAGCTTCTCAGAGCCCAGTTAGGCTTCCCTGAAGAGGACCAGCATGGCAGCCATTTTGTGTGCAGTAGCTGAAAGCAAGAAACAAGAAAAAGCAGCACTGTCCTGAGTGAGGAGAGCTTTTGCCAATGTCCTGGCAAAATGAACTGAATCCCACCTTCATGGTTCCAGAGGCAGAGGAGCAGGAGTAGTTCTGTCTCAGTTACTAATTGTTTATTTGCTATCTGCAATTTCCTGCTTCCTGGTAGACAAGTTTTATTTCACAGTTTTGTTCAGAAGTTGTTACTTGCTAGTGGAAATAAAGGAGAAGGCACATGATACAAGCTTGTACATGATCGACTAAAGTGCAACCTTAGACAGTGTTCCCATATGAATATGAGGCAGCACACATCATCTTAATGATATGAAAAAATTCCATCTTTCTTCTCTCTGTACCTAAATATCGTTGTCTATGATCAGCTGTTACTACGTTAATGAAATCATTTAGACTTCAGACCTGTTTTAGATTAGTGACTCAGTAGTGTTAGACTTTGGACCACAGCCATGTCAAAGGCCTCTAACAAGAGACAGGAGTACAATGAAAGAAAACGTTGTCCTAATTTTTTCTTCTATCCACATTGACTCTATTTCCCTGGAATCCTGCTGACAAAGGAAGTATGCTCACTCTTAATTACGTCCATTCACTCAATTTTAAGTGAACAGCAAAAGTCATTCCCTGCACAGAGCAATTCCTTCTTCCTACATCTGAGCAGATCTGAAAGCTGTTTGCTCCTTTGAAAAGACATCTCAGAGAACAACTTACGCGCCATAGTGCATCACTGAGGAGTAGTCATAGGGAAGGCCCAGATTTTTTGAATTCACTTTTCCAAAGTTCCCTTGTTCCCCTGTAAGGTAAGAAAGCAACATTTCAGTCAGAACAATTATTGCTGCTTTAATAGTACACTGTCTGCTGTCATAAACCTAAGAGTAACTTAGGATACAAATACTTCTTCTCATGAGATCTTGGATCTTTCAAAACCACCAGAGCCTTTTGAAGACCATGGGAACCCATTTTCACTCAGTCTAGTAGGTTTCAGAATATAAACCAAATCAAATAAGCCAAAGCTTTCATATAATCAGTGAATCTGTTCCATTCTTGAAGTCAAGGTATTCATCTGTCCATCTTCATTAGGGTGTCTCCAAATATATTTCAGTGCATTATCTTGAACATTACAAGCATCCAACCTATGTCCCCAAAGCTACATCCATACCTTGAGAGGGAAATCTGGCTGACCACCTAGATAAAAAATTCAGAGGTATGTGTGGGTGACCACCAACCTGTCTTGCTGAGTCCTTCCACCAAAGGTTTATAAGACCACAAAAGAAAGGGACAGAGTTTGGCTGTTACTTGCACCAAAGGACATGTTATCGGCCATGTTCTGGCTTTGTATCTGGTCAAACCCATCAGCAGTGACTACAGTGAAGTGCTGACTCTCATGAAGCAAGGGCACTCAGTAAGATCAGCTAGAAACATTCTGTCTGAATATAGCTGCTGATATAGCCCCTCTCATCATAGCTGCTGAGCATCTCATCACTTTTCATTTGTTTAGCCTTAAAAAGCCCCTATGAGGTAAGAAAGTGTAACACTGATAAAAGACTGGGGCCCAGAAACACAGACTGGAATTCATGTCACCTAGTTTTATTTCTCTAAGTTAGGCACTGAAGCTATTCATCAAGGCTACCAGGACAGTCGGAGGAGAGGGGGGGGGAGAGAGAGAGAGAGACACGGTTGGAGGGAGTTTCATCTGAAGGCACCTATTTCTCTCCATTGACTGGAGAACTCGAATATGAATTGCACCCTGGTCTCTTGTCCATGGTAAAACAGGCAAGCAAGTGATGTCGGAGCAGGGAGCTGAATGCAGTCAGCCTGGCCTCGAGGCTAATGCCCTAACCACTGAGCACTCCTTTCCAGTTCAACATCTGTACCTTCATTATTGTAACTAGTGGTTTGTAAACCACAAACCATCTGGACAAGAGTTCAGCATTGGACGCTTGTCAGAAAAATCTCTGGAGTCTGCACAGCTTGGCTAGCAGGCTTGCAATCAGAGCCAGTCTCTTCCAGTAATGTCCTTCAGCTCTGGGCCCAGTGGGGGCTAGGAAATGCAAAGAGAAGCTTCAAAATCCTGAATTATAGAAAGTCTGGGGATACACTTGACTTTGGAGCTTTTCACAGCTCAAAAACTCAGTTAAGGTTCAAACTGGTTCTCAACGGCATTGGCTTTCCTGACTCTGTTAGGTTTTTATCTCAGTTCCTTGTCTGCTATACTGACTTCAGAAAGAATTATCAGCAAGTGCACAGCTTCTTTTGAGGTGATGAACAGAGAACACAGTTCAAATGCAGTGAAACATTTAAGCATATGGCTACTGTTTGGCACATAAGTGCTTTGCTGAATTGGTTTGCTAAAAAAGAAAAAGTAACAGCAGCCTGGCTGGACAGAGGCACTGCCAGAGAACCAGTATCTGCTTCATCACATGCCAGAGAGATTTGGCTGTCTAGACCTGCACACGTGTGGGGACTTAACCCATCTTTTCCACTCTAAAAAAAAAAAAAAAATCTACCTCTGCCAGAATCTAAGTGTAATGACTCAGAAGAGCTGAAAAGGAAGCTTCGGCTGAAGACTCTGAATACAGTTTTTTTTCCCCAAAAGTTTGGGAAAAACAAGCTGAGTTTCAAGTAGCTAAGTGGACAGCAACTGATCAGGCTGCATTTTGTCAAAACAAAGAAGTAGGATGCCTTCCAAGGTGAATTGCTGGGTAAAAACAAAACCCAGCAAACATCCACAGTACTGCAGTCCTGGCAAGAGAAAAACAGCTTGTGTGGGAGAGCTGGGAAGCTGCAAAAGGTCTTGAGGTCTACTTCTGCACCACTGAGGTCAGGGGAAGCTCTGCCATCAGCGCTGTTAACAGCAGCGTGTTTTTACAGGAGATGTGCACTAACAGTCCTCACGAACATAGCTGTGTTTCTTCATTGCCTTTTCCTTGCATATCTTTGCATTTTTTCCCTGCAGTGCTTGTGCTGCACACACTCTGCATTCTAACTCCCTTGTCACGCCAGTCTTCTCAGCCTCCACTCCTGGTGAATGCTGTTAAAACACTGACGACATACCCCATCTCCTTTTGCATAGTCTTGTCGTCTTCACCTTGTCCCCCTCTTTTATCCCTTCATGATACTGTGCCTGAATCAGAGCTTGGTTACATCTGTATCCTTTAGGAATGATGACATCTGAACCTGTGGACTTCCCCCTGCAAAACTAGTATAAGATTTTATGTGCGTCTGCTATCTTTGGTGTAACTTCATGTTTTCAACTCCTCTTTCCTAGCACATCCTTTGCTAGCATTTCAAACATGGCACACCCTTGTTGTACAATGGCAAACAATTCATAGCAAAATTACACCTTAACACTAGAGCTGAAACCTCGATAAAGAACAGCACAAATGGAATTTACTTAGGACATCATGGGAATAGCTGAAAAAAGTTTGGAGAACAGTGTGTTAGGAATTTGCAATAAAAACAATCAAGTTCCATCTGGAGAAAAAGATAGATATATTTTCAGCTGTGCGTGACATTGAAGAGCTGAATGTCTCATTTGTTGAAGAGACTTATTAGAATGTCGTATTCAATTGTCCTGCCTCATTTACTATTATTTTCTGTAATGAACGAAGTACACTGTTATCTTTTTACAATTTTTGTGGGTTGTCCAGCTCTCTCATAGCTGTCAGACAAATGATTCCTTGCATCCTTTCTTCCCCTGCCTTCCTTCTATGTACCACTTTCTCACTTTCCCTGGGACCTTCTACCATTCTCTCTACCCTCGCCTCCCCAGAGCCTGGAGCTCTGTATATGCTCCCATGTTCCCACCACACAGATGAAGGGTACGTGCCCGAACTATTCATCATGCATTCCTTTCCCTAAATAACATTCACTTGTTTTCCCCCTACAGATTTACCAGTCCTGATTGTTCCACATTGCTCCTTTTTTTCATAGCAGTGTACATTATTCTCTCCTCAAGGAGGAAATAATTGCAGTCCTTCCTCTCACATCATGCCAGGTCCCAGAATTTTGCACATGCTGCTGGTTGCATGTGCTTCCATTCTCTCCACATGGAGTCCCTTGTTCATCTACATTTTAGGCTATGTGCATTTCACTCACTGCCAGTGCCAAGATGCCTACCTGCTGCCCTCCCTATTTCCATGGCTTTCCCCGAGATAGAGTTGCTGTGCGATACCCCACCATATTCTCTGAATATTGTGTTTCTCCCCGCCTCAGCTAAAAGTCCCACAGTTTTGCCTTCTGGCCAAGTCTTTGCTACAACATTTTGCGTTCCTGATGATCTTGGTATTTTGAATATAAAGTGAGCCTGGGCTCAAGGTAGCAATCAAAATAAGAACGTAGAGCTACTTTTAGGCTGCATCTGCCTTCGAGGACCACACTAACGTAGGTGTAGCCACGGAAATTCTCCTAGTACAAACACTGAACGAGAAACTCCATCTGACTGAATGCGCTGCTCCTGCAATTCAGCCAGCATTAATCATGATTTTTATTTGCATTGCTGTTCACAGAAGAAACATTCTCCTTTATCTGAAAGTATATGTTTTCTCTTAAGATTTAGTGGACATACCTGCCACAATGTGTTCCCACATAATCTTGACAAACCTGTCCCGATCACTCCGTGCCTGTTCATGGATGAAACCCAGTGCATGGTTCATTTCATGCTGAATTGCTCCTTTATCCATGCAACCATTTTTCACCAGGCCTACTGCTTGACGTCCTCCAATTTTTCCAAAGTAAGACCAGCAGCTAAGAATAGGCAATCAATAACCAAAATGATCACATTCAGCAAATACAAAGACATAGACGTACTGATTATGCCACCAAGGGCCTCCAGATGTGCAGCCACAGAACGGGACACGCATATAGTCACTCGCGTGAGATATATATAAGCTTCCAAAAGCTGCCAAACTACATAGGGGAAGAAATAAAGCCTTTGTGATGAGTATGGAAAATTTTAAAACAGTAAAATGGCTATATCAAACTAAGATGAAGCAGTTTAAGTAGTTAAGCAAAGAACCTGAAACAATTATGCTTCTTTAAATTTTTATACCGCATTATCTTTAAGTCCACATACACATTTATTCCTGCAGCCTATTAACTGATGTAACTACCAGTATGTCTAAAGAAAAATAAAAAATTGCACCTGCTCTCTGAATCCTGACTCCTAGGATAAAAAAGGGCAATTACTTAAATCCAGATCAAAACAGAAAAGAAGCTGAAGGACTTTTTGAGTGCTTCCACTCCCAGGAGACAGGGAGCTTACCTCTGCCCACGTTCAACATACACGTAGTCTGTTTCTGTAGTGCGATTTACAAACTGCACACAGGTCAGCGTGGAGATCTCTTGCAGAGCATCAACAATCCAAGACCTCTCTGTCACTGCTAGAAAGAGAAAGGGGCCAGGAGAAACTTCCTTGGTTAATCAAAACCAAGGTGCATTGATGGGGTGCACTCCTTCAGAACTTCACAGCACTCATTAGCTTTTTATCATACAGGTAAAATAAAAAAAGGGCACAAAGCCTTCAGAGATCTTCAGGTTGATTGGAATTTTAAGGGAGATGTAAGAATTATAGCTGGCCCTTATGCATATTCTATAGGAGACGGCTGATGGAAAGCAAAACTGGCATTGTTTCTTCCATTAGATAGAACGGAAAAAATGAAACAGTTTCAGATACAAGTAATTGGATTAAAGTATTAAAGTATCCCAAATGAGCCAAGCACCAAAAACCTATTTTGTTTACAGAGATAACAAATGTCTGCCACACACTTCTTGGAATCACTTGAGACAGCCAACATTCAGAGGCTCTGAAGATCACAGTGTTTCTATTCAGGTACCAAATAAAGATTGCAGTGTTTATCCGCTCCTGAACATTTTGGCCTAATTTGGGTTCCTCAGTTATGAATCATCTGCAACTGATTTGTATCTCAATTTCCTCATCTTTAAAGTTTGGAGAGAGGGTGGTTGATGGAATAACTCTCACCTAACCACAATATATGCTGCAGTATATATGCACAATATATACACAATATATAATATGCACAACATACATGCTGCAGTTCTGGAAGCACGTGGGCAGAAGAGCAGCCTAGATAACACAAAGACCAGGCTTTCCTCAGCTCATATGATAACACAGATTCCCTTTCCCCAGGAATGGGAATAAGACACAGGCTATATTTCACTTCCATGCCGTTTTCTCTCAAGGTAAGATCTTTTAAGAAGGGTCTGTATGGAAACCTCAGACCAGAGAAGCCTCAGCAGGGGAGAGATGGAAGACCTGCAGAGCCCATATGAAGTCACCTGGAACAAAATTTTCTTGAGTAAGGCATCGGTCCTGCAGCCTTTTGCATGGGGCAGAGCTACTGACTGACTAGAGGGAAATAAGAAGGGAAAAAATATCTCCAAGGATTTTTCCTCCATTTTTGCCTCTACAGGATTTCTAGTGCGGGAATATTTCTATGAGAGATTTGAAAGAAAATTATAGTGTTCAAAAAAGTGCTCCTAGTGGTAATTTTGACAAAAATACATTCATAATGTGAACAAATTATATTTCTTCTTCTGTACTTGCTAAATATCAAAGTGCATTATAGCTAGAGGGAATGAGCTAATATTTGTAATTAAAATAAATTAGCTGGTATTTATATAACAACCACTGCCCAAGTAACCACATATTTTAGTGTCTGTAACTGAAATGTTTGGAGCCTTAGCCAAACTACCATAGGGCTAACAGATTAGCAAAAGAGACATGTCAATAAATTCTCATTTGGACAAAGATTGCTTTTGGTGCATGCCACAGAAACATAAAGTAACAGAGAGTATAGGGACCGGAAGATCAATGCTAACTTTACACCATCCATTTGCATACACTTACAGAAATCAGAAGAGATGTTAATTGGAACCTTGACTAGTCCATCTTGTGACTTGGGCCATAAACAACTCTCACAGTTAATTGCACTGCGTCGTCCTCTTCTCAAGAGGATGTCTCCTTCATACACAGCTATTTCACTACCTGGCAGATGAAGAAAATAAAGAACATAAAAGGCACTGAGAAGGCAAATAGATGTGCCAAGGGGAGATGAGCTATACGCTAACCAGGCTTTTGTACCTTTGGAAATTTCTTTCACTGAACTTCATTTCCCAATAATGTGAAAAAGGATTAGTAAATTAAGACTGAGTGAATCTAGCGTTCACCGTATGCTAAGACTGGTTAGGTCTGCCTTGCTTCCTGGATAGAAAAGATTAATATTAATATTGATGTCAGTGCAGCTGTAATCAAAGTCATGACTAAATATGTTTTAGCTTAAGAAGCTCTGGGAGCCTTCAGAGTGGAAAGCTAAGTATTATAAGTCATTGTTCTCTTCATTAGAGCTTGTGGAATTAAAGAAAAATCATAACTGACCTCTGTAAAAATGGGATGAATCATACAAAAGAAAGGACTATTTTTATCATGCATATGGAAGGCATGCAAGCTAATAATTTCCAGGTTAACTGTTAATTTGACATAAGACATTGTGACATGCTCCTCACTTCTGACTCCAGAATACTTGGAATACATTTCTCACAGACAAGAGCTATTGGTTATTATGCCAAAAAAGTACAATAGTCTTGGGTACAGCAGAGAGGGAAGTGCCTTATATCACATAGGAAAGAAATCAAAGTGAAAAGTATTCTGATTTGCTGAGGCTACATATGGAAAAGAACATTCCATGTAGCAATTGCTCAATACGTCTTCTTAATTTCTTTATCACGACAGCATAAATAATCACACTGAACGCATCTTTAAAACACATCTGAATTCTGTGCATTGTTTTCCACTGATGCTGGAAAATTATTTTCAAGGAGAAAAATATACCAAATAATGAGAATGAGGTGTAGAGAAGCAGCCCCACCAAAATCTACAGTTATTTATATAATAATTACAACCAAACTCACCTAAGTCATTGTTTCTTGTAGCTATCTGAAAAAAAAAAAAAGGCATATCTTTTAATACATGCTTATCTCCACAGCAGAAAACTTCTATCATGAAGAATCACAGCAGTAAAAGTTTGTAACTGATTTTAAGATAGTCAGAGCAACTCAGCAGCAGCAATGTAAATTCTACCCATCTGAGAGCCGGGACACACCTGGACAGGTTTACTTAGTGCAAAGCTATAGAGAAATGCTAAATGAGTTGGCAGAAGAAAATACTTCATCTTCAAGTTTCCGAGATGATCTTCTCTGCTCTGCAGCTCAGTTCTCAAAGCTGTGGTTCGTTTATTTGGGGCAAGTTTTATGGGAAAGCTGCTGCCGTTGTTAACAAGTGTAACAAAATTAGATAACAAGAAGTATTTTCACAAAACAAACAAGCTGCAGGACCTCTCAAGAGAATTTCCAGGCTCTCATTTCTTATTTATCTTCAGAAAACAGAGGAAGTGGAGCAATAGGAAAGAAAATCCAGCAACCTTGAAGTGACTCATCTTTAGTTCTAAGAAGAACCCATGAGCTGCTGCAGGTCCCCTCGCTGCTGGCCAAGGGACAGGATATCCGGTAGCAGTCTGTTCACAGCAAAACTCAATGTCGAGGAACTCTCTGATCCATCCACACTTGTCCTAGAAACTCCTTAGCTTGCTGCCAGGGGCCATCCCGCCCCGCAGAGCCCATCTGTCAGCCTGCCCGCTCTGTGCACAGCTCTCAGCCAGGCGTTGCTGGCCAGGACCACTGGAAATCTGATGGAGCCAGAGATGAATCTGATTGTGGGTTGAAATTGTTTTTCCAATACCATATCTTGCAATATAATCAACGCTGGCAGTGATTGTGTGTCTTTCTGGAGTCTACAAATAAATAAAACCACTAGCTCCCAGAGTTTTGGCTTCCCACCTTCTGGGAAGCCCTCCTTCCTTTGATGTCCATGAATAGAAACAAGCCTAGAAAGGCAGGCTGAATCCTAGAAAACCCACACTGTAAGACTAAGCCACACAATGGGAATATTCATGTTGAAGCCACATGAACACCACCATAGGCAGGCAGATGATGTTTTCTCCTCCCAGCTTCAGCCCCTGCACAAATACCTAGGTGCTATAGAAAATCCTAAGGAATTGCTGCATCAGATCTTTCAGAAACAAGCAAGAAAACCTTTGGAATTGCCAGCAAAAGCAAAATTCAGAGGAATCTGTGTGGTTCACAGTAGATCAAGATGGCAGAGTGTGCCTTTCCAGACAGATGTATGGGCTGGTCCTTTGTTTTTAAGGGAGTACTTTGCTAGGAAAATTTTAGCTGATATTATGTAAAGCTTTGCTACTAATATTTTCATTTTACCTTACTAATAGTTTGTTGCTAAACTTTCTAAAATATTCCACATTTCTGTGACTTCCACAATTCATCTACAGTTACAATTTCCATGTAGATTATACTGTAATAATGAGGTCCACACATAAAGCACCCCTTTTCCTTTGGCTGACAAGAGGATGAAGTTCTGAAGTCCTCATTAGTTTGTCGCACTGATAACCAGAGGTCCTCCCGCACAGTTCTGAGCAAGCTCCGTGTCTCTTCAAGATCAGGTTCAAAAGAGAGACAGAGGGAGTCACAGGAGCACATTTCTGCTGCTACACATCACAACATGACAGGGGAGAGAGCAGAAGTTATTAGACAATAAAAGCATGAGAACGAGACCAGATCACTGTGGGAGCCTGGAGCTGGGTCACTCCAGGCGTGCAGCAAGGAGGGATGGAAGGGCCCTTTGAAGTTCTGCCATGCAGATTTGAATATCCATTCCGTGGAAGGCTGTAGTACCTTACTGACTCCAGTTGCAGACCGCAGACCAGAATAACCCTTGAGTCAGGAGATTTATCCCATGGTTTAATTCATTTTCCTGACTGCCAGAAAGAATTGGGTATTTTTCAAGGCTAATTAATAGACCAAAGTCTCGTATCACCTTATAACACATTATCAGAAGTTGTCTTATAGATGCAAATTTCATTTTTGATGCTGCTTGTCTATATTGTCTGCTTTGATATTCTAGCAGAATAATGCTCAGGTCTCGGTCTCATTATCTATCCAAATAATTTGATTACACAGCTGCATTCTTTCTCCTGTACGCCTTTTCTTACACTGTCTTTTCACATTTCTCATTCTTAGCCACACTGTCCTTGATCTGCCAGATATTTTATCACTGCTCTTTGTTAGTAATTTTAGTACAATGTTTACCACATTCTTAGAGATGCCTTCATTCCACGACAGAGAATGAGAACTTCTTTCACTATGTAATCCAAGTCCCTCTTGGCATAATATTAAAAGACAAAATTAGAAAAACCAAACACCTGTTGGTGTTTAAGTACAGGTTTTTTCCTAGCTCTGTATCAGTAATAGATATCATCAGAAGCAGTAAGAATAGTAAGTCCGATGATCTTTCCATAACGAGAAAGTACAGAGGGCACTTTCCCTGGCTAAAGCATTAGAGCCTATGAACCTCAAGGGAAACAAAATTCAGGAGAGTAAAAGGCCACATGGTTGTCTAAGAACCCAGTGGAATATCACTGTAATGCTTAGTTGCTCAGCTATTCACATCAAAGGTTATGCAGGCAATTGCTGGTGAACAAGCAGTTGGCTTAATTAAGCTGTGTGTTCTCCTTAGAAAGCTTATTACTTTTCAGGAGGCTTCAGGGTATCTCTGTATGTTTGAACAGGTCAATTGTTCATACTACATTAAGAGTCCTAATTTTTTATTTAAGTCACAGTCATAGAAAGCATTGCCCTTACTAGACGACAATTCTTTTAAAACCTGTTTTGTGTGACGCTGCACTTGGACAGAAATCAGACTCTGCTGAAGAGCATTTTTAATTAACTTTGTATCCATTAAATGAAACTATAGACTATAACAAGCTGAAAAGAGTTAAATAATAAAAACATGCACAACACTTCCTTTGTGTTTAAAATGATATTATTAAACAGTTATCTGTTTACAGATATTGTGTCCTTCAGGACACTAGGATTAGTGAAAGCTTGCATTCATGTCTCATTATTTACTGATTGGGAGAAGAAAATGAGCTTTCCTGTTTTTCAGTTGCCCGTCAGTTAATCAGTTTAGAATAATTAAATCATTGACCTTGATCAAGTGCAATGAAAATGTTTTGACTTTTGTAGAAAAGGTCACAATCATGAAACTAAGATTCTGTAAATCTGGTCCCTGGTGCCTAGTCCTTACTCTGTCCCAGTTACCAGCCAGCAAAAGCAAACCTTTCACAGAAAATGTTACTATCAAGCATAGTGTATGCTTGAAACATAAACACTTGAATACTAGTTTTAATATAATTAGTTATTTTTAGTGTCGGTTAGAGCATATTATACCATAGCATATATTGACATAATTCCACATTTTAGGAATGTTTTTATTTAAATGAAAGATTTATTCTTTAAAAAAAAAAACAACTCCAGTGTAAATACTAACTGAGATGTGTTGAAATTAGTTTGAAACCAATGCGTGTTTGGGCTCTGTTCCTCCTAAACCATTCCTGCAGCAGTGTGATCTCTGCTATTTTACCACCATTTATCTTTTAACTTTCCAGTGTCAGAATGATACCATAATGTTAGAGAGACACAAGTCCAAAGACTCTGCACTGGAGATAACTACAGGTGTCAGTGAGCCTTAACCTGAGATGGTGACTGGAGACAAGAAACAGCTGAAACTTTTACAGCTAACTTGGTTTTATCTGGTTTGTAGTAGCTGTAGGCTGAAGAGAGCTTTACTATAGTTTTTGAAATTGATGCATGGGGAAAGTTGGGTTCCTGGAGAGAAGCTACAAAGGTTGGTTTCAGTATTTGAGTATCTAAGTACCCAAGGGCCAAGCCAGATGGGTCCGGCTGGTCTATAGCTTCCCTGGTTCTGATAAAATCTGACCTGGAACCAGTGTCCAACTGCAAACATCACCCTAATGCTTTGTTTTATTCACAAGGTGTTCAGGCACATAACAGAAGTCCTGATCTAATGCTGCTCCCTAGTGGTTTGCCATTTGTGCAAGTGGGACATGTTTCCAGAAAGTCAGGAACTCCCCATCACTACTCACAGCCTGTTCACTCCTTTGATCTGCACAGTACTGAACAGTAGCTGCTTCCTGCAGAAAATGCTTGCAAGCATGAAGAGTCTGTCCTGTAATCCATGCTGAGAAGCAATACATCAGTTTTAGCCTGATGCATCTCAAAACTTTGTTTTAGCGTCCACAGCTCATTACTTCACTATCCACCTTCTCCAGATACTTACACATTATACATACAGATGCCACAACAGATTTCTGAGGTGCTCTGATGGCCTGTTAGGAAAATGAACCATTTATCTGCACCATTTTCTCTAAAGGACTTTTAAACCTTAATGTTTATTTTATTGATGAGTCCTCCTAAAAGCTTTTAGAAAGCTTATAATGCAGAACCCAAATACTCTTCTGGCTCTACCCTACCTCCGCTTTGACTTCACAACACAGGTCATTGCCCCATTCCCTGGTTTGCCTTGAAAGAGAGCCAAGACAAATTGGCCAAAGGGGAGCAGCAAGAAAAGGGCTGCTCCATAAGGGACAATGCGCTCCCTAGGAGCCATGACCACAGCACAGTCACACAGTACCTCAGCACAGCAGGGGTGGGCAGAGAGCACAGCCTGTTGACAAGGCATTGAATCACATCCAGAGCCCACCAAGAAGCTGAAGGCAGAGACAAGACTAAAGACAAGGATACAACATAGGTCCAAGGTCCAGCAAGGAAACTAAGACCAGACTAGAAATACATAGTCCTCCAGCCCAAGCAAGGAGCAAAGGCTAACGCCAGAGCTTAAGTGGAGCCCCTGGGCCAATGGGCAGAGGCTGTGGATGGAGGCCCCAGGTGAGGCCAGTCAGAAGCCATTAAGGTCTGTCAGCACCCTCCATCCCTAAAAGCTATGACATGTTGCAACAGCCTTCCTCACTCCTTATACCCCAGTGCAGACTGTCCAGTGAACAAAACTGCAACTTAGATAACTATATCCACTTGATCACCGACTAGATCATCACTGCCTTCTTCAGAGACCTGTAGGAGATTGTATTTCAGGCTCTGTGAAAGCTATGTTGACTCAGCCCCAACATATGATATTTATCCCCAAGTCTACTACTGCCATTTTTATTACAATCACATTATACAATCACTCATCCTGGATCCTTTTTAAAGTTTGATTGCACTTTCCCGTAGCTCTGGCACTGCGGTGATTTAAGCAGCACTTACCGAGCTCACACAGCAGCTGAGCAGTTTCATACGTGAGCTGCCTCTCAACTCCTGGGTGAGCATCATCTGCTCCCAGCAAGCTGGCACTGTTCATTGCACTTATTTGTGCTAAAGCCCTTTCTTCTGAGCAATGACACTATCTCTGAGACATTCTTCCTGAACCTGAGATTTCCTCAGATTCAACCCCTGTAAGGAATGATCTGACCGGGAACTTCCCTGGCCCGCTCCGTAGCATGTGTCAACGTAAGGAATGCGCAGCTTTTCCGAAGTAACCTTATCTTCCCCGAGAGCCTCTTTTATATCCTGCTTATCTACCGATTCCATCAACTTTGATAGACTTCCAATTTAAAAAAAAAAATTATTATCTTTTTACCTGTTATATGTTTCCACTTGTCAGAATTTACACTGCTCTTTATTTTCACCATTCAGATATGACTTCCACTCATTATTTCTACTTCTCCCCACATCTAAGCGTGATTGTTGTCTTTTACAATGTCTAGTATACATTTTATTTCTAACTCAGATAATGGTATTTTCTTGCCTTTTCCAAGTTTTTATCCTTTTTATCTAAATTCTTTGCTTTTAGGGAGCTACACTTTTAAAAGCATCATGTTACAACCATGCATTTTTCAGTTCTTTCTGTGCAACCAGAACATTGACTTTATACAAACATGCAAACATATATACGTGTACAGATGCATTTCCACAGCAGCTTTTAGGGAAAGAAACCTGAAACCTTGCTAAGAAATGAAACTGGTTCCATACACAAGAGACTACTTTCAGATGAAATTTTGTAATAGATAAACATCAGGCAACTGGGCAAGAATAAACATTTCTTTCATAAATCTGTCAGGATGAAGCTTCAGAAATAGAATAGGTTCAATTTTCCTGCATGTTTGTAGGGACAGCGCATGTCTTGGGAACATACACTGCTAGGCTAAAAAATGACATAAAAAATGTACAAGCAGGTAATAATGTTCAATACTTTCTCAGCATGTCTCATTCAAAGTATTTTGAAAATATATTGAAATACTGTACTGAAAAATGGGATGTTTAGCCGCATTTCATGAATAAAGAAATCCAGATGTGGACTCATGGAAAAGCTTAAAAAGGATTTCTCAGTAGCAGAATGAGAACTAGGAGCCAGGAGTCCTGTCATCCCTATGGGGATTGCTACACTTTTCTGACAAGTAATATTTGGCAAAGGAACAGAGCCTCTAGTCTTCAAGTGTTCTCTTGCTAGCACTTACAAAGCAGTTGGGTGCTATTACCTCTGTTCTAGACAAGCAATTAAGGTCAGGTTTTCAAAGCTGATTGCTAAAGAGAAGCACCTTCAGCTGCATGCAGGATTTGAAACAGGTGTGCTAGTTCTCAGACGTGCTTAATACCCGCAGCTTTCACAGAGTTTGGGGATCTAGCTTTGAAAAAGTTGTATTGAAGGAGTTGTGTAGCTTTGCACAGAGGATACTTCGTTAGTCAGTGTTTCTGTGGTTAATCTCTTTATACTTACTGATGAAGAACTTTGCCTTGAATCCCAAGGACTGCAGGTAGTAGTTGCTGTGGTACTGGATAACACGTAGTTAACAGCAGGAACTGGGTCTTTTGTACAGGATTTTCCCCTGTGATGGGAGAGGGTTGTGCCACCATCGTAAGTGACTAAATAATTGTCCTTTTAGTACTGAAAGTTCTCAGAGTCAGAATATAATATATGCAGTGGTGTCTATCAGCACAGAATAAGCACAGTGGATACTTCATGGTGTAAGTGTGCATGAGTAAAAGACTACGAGGACCCTTTGAGGCCACTTAGTCCAGCTTCTGCTGGTCCAGGTATTAATGTCATAGTGTTTTGGTTTTTTTTTAACTCAAAATTTGCTTTCTTTCACCTGCCATGTGTGTGCTCTTGTTAGAATACTGTTCTGAAAGTAGATTTTGTGAATCATACAGGTACTAATGATGGTTTCTTGAGAGTCTGTGGGAGAAGCTGAAGTCCAAGGAAACATTGCAAATGACCCAAGCTGTCCTTTGATGTGAAGATTTGTGATGAAGATGGATTGTAACAGGAAGCTCAGCATGGGGTTAGGCGAGTAGCATATTGTTACTACTAAAATAGCTGTATTCTGGTCACCATTGCTGACTCTTAGAGCACTGGTTTACCTGAGGGGCTACAACTCTACAATCCTACAGCTCTAAGGTGTTCTTTTCTGAAGTGAGAAAAAAAAAGTTGAGGGTACTGAGCTGTGAAAGACAGTGTTGAAGAGAGCAGCCCAGGTTGTCTTAGGCAAAACTTTTGGCTTTTCAGTTAGAAGAAAAATCAGCTTGTAAGGCTCTTTTTGTGGTCTCTAAGTACTCCTATCTTCCACCTCCCATGGAAAAATTAAGCTGCTTAAATGGAGCTGAGATGCCCAGGACAGAGAATAATAGGCATAAATGGTCAAAGAGCAAAGTGGTCTGTGCAAGAGGGATGGGTGTTTTCTGGTGTGCTGGAGGAATGGGGCAGCATGGAGCCAGAAGACAGTTCATTTGCCCCATGGGAAAATGATTATGTTCTTTGCAGAAGGAAAGAGGAGAAATTTGGGAACTAGTATAACCATATAATCCTTCCTCAGTTTTGGGATATGTATGCTTTCAACAGCTTAAGACCTGACATCACATGTTTAAAAAATGTGCTAGGAGAGCTTTCATGAAAATAAATATTTGAGTTCCTAATTTTATCTCTCATCTGAAATGTGGAGTTTCCAGCCAAAAAGTACTTCAAAGACCAAGCTGCGAGTATCAGCTAGTTATAATTCACAGGAGAAAAAGCAATACATTCAGAAGTCAGCACAGTTTCTTCTATTTATCTTGACTCTCTGAAAAATGCTTTTACGCAGGTATTTTCCAGGTTTTTCTTTGCTTTTGAAACCTGATGGGCTTACAGCATGTACAGGCAATACGCATGTTATAGCGTTAATCCTGGAGACTCTCAAGAGTTAGACATGTAGCAGTTTGACTGAGTTTGGCTTATGGCACTGCTGGGATTTGACATTAGCAGCAATTTAAAGATCAGAGTTGTGTTAACTTGGACATCTCCAAACTGTGGTTTTTCAACTACATATTGTTGGTGAGCCATTCAAAAGCATTTTCCATGCTGGGGCCATGTCATGCAAGCAGCCCTACAGCCTGTGATGGTAGAGAAAATAGTCTTCAGCTGCATTCTGGAGTCATACTGGATTCAACCTGCAGATCTACTGCTACCCGATTTCATAATAGGTTAGTGGGATTCTTGGAGAGGCATCACTCTCTCTAGTGTATTACCTGTGTCTAGAGTTCCTCTGCTTTGCCTCTGTGATGTTTATGAACAGCAGCTGATTTCTAGGCTCTTTTTTTATCAGTGGAATAGATGCAGTAGGGGGAAAAAAATAATTGAAAAGGCAAATCCTGAGGATCTTAGTGCTGGCTGATATCAAAGTCAGGCATTTTAGATCCCAAGATTCTGAAGGGGGAAAAGAAAGAAAAAAAAAAAAAAAAGTATTTCAGTTGGTCACTGCCTTTCACCTGGAGACTGAAAAGGGGCTGAAACAGTTCTATAATGGTACATGGCCGTCTCCATCAGCTGAAGAACTGGATACCTCCTTAACAGTCTAATTAAAGTAGGGAAGGGAGGAAGAGAAAAAGAAGGTGACAGTGCTTTGGGAAGGCTGCCTGCCAGAAGTGGGATTACCATGGCATCTTTTGCAGTTCTGCTGTGCAAAGTTAGTACTTTCCCTGGATGCCGTGGAGAACTGAGACTTTACACCTTAAGCATTTTGTTTTTTAAATAGTTCATATATTTTTCAGCAGTTACTAGAATCCATGTAACTTGCCCATGCTTTTATCTCCAGGCAATGCTAATATCCTGACTTCATGGTAGCTCTACAGCAGGCAAGCCCAGCTCACCTTTTTTCTTCCAGAGCTATAATTACCCAGGCAAGCCCATCTCACCTTTTTTCCTTCCAGAGCTATAATTACCCAGGCACAGCCCATTAGTGGCAAATAATGTGAAGGAGATGGAAGTTCCCTTTCTTGGCAGTAATGGCCCTACCACATTTCACTAGGATTAGAAAAAGGAATAATTGTACATGCTAATCCCCATATGCATGAATAAAAGCATAAGTGCATGCATAAATGCAGAAGCACAGTTTTGCATATGGGCACTGTCTCTTGCAAGCACATAAGCATACAAACATTAACAAATATTTGCTCTGCAAGGGATTTTTAAGAGTGTATAAGATCTGTAACAGGAATTTAAACAGTCTGTCCAAAATACTTCTGTGTGTTTGTGTGGTGGGGATAAGGTAGGAATCTACTTCCCCCACTTCCCCTAATCCACTGCTGAGAGTTGGGTCTGGGATGGAACTGGATTTCTGTCAAAATGGTGGTTATGTATTATATCATCAGCTCTGAGGCATTGTTGTCACCCACTTTGTGTGCAACTTCAATTAAA
The DNA here is from genome assembly GCF_047370975.1 of Nipponia nippon. Taxonomy (NCBI): domain Eukaryota; kingdom Metazoa; phylum Chordata; class Aves; order Pelecaniformes; family Threskiornithidae; genus Nipponia; species Nipponia nippon. The sequence goes on along the minus strand of NW_028262291.1, from coordinate 28,712,744 downwards.
TATTCATAAATATAAGAAGGCACATCCTTTGACTGATGTACTGCCAGGTGTTTTTTTATATGCATGCCCCTGTCATTCCTGTTCACGCAGCATCCCCCATGCATGGTTTAATTCATGGTGAATTATTCCCTCCTTCGTGCAACTTTTGCTCAAAGTCATTACCTGGGAGCCTCTGTTCTTACTAAAGTGAGACCTGTACCTAGGGAATGAAGGAAGGTCCTCTAGCATTCATTTATCAGTCAAAGACTGGAGCTGGCTCCAAACTTAATCTATAGAAACGGAGTCAGTCATCTATGGCAGCTAGCAGTATCTGTGTTGACCATAAACTGCAAAAGCCACATGTGGATTGCATATTACACCAAATAAGGGAACGCATGTCCCTGTTCCTTGTTTAGTATTAGTCATTCTGGGATTATAAATACTTTGTTTGAAGTGTTCAGCACCCTCTGGGAATAGACACCATTCCTGGTGCTGACACCTGCCCTAGCCCGACACAATAGGCAGCTTGAACACAGACCTGATTCTGTGGAAGCTGTCTGGGTGTTTTTTTTAGAAAACTTTTGCCTAGTGATTGGACTTTTCCATCAATATTAATGTGTATTGTCAGCTGCTCTCAGTGGAAACCTGTTTTGAGCAGAAGCTGTTGAATGTAGGTAGTATTTAAAGCTACACAAAGTGTGCCTGTGTGAGCAAGTGAAGCGTCTCTGCCAGGTACTGTATCAACACAGTGACATTGACATTTCTCTTTTCACTGTAGATTGCCAGGTAGCCAGTCTCTGCCTGTTTCACTAGGCAGTTCAACAACACCGTCACTATACCAGAAGGTGTGTTGGAACATGAATATGGGTCTAATCCAGAGCAGTGGATGCTTTGTGGATCAATGGTCAGGTTGGAAAGAAGACCTGGGAGAGGCAGTAAGAGGGCCGTATGTCAGGACAGGGGCACGTGGCTAAAGCTGCAGTGGACAAGCAGATCTGGAATTAGTTTACTGCCCCAAGTATACCTGTAGAGCTTAGAAGAGTTCACGAAGTGCCCAGCAGAGAAACAAGCCACTGCTGTTAATCTCTTCTCTCCAGGAGCACTAATTTTTACACAACTAATTTATTGATCAAAGAGTAATGGGATCAGTGCACTGGAACCTACGTGTCATTAGGAGAAATACTTATGCAGTTCATTCTTGTTGTGCAGTCTGAAAAACAGATACAAGTCAAGATGTCATACTGTGGGATGGCCCCACCAAGCCTAATGCCTTTTTCCTAATGACCTGTGAGAAGAATCCACTGAGAGCACTGCTAATGCCAAATGAATCTCCTCTTTTGGTAGCAGGTACTTTAGGACATCAGTCCACTTTTGCAACACAATTTGCATAGAGAGAGCAGCCGTGATGAACTCCTGGAGTGAATGTCAAGAATGGTATTTGTAGAGCAGGCCAAAAAATGAAGGAGAAAACTACCTTTCCACATATTTACCACTGCAGTATATGGCCAGGAGATAAACAGGGTGAAGGTCGTCTTTAGGAGGTGTCCAAAGGTTCCTGATAGACGCATGCAGTGTGGTATGAGTGATCTAAAATGCTGGATACTTCATGTCTTACCTACATTTAACCTGCCACTGGCTGGATTGAGGGACCTTGCTCTCCTTTATTGTGTCCACTGTCTCTGTTCTAACAACTGGAAAAGAGAGTATTTTTGCCTCCTCTTTTCTTCTCTGTCTCATGGGACAGATTACTCACCTTTTCCCATCTGCAGCTGTGGGACAATTTAATTTAAAGGGATATACATATGTGCATGTGTGTGCAGTGGTGGCAAGATGGGAGAAGTGTTTCACAGGAAGAATAAGGGAAGGGAAAATTCCACCTACTCCTAAAGCACCTCAGAAACTCAGCAGATGGTTAACCAGGCCAATATTTAATTAAGCCGTAACACTGTAAGGTACAATTTATGCTGGAATAAAAGTCTATCTCAGTTCAGTGCCACTAATACTCTTTCTGGACCACAGATCCTGAGCTTAGAGGCTGCTAGTTGACTTCTCATCCCTGTTATTATCAATGTTGAGAAGAAACTTTACTGTAGGGAGGGGAGACCACAAAATGGATGATAAATTCATTAGAGGATTTTGGCCAGAAGCACTGGTTAAAGGAAACACCGTAACTTTGCAAGCATTATCATGTCAATGTCTCCTTCCTGTAAAAGAATTTACTGCCTGTGTAGGTGGAAAAAAAATACTTAAAACGAAAAGGTCAAAAATACCCTGAAAAGAGAGACACCCCCATATGTTGTTCATGATAGGGATGAAATATTATCTAGAGTCTTGTTCTGGCATCCTGAGAACAAATTGCTGGTGATTCCAAATGTCAGCAGAACCTACTAGCAGAGCTTTGCTGTCTGTACAGTTCAGAGTCTTTGGCATGAGTTCAAAGTAAAAATGAATCTGAAAATTTCTGAAGTCTGGGAAGCCCATATGTGAACCCGGTTATGTATCCTGGCATTTTGGCAGAGACAGTTTTCTATTGCAAGGATCTGAAGCCAACATAAAAAAATAAATTGCCTTCGTGCTCTATAACTAAAGGCATATGAAATACAGCAGCTTTGTTTAAGTGAACTCAAAAGTTCAAACCCACTTATTTTCACTTTTTTCCCTCATTAAAATTATCAAAACCTCCTTTCATTGCCAAATACACAGCTTTTTATGAAATGCAGCTTCCAGTTGCTTTTAAGGCTGGTGAATCTTTATAGATTTTTCAATTAATCTCATCTGAGTTTTTTAATTTTGGAACCATATAAGCATAGATGCTTTCACAGTTTATTTGGTATAAAGTGCTTCCAAATCTTGTCAGTTTATTTTTCCCAGTGATGCAAAGCTAACCATATATTATATGAACAAACTGACTACTTTTATTAAATTTTAAAATTAAACTAAAATAATATCTTCTTCATTCTCAAAGAAGGCAAATTCTAATAAAAAAGAGCAAAAATATGAACTTTGGTGAAAATACAATTCTTGACCAGTTTGAGAATTAAACTCATGGGGTATCTAATATATTGCTATCAAACTGAAACAAAATACTAGCCCTGTGGAAATTAGTGGGGAATTTTGTATGACTTCAGTGAATGAAAGTATTTTATTCCCCAAATGCTCCTATAACTATTATCTAATGAACAGGAGGTGCAACTGTTATAGTTATGCTTCTATAATGGCTATTCTCACCTTATCATTTATGCTATCCTTCCAGGTGGTAGCATTTTCTAGCAAGTGTGTACTGTGTTTGCAGGGATGTGTGTGATATAAGATGCATGGCAGGTGAAAAATCAGGCTCTAAGCATCCTTGGCTGCCAACAATATGCTCTTTCTTATACAACCCATTTTGTAAAAATCTCTCTAGAAGATGCAATCATCTGTTGGTGGAAGTGCCTTGGCCATATAATCTAAGCATCATGAAATACTGCCTGCCATAGTGTAATAGAAAATCATTCATTCTTGGTGCTCTGAGAACAAGCAGACCATGGTCATAGTTCAGTGTCTCCTCATATCATCTTTGATATGTTTATTTTCTTGTCATGGAACAGTTTGTGAAAGGCTCGGTCACAGGCATTAAACAGCTAGCCTCATTTAACAATGCTCTCTCGAAGAACTATAAAGAAACACAACAAAGAATCAAAAATAATGACATGATAAGCCAAGCTGATATGTGGAGTTCAGGATTTTACACAATTGAGCAAAAAACATTTGCATTCAGAGAAGTGGGCAGACTGATTACAGTACAGCTCTAGAAGGTAATAGGTGAGTGTTGTATCCCTAGGCAGAAGGATCTTTATTAAAGATATTTGAAATGGATTTTATGTAAGAACTTTCCCAATAAGAGGGGGGGGAAAAAAACCCAACAGACTAAAGCTGAAGTACCATTTGTAATCCAAAGCAGCAATATGTACTGAATTCTTTCCATATATCTACTTGATAGCTAGACGATTTCAGCTCGGTACAAGGACTGATATATTTTTCTTTCTATTACTGCCATTTTTCAGTATTGTATAAATCACATCTTTATAGTATTGCTTAGGGCTCCCCTGTAAGAATAATACTTTTATATTTAACATGCCCAAGCCTGTTAGTAATGTAACAACACTCAATGAGGGGGGGAAAAGGGGAATTAAAAACATTATGAAAGCAAAGGTCAATCACAAGTAGTTTTCCAGCTTATTTTTAACACTTATGATAAAAAAGGAGGATGTAGTATTAGTCATCAATAGTAAAAATTATTTACAAGGGACAAATCTGTCAATGTCTTTGTTATTTTGCTCTCCCATCAACAGGGAAGCTCACAGTGACCTGAAGCTGAGATGCAGGAGAATTAGGTCTATCAAGCTCTGAAGGCTTGCCAGCAGCACAGTCTACTACGCTGTTCTGCAAATAACTCTTAAACGTTCTTGGTATTTCACAGTGGAGCTGCTGCACTGTCTCTTCATGCATGTGTGAGGTGTAACCATGAGCAAAAAACTTGGAGGAAAAAATGAACCCTAGACCAAAAATGACGGATCTCTTGAGCTGTGCAATATCCATGAAGAGAATAGCTTTGAGAGTGAAAATAATTTGTTCTGAACAGTTGTTATCTGTGAGGTGGAAAGAAGTTTACTATTTTAATGAACATCTCTGTGTCTGGTCTTCATATTTTGCCTTTCAGCTCAGATGGTGAAAATAGCTAGTTAAATCTGTGTTCCCCTTGCAAACTTTTCATTCCATTCTCAGTAAGGCTTAAGACATGCAGATATACCAGGGAGATTGTTTGGGCTGTATAGTCTCCATCCTCCCTATTATTACCAAACGATGCAGCGTCAGTGTTCGGGCATGAGTTTGTTTTAATGCACAACATGACCCTTACCCTTATTATGAAGTATTTTATTAAACAGATCTATTCTATAGCATAGATATTGAAAAGACATTGGTAGGAAAAATATTTCCTTATTTTTAGATTTCAAATGCTCTCAAATCTTGCTGTTGCTTGCATTAATTTGTGCAACAGTACTGATGTAAGTATCCATTTTTAATAGTCTACGGTCACCAAATCTGCTTTAAACATGAGGAGTGTAATGGATTATTTAGAAACATCAAAATCTCTTCCTTTCCATCTGCAAGACCCAGAAGTCATATGCCCGAAGGTAGGCAATAATATATCAAATCCAGCTATAACTAATTTCAGAAACTATTAATAAATCTCCTATTGTTACCATCCCCTAAACAGGCATTCGAGAATATGCTGGTCACTTGGCTACACTTGATTCTATTCCCCTTCTTGATACCTCTCATCTTTCCTGATAAAAAGAATTCCCTGTGCCGAGGGGAACCATGGCTTACCTTTATTTCATGCAACACCGAGCCATTCTTTTGCTTTTCAACATACCCGTACACCAAACACTAAAATGCCATGTAAAACACTGAAATCCTCCCAGAGGAAAAACCCCTATCGCATGTGAACTTTTGACATTTCAAATTTTTCAGCTTGAGTGCCACAGGCTCCCCTCGGGAGAGGGCGGGTAGAGACCTGGGAACCTCTGAACACTCCTTTCTACAGCTAGGAATCGTGGCTTCCAATGACACGGCCGAATCTCAAGATTGTCTATGCTTTTCTTGTTATGTGATTAGGATTTATTGATGTTTTAAAAGGAACAGGGACAAGCATTTAAAAGGAGTCAGTTCCTGAATTAGGCTGTTACTAGTCCAGGACAAAGGAGACTAAGTGATGCTCCTTGCTTTGCCACAGATGTTTTCTGTGGCATCTGATACCTCATTCAGATTCCAATGTATGGTGGTGTTTAGGGAACTGACTGCTGTAGGTATGTAACTTCCCTTGGTTTAGTCACCTTTAGGCCTTCAGAAATCTGAACTTCATTCTCAGAGAAAGTTTTATGAATTCTCTGCTGGAGTTGGAGTGTTCTTCAATATCCAGCTACCCAATGCAGCAAGTACCTCCCTACCTTCCAGTGATGTTGTAAGGGTGAAGTTAGGAAAGAGAGAATCAAGTGCTGCTGTACTGACAGCTATATAAGCCTATAAAATATACAAATTCAGGGTACTTATCTCAATACAAAAGTCCTTCACCAAGACGAAGCATGAGGAAAGGCTACTGCCTACATTTCTGCAAAGTTGTGGCTAATTCGTTTGCTGCGTGTTCTCGGGATGCTTGATAGGGCCAGTGGCCAATTTATTTTCTCAAGGTAAGGGAGAATTTTTTTTGATCTGGAACAGAGAGGTCTGGAGGAGTTGTAAATGCTACATTGTCTAGAAATAATTTCCTTTCTACCAGGACCCTTTAGCACATGAGCCAACTACTGCCACCATATCGTGACTACCTGTTACAATGAATTATTACTGTTTATTGTTTTCCAGTCTTATATCACATGGCATTTCTTTTATGCTGCATTACCCTTTTTAACAGCAGGCAAGGTGAAGGCTGTTTGAATGTCACACAGGCCAAGTAGGTGACATGAGAAACTAGGGCTGAAAAGAGCACGGAGGTAAACAGGGGTAACAAGACAGGGCAATTTTGCTCTCTGATGCCAGTCACCTGCACTCAGGTGGCTAGTATGGAAAGGTGAAATAGAACCTCACAGCAGTCCAATTTGATATCGATTATCTCCGTTTTAATGCTTCGGTCCACCTGAATGCTTTACAATGATCATTAATTATCTCAATATGTTAAAATACATCTAAGGGAAAGCTCTATCATTGTAGGGGTGAGATTTGGAATCTCAGTTGTAGATCAGACTCTATCTCTGAACCAGTGTCTGGTCATCAGCATAGGCAAAAAGTGCTGAAGTCTCATCTCCTAAAGTTAGGACACATGACAGGGAGATGCCATTATGCTATGCTGTACCAGAGGAGTGTCCTTTCTAGCTTACACAGCAAAAATTATGCCCTAATATCACACTCTCACACACACACTCACCCCTACACAAAGAATGATAACTTTTATGAAAATATATTTCTTTTTCTTGTAAAAAGTAGTTTAGGAATGTACTGTGACCAAATCTGAAGGTCAAAATATTTTTTTCACTGGTTTCAATACCTTGAAGGAAATTAGAAGTGAACCGTGCTTTAGTCATGTAAGATGTTTGAGATCCTCAGCCTTCACTGAAACTTCTGGGTAGGTAAATCTCCTAGAGTGGTCCGTGCCTCAGGAAGGCTGGGAAGGGTATTTCCGCATTATAAAGACATCACTTTTGATTTACAAACAGTGGAGTTTAACTATGGAAACATCTACACTAGCCTTTTTGCTTTGATAAAGATGCACTTTTGAGGTGAATCTCACCAGAGCAGGCTTGGAGTGCGTTAACTGGATTAAATCCTTTTGGATGAAACCAAATTGGAAAAACTTATTCCAGGTGCACAGTTGTTACAGTCATTAATGGGCATTCAGTCTAAAGTATTAGAGCTTGTTCAAACCAATCACCCTCTGAAATATATATAATAAGGACCTAGTGTCCTCAGCACCAACTGTTTCACTGAACAAAATCATACCCTATGAGCTGCAATATCTGTTAGTGTGTACGTAGCCTGCATTAATTTTTTGTTAGGAAATATTTTTGGTAGCTGCTGAAATAGTTTCAGGAATAAAGGACATTCTGTGCCTAGCGTAAAGTAAAAACCTTATTATTCCCCATTCTTCCCCCCCTGTCCCGATTTGTCTGTCATCCAGAATATTCTGATTTTTCAGCTGGAACATTCTTTGAATGTTCTATGGACATCACAAACATGACAACCTAATGTTAACTTGTTTAAAAGATTGCACATATTTTATTTCAGGGGCGTAGGAACTTCCTGAGAAATCATGTTATGTTCATCTGAAATTTTGAATTTTAAATGTAGAAAGCTGCATTATTTTGAACTTCACTAGAATGACTCATTTTACCTTGATGAGGGAAAAGATAGTTTATTCTTTAACCCTTTATAATTTGGGCAATATTCTTTTATTGGGAATTGGGCTATAATTTACATGTTATACTCAACACAAACATGACATGAACTACTTTCTACTCACCATCTGACTAGAACATAAATATGGATTTCTATTATGCAATTAAAAATCTAATAAATCTAATTCTACTAATACTATTGACAAGATTATTTGATATAAATTTTGTTATATAGTGTGTTGAGGAGAGGATTTATATTTTGGTTATGTTATTACAGTTAGTATTTTATATGTTATAATAGGGTAATATCTCAATATACATAGTAGGTGTGCTTATATATGAACACGCATATATATGTGCATGTCTGTAGAAATTAATGCGGTCCATGAAACCTTCCCTGAATTCGCTGGCTTCCACTACTGGTCTTCTGAGAAGATTCACATGCTTGAAGTGAAGTATGCGTATAGGTGAAGAACAAATTGTAAATTCTGCTATGAGAATTTGTGCCAGGAAGGGGTTGTAGGATATGTCCTCTGAGAAGCGATCAAGAGAATTATTTAACGCATGGTTGTGTTGTGAGAAGCAAAGGAAAGGGGTCTCTGTAATTGTCAGTCCATGTGGGGCAAGGGAATTACTTTGGTGTCTTTCAAGAGTTTCTTATTTAACTGAAAAATGAATACTAGTCTTAGGGTACCACTCTACCTCTGCTCTCCAAGGAGGTTCTGCAGGTTAGAAAAGACAATATGAAACAAAAAAAATTAACTGCTTTTCTTCCATTGTGCACCGAGAGAAAGCATTTCTAGCCTTTAAGCTAGCACATTTTTCCTTTTGTGTTGCTGACTAAATAGGGTCTGCTGTACTGAAGAATGATTTAGAAGACTTACATGGCTGCCAAGGGCAAATTCTTTAGAGGAAAAAACTGCAAAGTTTCTCAGTCAAGGGGTGAAAAAAGGGAACACAAGCAATCTTTCTTCTTTTGGATTCAACCACTTGTCAAGTTGTAGTTATGTTCTCTACACAATGTACTAACTTAATATTCACCTGTGGAATAATACTAAACCAGAGAAAATTGAACTCCCATCACCATCATTTGCTTAACGTGATTTTATCTCTCAATTGCAGGAATCATTACTGCAAACCACCCTTTTTGTTTTGCTTTGTCTGGGTCTCTTCATTGCATTAAACCATGTGCTGGCAGTTAACACCTTTCTACCCATGTATGTGATTGTGTCTGATGATACTTTTAAAGTAACACATGAGAAAGATGACTTTATGTGCCAAAGACCATTTCCAGAGACTTTCCTCTTCACCACCAAACAGTACACGCTCCTGTGAAGCAGCAACAGTGGGCAAAACCCCGCCTGCGAGCTGGAGCCATGCTACAGTGGCCAAGGGCAACGTGAGCGAGCCCCAATCTCTCCTGGTAACTCAGCACTTGACTAGGAGCGGTTGACGATGGCGAGCATAGCGCGAGGCTCCTCGTCTTGGCCAAACACCACCTCCTTGTTTGACTACGGCCGGGTCAATTCACCGCTCTTTGCTGCATTCCCATCAGGTATGCTATGGAAATTTGAGGCGGTGAATGTGTTACAATTCATTTCAACATCAAATGTCAGGAAGCGTTTTTCACTGCGGCGTGGCTGGCAGGGTTTCTCAGCGAAGGCTGCCCGGAGGCCTGGAGCTTCGTTGGAGCTTCTCGGCTCTGACTCTCCCGGAGCGTTACCGAGAGCCCCACGCAGGCCCCCGCGGCCGCCTCCCCCGGCAGGACGGGGCCTCGGCGCCAGGATTCACCGCCGAGGGAGAGACCGGCTGCCCCCCGCGGCAGCGCCCCCCGACAAGATGGCGGCCCCTGACCCCCGCGCTTCCTCTTCCGGCCGGGGTTGCCATGGCGCTGCCCCCCTCGGCCCACCCTCCCGCCTCCCGCCGGTGTGTGTTTACATCGGGCAGGAGGAGCCGGAGCCCCAGCGCCGGGGGAGACGGGGACGAAGCCGACGGTGACGGCCGCCCGCCCTCCATCCCCGCCGGGCGGTGCTCCGGGAGACGCGGCATGAAGGTGATGCTGGCGGCTGTCACCGGGGCGAGGCGGGGGGTTCCCGCCGGCGGGGGTCGGCTGGGCCGCGGCGGCTCCCGGTGGCTGGGGAGGGGGGCGAGGGGTAGGGGCCGGGCCCGAGACGGTAACTAGCGGCGGGAGGTGGTGACCGCTCGCTCTCTTAACGAAGTACAACTTCCAGAAGCTTCCAACTTCGTGGGGGATGTGGTGCCGCTTCTTGGAAACGTCTCCCGAGAATGGTTTCCCCCCGTCTCTCCGGTGAAAGCCGGATCGTTTCCCGCGGCGCCGTGACGGGAAGCGGGCAGCGCGGCAGCCGAAGGAGGCTGCCCGCACCGGGCTTCGGTCCCTGCAGAGAAATCGTCCTACTTTCCCCGGGCTCCTTCCCTCACGCTCGTAATCTCGCAGGCGGTTTTACTCCCCCGGCGGCCGCGGGGTTTCGTGCTGTGGGTACGCCACCGGGGGTAGCTCCGGCGCTCACCTGCGCTGCTGCGCTCGCAGGCCCTTCGAGAGCGCCGAGGGGATCCTCGCCTTTCTCCTTAGTTCGCTGTGGAAAACTGTTAGGGTAGAAATGGGCTCACCCGAGCCGGCTGGCAGCTTCGGCACCGTGGGAGAGAGGTGGACAACGAGGCTGGCTGGGCTATAAAAGTAGTAATACGCTGGTTCTCAGCTGAGAGGTTGTCTCTTCAGTTGTGTTGGTTTGGAGTCAGCAGTGCTGTGGTATTGGGTTTTTTCCCAATTATGTTCTGTCCTATCTGTTTAATTTGCAGGTGTATGACTTTTAAAAGGGTTCCCTCTCATTAATCAGTCTGAAATGCGAGGCGCACCAGGCATTCCCTGTCTCCTGAGCTTGTCTAGCAGTAAAAAGATGTTTTGACCAGCTAGATTGTAAGCTCTTTGAGGCAGAAACCATACGTAGCTATGGTCCGTACCTATCCGAATGGAGAAATTTGGCTCAGGCCTTCCTCCAAGCCTCTGAGTCAAGTAAGTATGTGTTAGAAGTTCCCCAGCTTGTGCAGGTTTTGGGTTCTTGGTAGTGCGCCTGTGTTGGTCACTCAGGTTAACCGTCGTCTGTCTTCACAAGAGGCTCTCAAATATCCGTGTCTGCACAGCTAACAGAAGAAAGAAAAGGGGCAGTTTACAAGTACATGAAATAAATATATACAAAAAGAAAGTTTCCTTCTGTGTGGTGATATTTATTTGTTTTGCTTTTGTTCAAAACCTGATAGTAATTTTTTTTCTCTTTCTGTATGAATGCTTGTTAGTTCAAATAGTGTGGGATAACAAAAAATATATATATAAGGCAGTTACTGGTAAACAGCGCTATGGACCTGGGTGAGTTGTTGACTTACATGCAAAACAAAAACCTCAGAGTGCTGGCTGAACAGTACATCCAGCTTGAGGCCAAAAATCAGAACATTTCCTTCAGCTTCTATTTTATTGCATGCAGAGTAAACCACTGATTATTCTTGCTAAGCCCATTACTTCTGCTGAATTCCTCTTTTGCCCCACTAGACTGGGGTAAGCTTGTGGCTTTTAGGTGATCTCGCTCAAAATACAGCAAGATGTGAGTAGAGTCATGTTCTGATTGTAAGGAAAATGTGTGTGTTTGTGGGGAGAATCTTTATATTTTTAACCAATCATTTATCAGGTATAAGCACTGTATAGGGCTTTTCAGTATAAAAGAGTTCACAGTTTACTCTTTGAGTGGGTAATTTCTTTCAGTGTGTATTTCTTTCCATATGTACCATCTTTTGCTGTAGCAGTTGCCTCAGTTTCTTTTGTGTAAGGTCATTGCAGATGCACGATTTAAAGTCTTAAGCTGGGAGGCGGGATAATTACATTTTTAATTAACAAGTGGAATGCATCAAAGTGCGCGTGCGCAGTTTTTTACCCCTTAAAAAGGGGAGGAGAGGAGAGGTGGGGTGGGGGGGTGTCTTTGCAGTGTGGTAATTGGATCTGAATCCCTTTTATGGACCTGCTCACAAATAGCTCAGTGTGCCTTTAAAAAAAAAAAAAATCAAAGTTTAAGTTGTTGATTATTGCAGGGAATACATCAGAACCAAGCTTTTTGAAAAGTCATCTTGCCTATTTCTCCCCTAATTGTTGTTATGTCTTGGGAAATACATTTGAGTTTGTGTATTTTTAGCGGTACTTGTTTTGAGCCTTTCTCATTGATGCTGGTTAGCAGATTGCTGAGAAGGCAGGGCTGTCAAAGTAAAACAAGTTAATGCTAGTATGTGTAAAGATGGCCTACCTACTTACAGGAGGGAAGAAGCAGGGGAAGAGAAGTAGGTGGTAACATCAGGGGAGTTCTGCTGTGGAAGTGATGGTTTCAGGATCCATCACTAATGTCTGATTGTTGCTGAGGAAACCAAAGCTTGATGTGTTTTATTTTTAAATAAATCGAATAACGTAGGTATCCTATTAAAAGGGTAGAGTGAAATAAAGTAGTGTGGCAAAGTCATACTATAAAGCTTGAGGTATTGAAGCTGGATTGGATTCAAGATGGTCTCTACGTGTACTTTGCTTCTGTTGCCATCTCTTTCAAGCAATGGCAGTGCTGAAAGATGGTATCTCTGGGCCCTTTCAGGCTATGCAAAATATAAAACTGGTTTAAGTCCCTATTTCCTGCACTACAGGACAGGAATGAGAGGCAATCCGCTTGAAAGCGGACCGTTCCTATATGTAGGAATACTTAAGTGATATGTGATGAATCCACCAAGAGTGTTTGCTTTCCTTCAAGGGCAGATTATCTTGATGGCAAGGAAGTACACCTTTTCAGGCTGCATTAGGAGCCTGGGTAACAGGTCTGTCAGGTGGGGAGAGCGGTTTCCATTCATTAGGGAATTGGAAATTTGTGGGCAGATGACCCCACCCGTCCATCACACTGTCAGCCACCAGTTACTGTCCCGCAATACAGTAGGTTTCCAGTATTCTTCTGTTGTGGCTAAGCAGTGGCTTTCTCAGGTCTTACGCAGCACTGGAGAATGTGCTTGCGTCCTTGCTAACAGAACCTCTTCATGCCATATCTTCAACCGGTGAATGAACTGGGGCATTAGGATAGTCCCTGGCGGCTACCTGGTATGGTTGCTCTGCAGTAACTGTGCCTAACGCTGCTCCTGTCACTGCTCTAACTAAATCCAAAGTCAGAGGAATGAAAGGCATTGAGAGTGTCGGGTCATATTGAAGTTTTTGTTTGGAAAAGCAAGCTCAAGATGTGATTTCAGTTAAGTAGCTGCTCCACTTTTTATTGAATTGAAGTGATTCTCCAAAGTAGAATGAGAGCTCATGGTGCTTTGGCATGTGCTCACATTTAAGTTACGTATTTTGGGATAAGACAGGTGTCATAAATGTGACATTTGCCTTTGAGAAACTTAGAGCTATATTTAAGAGAATGAATGTGAACTTACTGCTTATAGTTGTTCTGTTTTTCTGACTGCCTGTGATACTTGATGTTGGCAGATGAATCGTAGAGATCAGGTAAAGGCAGGGTATTTTGAAGATGAAGCATCAAAAGTTATGGAAAGCCTACGTAAATATTTCTCTTCCTTGTATTTACAGACAGCTCTGTTTCTGAAGGATGTAATGGATTGTCCTGTCAAAACTTGGTGTATATGTAACTTTTTTTTTACGTGCCTCTGATCCTATTTAGCAGGGCTCTTGACAGTTGAAATGAAAAGTACTTGGGAAAGGAACAGCTTATGAGAAGTAGAAGAGACAAAAGGTATTGCTTTTTATGGAGTATACAGTAATGTTTTTTTTTTCCTGGCATGTAGTCCTAAATTTGTTATAGGAAGTAGGAGGAGAGTGAACATAAGTGATAGAGTAACAGGGAACATGAACTGTATATTCAGTAGATAATTCTGACTTAAATATTTGGCTACGATTGGTCACACCCAGTTTTCTTTATCAGTGAACTACCTTACAAACTTTCTGGTGTTTTTCTTTCCCCAGTGTTTCGGTTGAATTTCAGAGAGATGGGAAGAGGTTACATGCCTTCAAAGTTCTGGGCAAGGTGCATGCTTACGTTGGTGAGGGCAGTAGTAGAGCTCTTAAGCAGTTTCTTCAAAAGAAATGTTGTTGCTGCTTGAATTTACTGGAAGTCACAGAAGTGGCTTGTGTTTGTGTTAGCAAATCTTACAATCTTAACACTTCTGCCGAGCTGCCTAAGGTCTAGTGCAATTCTTGGGCTTCCTTTCAATCTAAAAATAATTTTGGAGAGTCTGTGCACCTTGCAGATCCTCAAAAGTAAAAGGCAGCCGTTACCAAAAGCTATTGCTGCCAGAATTAATTTTTACTTCTGTGTTGCTTGTGTTCATAATGATCAAGTGTCCTCTCTATCCAGTGGCTGTTTAGTTGCTGAGTGAAGTAACTCTTGTTGGAATTTTGTATGCAGCAAGTTGTGATCTTACTTACACTTCTTGCAGTTAGTTTGGAAGAAAATGAGATCTCTATGAAGCCTGAAATAAAAAGGGGCATTATTGCTGGCAGTGCTTCTGGCTGTCAGGTTTAAGGCATGTGGGCTAGGTGTGAAATTGGAGAGCTTGATAATACCAGAAGATGTAGTATTTGTTCTCCAGAGTAAGTAAATATTTTATCTGAAATGTTGTGCCTTTAAAATGCTATAACAATAAATGCATAGAGCAACAAGGAACACTGAGCTACAAGAGCTCTGATCAGAGTTCAGAACTCATTTGTAAGGAAGGAAATAGACTTAACTACCTAGCCATCAACAAAATCAATTTAAAATGTGTGATAAATACATCATATTACAATCTCCCAGCTAATTCAGAAATGTTTGATGTTTTGCAGAAAATGCATTTTGAAATTCATAATGAAATAAGGAAATAGAAATGAGTTCTGGATTGCATAAAATATTTTTAACCTCAGTTTCTAGCATTTAAAATGACTTTTGGTGCTTTTGGAACAACTTTTTAACTTCACATAGTTTTGCAGCGTTATTTTTTCTGTCTAATTTTAAAAAATGAAATTAAGATTTTGCAAGATGACCTGTGTTTTGAACTGTTCCAGTGATGCCTCTTGTGACTCTTTTGGGGGGGCAGTGCTCATATTTTTCAAGCTGGGTACATGCTTCTGTACTTTGAATTCAGGTTTTGTTGTAGAATTTACTATGTTCTAGCTGTAAGAGCCATTGAAAAAATTAGTTAAATTTCAACTCATTAAAGCCAGAACAGTAGTTTTGCACTTTTAAGGAAATAAATGCATTGGAAGTCAGGTAGTTCAAGTTGGTCATATGAAACCACTGTTATAGTATACTGCTCTAATGCATCCTTCCTTGAGTGTTGGTTTGTTTTGGTTTTGTTTTTCTTTTCTTTGTTTTTTGAAGTGGTGACCCTACTGAGGATAATGGAAAGGGTACTATTTTTTTTAAGTCTCTGGCATGGTTAAGAGAATCTTAATGACCTCTATCATATAGGCCTATGTTATTAAGCAAAGGAGTTCTCATTTTTGTTTCAGACAAATTTCTCATGCTGTCTGCAGCTTTCTAGAGTGGTATTTCTGTATCTTGTTAGGAAAATGGAAAATATTCTTTCTGCATTGTGCGTTATCTTGTTTCTTTAATCTGAGTAAATTGGCGTTAATCATTAAGTCCACCTGTCAAGGACCAGGCTGGAGAAAATACATTTATACTATTTTTGCTAATTATAGTTATGTAGAAAGTGCAATAACACTGCAGGTCATTAAGTCTTATTATTGCTTCCTTTTGGGTTCACCAGCTCAACTGAGTGAATTTTTTTTCCCCCGAAGTCTTTGTTGACACCAGTGAATGACTGACAGGATGTAGGAAGGCTTCTTCCCACTGAAATTACAGTGCATGGTCAGTTATCAATGAGTTAATTGATATTTTTGAGATATTGTTATTGGTAATTATTTAATTGCTTTCAGATTGGATTGCCGTGATGCAGGGTCATGCTTTTGTCCTGCATCATTCTGTGTCGTACTCCTGTCTGTTTCAGAGTCTGGTAGGTGTTTCTGTAATGACTGTTTTTCCTATGTATTAGCCTGCCCCCAGCTTTAATGACTGGTAATGTTTGAGTTATGCTGTGCAATGACACTTTGCTTTCACGTAACTTCTTTTTTCCAAACAAATGCAATTCAGCACAGTCAGTTTTTGAATATAAACAGTGTTCTGGACAAGGTATACCCCT